>NW_027472054.1:0-301091 GCF_965638725.1 Aptenodytes patagonicus
AAGGGGCCAGGACTGCAAGCTGTTGCTGGCCCTCACCTTCCCTTGGCAGCCCTTCCAACAGCCCCACAGACACTGCCTCTCTGAGCTTGCCAGCCACCTCAGGGTGCCGACGTTGTTGCCTTGCTCGCTCTCAGCACTGCCAGAGCCCAGCTCCCAAATGGAAAACGTCCAGCGCCTGCTCCCACACCAAAGGGGCCAGGACTGCAAGCTGTTGCTGGCCCTCACCTTCCCTTGGCAGCCCTTCCACAGCCCCACAGACACTGCCGCTCTCAGCTTGCCAGCCACCTCAGGGTGCCGACGTTGTTGCCTTGCTCGCTCTCAGCACTGCCAGAGCCCAGCTCCCAAATGGAAAACGTCCAGCGCCTGCTCCCACACCAAAGGGGCCAGGACTGCAAGCTGTTGCTGGCCCTCACCTTCCCTTGGCAGCCCTTCCACAGCCCCACAGACACTGCCGCTCTCAGCTTGCCAGCCACCTCAGGGTGCCGACGTTGTTGCCTTGCTCGCTCTCAGCACTGCCAGAGCCCAGCTCCCAAATGGAAAACGTCCAGCGCCTGCTCCCACACCAAAGGGGCCAGGACTGCAAGCTGTTGCTGGCCCTCACCTTCCCTTGGCAGCCCTTCCACAGCCCCACAGACACTGCCGCGCTGAGCTTGCCAGCCACCTCAGGGTGCCGACGTTGTTGCCTGGCTCGCTCTCAGCACTGCCAGAGCCCAGCTCCCAAATGGAAAACGTCCAGCGCCTGCTCCCACACCAAAGGGGCCAGGACTGCAAGCTGTTGCTGGCCCTCACCTTCCCTTGGCAGCCCTTCCACAGCCCCACAGACACTGCCGCTCTGAGCTTGCCAGCCACCTCAGGGTGCCGACGTTGTTGCCTTGCTCGCTCTCAGCACTGCCAGAGCCCAGCTCCCAAATGGAAAACGTCCAGCGCCTGCTCCCACACCAAAGGGGCCAGGACTGCAAGCTGTTGCTGGCCCTCACCTTCCTTTGGCAGCCCTTCCACAGCCCCACAGACACTGCCGCTCTGAGCTTGCCAGCCACCTCAGGGTGCCGACGTTGTTGCCTTGCTCGCTCTCAGCACTGCCAGAGCCCAGCTCCCAAGTGGAAAACGTCCAGCGCCTGCTCCCACACCAAAGGGGCCAGGACTGCAAGCTGTTGCTGGCCCTCACCTTCCCTTGGCAGCCCTTCCACAGCCCCACAGACACTGCCGCTCTGAGCTTGCCAGCCACCTCAGGGTGCCGACGTTGTTGCCTTGCTCGCTCTCAGCACTGCCAGAGCCCAGCTCCCAAATGGAAAACGTCCAGCGCCTGCTCCCACACCAAAGGGGCCAGGACTGCAAGCTGTTGCTGGCCCTCCCCTTCCCTTGGCAGCCCTTCCACAGCCCCACAGACACTGCCGCTCTCAGCTTGCCAGCCACCTCAGGGTGCCGACGTTGTTGCCTTGCTCGCTCTCAGCACTGCCAGAGCCCAGCTCCCAAATGGAAAACGTCCAGCGCCTGCTCCCACACCAAAGGGGCCAGGACTGCAAGCTGTTGCTGGCCCTCCCCTTCCCTTGGCAGCCCTTCCACAGCCCCACAGACACTGCCGCTCTCAGCTTGCCAGCCACCTCAGGGTGCCGACGTTGTTGCCTTGCTCGCTCTCAGCACTGCCAGAGCCCAGCTCCCAAATGGAAAACATCCAGCGCCTGCTCCCACACCAAAGGGGCCAGGACTGCAAGCTGTTGCTGGCCCTCACCTTCCCTTGGCAGCCCTTCCACAGCCCCACAGACACTGCCGCTCTGAGCTTGCCAGCCACCTCAGGGTGCCGACGTTGTTGCCTTGCTCGCTATCAGCACTGCCAGAGCCCAGCTCCCAAATGGAAAACGTCCAGCGCCTGCTCCCACACCAAAGGGGCCAGGACTGCAAGCTGTTGCTGGCCCTCCCCTTCCCTTGGCAGCCCTTCCACAGCCCCACAGACACTGCCGCTCTCAGCTTGCCAGCCACCTCAGGGTGCCGACGTTGTTGCCTTGCTCGCTCTCAGCACTGCCAGAGCCCAGCTCCCAAATGGAAAACGTCCAGTGCCTGCTCCCACACCAAAGGGGCCAGGACTGCAAGCTGTTGCTGGCCCTCACCTTCCCTTGGCAGCCCTTCCACAGCCCCACAGACACTGCCGCTCTGAGCTTGCCAGCCACCTCAGGGTGCCAACGTTGTTGCCTTGCTCGCTCTCAGCACTGCCAGAGCCCAGCTCCCAAATGGAAAACGTCCAGCGCCTGCTCCCACACCAAAGGGGCCAGGACTGCAAGCTGTTGCTGGCCCTCACCTTCCCTTGGCAGTCCTTCCACAGCCCCACAGACACTGCCGCTCTGAGCTTGCCAGCCACCTCAGGGTGTCGACGTTGTTGCCTTGCTCGCTCTCAGCACTGCCAGAGCCCAGCTCCCAAATGGAAAACGTCCAGCGCCTGCTCCCACACCAAAGGGGCCAGGACTGCAAGCTGTTGCTGGCCCTCACCTTCCCTTGGCAGCCCTTCCACAGCCCCACAGACACTGCCGCTCTGAGCTTGCCAGCCACCTCAGGGTGCCGACGTTGTTGCCTTGCTCGCTCTCAGCACTGCCAGAGCCCAGCTCCCAAATGGAAAACGTCCAGCGCCTGCTCCCACACCTAAGGGGCCAGGACTGCAAGCTGTTGCTGGCCCTCACCTTCCCTTGGCAGCCCTTCCACAGCCCCACAGACACTGCCGCTCTGAGCTTGCCAGCCACCTCAGGGTGCCGACGTTGTTGCCTTGCTCGCTCTCAGCACTGCCAGAGCCCAGCTCCCCAAATGGAAAACGTCCAGCGCCTGCTCCCACACCAAAGGGGCCAGGACTGCAAGCTCTTGCTGGCCCTCACCTTCCCTTGGCAGCCCTTCCACAGCCCCACAGACACTGCCGCTCTGAGCTTGCCAGCCACCTCAGGGTGCCGACGTTGTTGCCTTGCTCGCTCTCAGCACTGCCAGAGCCCAGCTCCCAAATGGAAAACGTCCAGCGCCTGCTCCCACACCAAAGGGGCCAGGACTGCAAGCTGTTGCTGGCCCTCACCTTCCCTTGGCAGCCCTTCCACAGCCCCACAGACACTGCCGCTCTCAGCTTGCCAGCCACCTCAGGGTGCCGACGTTGTTGCCTTGCTCGCTCTCAGCACTGCCAGAGCCCAGCTCCCAAATGGAAAACATCCAGCGCCTGCTCCCACACCAAAGGGGCCAGGACTGCAAGCTGTTGCTGGCCCTCACCTTCCCTTGGCAGCCCTTCCACAGCCCCACAGACACTGCCGCTCTGAGCTTGCCAGCCACCTCAGGGTGCCGACGTTGTTGCCTTGCTCGCTCTCAGCACTGCCAGAGCCCAGCTCCCAAATGGAAAACGTCCAGCGCCTGCTCCCACACCAAAGGGGCCAGGACTGCAAGCTGTTGCTGGCCCTCCCCTTCCCTTGGCAGCCCTTCCACAGCCCCACAGACACTGCCGCTCTCAGCTTGCCAGCCACCTCAGGGTGCCGACGTTGTTGCCTTGCTCGCTCTCAGCACTGCCAGAGCCCAGCTCCCAAATGGAAAACGTCCAGCGCCTGCTCCCACACCAAAGGGGCCAGGACTGCAAGCTCTTGCTGGCCCTCACCTTCCCTTGGCAGCCCTTCCACAGCCCCACAGACACTGCCGCTCTGAGCTTGCCAGCCACCTCAGGGTGCCGACGTTGTTGCCTTGCTCGCTCTCAGCACTGCCAGAGCCCAGCTCCCAAATGGAAAACGTCCAGCGCCTGCTCCCACACCAAAGGGGCCAGGACTGCAAGCTGTTGCTGGCCCTCACCTTCCCTTGGCAGCCCTTCCACAGCCCCACAGACACTGCCGCTCTGAGCTTGCCAGCCACCTCAGGGTGCCGACGTTGTTGCCTTGCTCGCTCTCAGCACTGCCAGAGCCCAGCTCCCAAATGGAAAACGTCCAGCGCCTGCTCCCACACCAAAGGGGCCAGGACTGCAAGCTGTTGCTGGCCCTCACCTTCCCTTGGCAGCCCTTCCACAGCCCCACAGACACTGCCGCTCTCAGCTTGCCAGCCACCTCAGGGTGCCGACGTTGTTGCCTTGCTCGCTCTCAGCACTGCCAGAGCCCAGCTCCCAAATGGAAAACGTCCAGCGCCTGCTCCCACACCAAAGGGGCCAGGACTGCAAGCTGTTGCTGGCCCTCACCTTCCCTTGGCAGCCCTTCCACAGCCCCACAGACACTGCCGCTCTCAGCTTGCCAGCCACCTCAGGGTGCCGACGTTGTTGCCTTGCTCGCTCTCAGCACTGCCAGAGCCCAGCTCCCAAATGGAAAACGTCCAGCGCCTGCTCCCACACCAAAGGGGCCAGGACTGCAAGCTGTTGCTGGCCCTCACCTTCCCTTGGCAGCCCTTCCACAGCCCCACAGACACTGCCGCTCTGAGCTTGCCAGCCACCTCAGGGTGCCGACGTTGTTGCCTTGCTCGCTCTCAGCACTGCCAGAGCCCAGCTCCCAAATGGAAAACGTCCAGCGCCTGCTCCCACACCAAAGGGGCCAGGACTGCAAGCTGTTGCTGGCCCTCACCTTCCCTTGGCAGCCCTTCCACAGCCCCACAGACACTGCCGCGCTGAGCTTGCCAGCCACCTCAGGGTGCCGACGTTGTTGCCTGGCTCGCTCTCAGCACTGCCAGAGCCCAGCTCCCAAATGGAAAACGTCCAGCGCCTGCTCCCACACCAAAGGGGCCAGGACTGCAAGCTCTTGCTGGCCCTCACCTTCCCTTGGCAGCCCTTCCACAGCCCCACAGACACTGCCGCTCTGAGCTTGCCAGCCACCTCAGGGTGCCGACGTTGTTGCCTTGCTCGCTCTCAGCACTGCCAGAGCCCAGCTCCCAAATGGAAAACGTCCAGCGCCTGCTCCCACACCAAAGGGGCCAGGACTGCAAGCTGTTGCTGGCCCTCACCTTCCTTTGGCAGCCCTTCCACAGCCCCACAGACACTGCCGCTCTGAGCTTGCCAGCCACCTCAGGGTGCCGACGTTGTTGCCTTGCTCGCTCTCAGCACTGCCAGAGCCCAGCTCCCAAGTGGAAAACGTCCAGCGCCTGCTCCCACACCAAAGGGGCCAGGACTGCAAGCTGTTGCTGGCCCTCACCTTCCCTTGGCAGCCCTTCCACAGCCCCACAGACACTGCCGCTCTGAGCTTGCCAGCCACCTCAGGGTGCCGACGTTGTTGCCTTGCTCGCTCTCAGCACTGCCAGAGCCCAGCTCCCAAATGGAAAACGTCCAGCGCCTGCTCCCACACCAAAGGGGCCAGGACTGCAAGCTGTTGCTGGCCCTCCCCTTCCCTTGGCAGCCCTTCCACAGCCCCACAGACACTGCCGCTCTCAGCTTGCCAGCCACCTCAGGGTGCCGACGTTGTTGCCTTGCTCGCTCTCAGCACTGCCAGAGCCCAGCTCCCAAATGGAAAACGTCCAGCGCCTGCTCCCACACCAAAGGGGCCAGGACTGCAAGCTGTTGCTGGCCCTCCCCTTCCCTTGGCAGCCCTTCCACAGCCCCACAGACACTGCCGCTCTCAGCTTGCCAGCCACCTCAGGGTGCCGACGTTGTTGCCTTGCTCGCTCTCAGCACTGCCAGAGCCCAGCTCCCAAATGGAAAACATCCAGCGCCTGCTCCCACACCAAAGGGGCCAGGACTGCAAGCTGTTGCTGGCCCTCACCTTCCCTTGGCAGCCCTTCCACAGCCCCACAGACACTGCCGCTCTGAGCTTGCCAGCCACCTCAGGGTGCCGACGTTGTTGCCTTGCTCGCTATCAGCACTGCCAGAGCCCAGCTCCCAAATGGAAAACGTCCAGCGCCTGCTCCCACACCAAAGGGGCCAGGACTGCAAGCTGTTGCTGGCCCTCCCCTTCCCTTGGCAGCCCTTCCACAGCCCCACAGACACTGCCGCTCTCAGCTTGCCAGCCACCTCAGGGTGCCGACGTTGTTGCCTTGCTCGCTCTCAGCACTGCCAGAGCCCAGCTCCCAAATGGAAAACGTCCAGTGCCTGCTCCCACACCAAAGGGGCCAGGACTGCAAGCTGTTGCTGGCCCTCACCTTCCCTTGGCAGCCCTTCCACAGCCCCACAGACACTGCCGCTCTGAGCTTGCCAGCCACCTCAGGGTGCCAACGTTGTTGCCTTGCTCGCTCTCAGCACTGCCAGAGCCCAGCTCCCAAATGGAAAACGTCCAGCGCCTGCTCCCACACCAAAGGGGCCAGGACTGCAAGCTGTTGCTGGCCCTCACCTTCCCTTGGCAGTCCTTCCACAGCCCCACAGACACTGCCGCTCTGAGCTTGCCAGCCACCTCAGGGTGTCGACGTTGTTGCCTTGCTCGCTCTCAGCACTGCCAGAGCCCAGCTCCCAAATGGAAAACGTCCAGCGCCTGCTCCCACACCAAAGGGGCCAGGACTGCAAGCTGTTGCTGGCCCTCACCTTCCCTTGGCAGCCCTTCCACAGCCCCACAGACACTGCCGCTCTGAGCTTGCCAGCCACCTCAGGGTGCCGACGTTGTTGCCTTGCTCGCTCTCAGCACTGCCAGAGCCCAGCTCCCAAATGGAAAACGTCCAGCGCCTGCTCCCACACCTAAGGGGCCAGGACTGCAAGCTGTTGCTGGCCCTCACCTTCCCTTGGCAGCCCTTCCACAGCCCCACAGACACTGCCGCTCTGAGCTTGCCAGCCACCTCAGGGTGCCGACGTTGTTGCCTTGCTCGCTCTCAGCACTGCCAGAGCCCAGCTCCCAAATGGAAAACGTCCAGCGCCTGCTCCCACACCAAAGGGGCCAGGACTGCAAGCTGTTGCTGGCCCTCACCTTCCCTTGGCAGCCCTTCCACAGCCCCACAGACACTGCCGCTCTCAGCTTGCCAGCCACCTCAGGGTGCCAACGTTGTTGCCTTGCTCGCTCTCAGCACTGCCAGAGCCCAGCTCCCAAATGGAAAACGTCCAGCGCCTGCTCCCACACCAAAGGGGCCAGGACTGCAAGCTGTTGCTGGCCCTCACCTTCCCTTGGCAGCCCTTCCACAGCCCCACAGACACTGCCGCTCTGAGCTTGCCAGCCACCTCAGGGTGTCGACGTTGTTGCCTTGCTCGCTCTCAGCACTGCCAGAGCCCAGCTCCCAAATGGAAAACGTCCAGCGCCTGCTCCCACACCAAAGGGGCCAGGACTGCAAGCTGTTGCTGGCCCTCACCTTCCCTTGGCAGCCCTTCCACAGCCCCACAGACACTGCCGCTCTGAGCTTGCCAGCCACCTCAGGGTGCCGACGTTGTTGCCTTGCTCGCTCTCAGCACTGCCAGAGCCCAGCTCCCAAATGGAAAACGTCCAGCGCCTGCTCCCACACCAAAGGGGCCAGGACTGCAAGCTGTTGCTGGCCCTCACCTTCCCTTGGCAGCCCTTCCACAGCCCCACAGACACTGCCGCTCTGAGCTTGCCAGCCACCTCAGGGTGCCGACGTTGTTGCCTTGCTCGCTCTCAGCACTGCCAGAGCCCAGCTCCCAAATGGAAAACATCCAGCGCCTGCTCCCACACCAAAGGGGCCAGGACTGCAAGCTGTTGCTGGCCCTCACCTTCCCTTGGCAGCCCTTCCACAGCCCCACAGACACTGCCGCTCTGAGCTTGCCAGCCACCTCAGGGTGCCGACGTTGTTGCCTTGCTCGCTCTCAGCACTGCCAGAGCCCAGCTCCCAAATGGAAAACGTCCAGCGCCTGCTCCCACACCAAAGGGGCCAGGACTGCAAGCTGTTGCTGGCCCTCCCCTTCCCTTGGCAGCCCTTCCACAGCCCCACAGACACTGCCGCTCTCAGCTTGCCAGCCACCTCAGGGTGCCGACGTTGTTGCCTTGCTCGCTCTCAGCACTGCCAGAGCCCAGCTCCCAAATGGAAAACGTCCAGCGCCTGCTCCCACACCAAAGGGGCCAGGACTGCAAGCTCTTGCTGGCCCTCACCTTCCCTTGGCAGCCCTTCCACAGCCCCACAGACACTGCCGCTCTGAGCTTGCCAGCCACCTCAGGGTGCCAACGTTGTTGCCTTGCTCGCTCTCAGCACTGCCAGAGCCCAGCTCCCAAATGGAAAACGTCCAGCGCCTGCTCCCACACCAAAGGGGCCAGGACTGCAAGCTGTTGCTGGCCCTCACCTTCCCTTGGCAGTCCTTCCACAGCCCCACAGACACTGCCGCTCTGAGCTTGCCAGCCACCTCAGGGTGTCGACGTTGTTGCCTTGCTCGCTCTCAGCACTGCCAGAGCCCAGCTCCCAAATGGAAAACGTCCAGCGCCTGCTCCCACACCAAAGGGGCCAGGACTGCAAGCTGTTGCTGGCCCTCACCTTCCCTTGGCAGCCCTTCCACAGCCCCACAGACACTGCCGCTCTGAGCTTGCCAGCCACCTCAGGGTGCCGACGTTGTTGCCTTGCTCGCTCTCAGCACTGCCAGAGCCCAGCTCCCAAATGGAAAACGTCCAGCGCCTGCTCCCACACCTAAGGGGCCAGGACTGCAAGCTGTTGCTGGCCCTCACCTTCCCTTGGCAGCCCTTCCACAGCCCCACAGACACTGCCGCTCTCAGCTTGCCAGCCACCTCAGGGTGCCGACGTTGTTGCCTTGCTCGCTCTCAGCACTGCCACAGCCCAGCTCCCAAATGGAAAACGTCCAGCGCCTGCTCCCACACCAAAGGGGCCAGGACTGCAAGCTGTTGCTGGCCCTCACCTTCCCTTGGCAGCCCTTCCACAGCCCCACAGACACTGCCGCTCTGAGCTTGCCAGCCACCTCAGGGTGCCAACGTTGTTGCCTTGCTCGCTCTCAGCACTGCCAGAGCCCAGCTCCCAAATGGAAAACGTCCAGCGCCTGCTCCCACACCAAAGGGGCCAGGACTGCAAGCTGTTGCTGGCCCTCACCTTCCCTTGGCAGTCCTTCCACAGCCCCACAGACACTGCCGCTCTGAGCTTGCCAGCCACCTCAGGGTGCCGACGTTGTTGCCTTGCTCGCTCTCAGCACTGCCAGAGCCCAGCTCCCAAATGGAAAACGTCCAGCGCCTGCTCCCACACCAAAGGGGCCAGGACTGCAAGCTGTTGCTGGCCCTCACCTTACCTTGGCAGCCCTTCCACAGCCCCACAGACACTGCCGCTCTGAGCTTGCCAGCCACCTCAGGGTGCCGACGTTGTTGCCTTGCTCGCTCTCAGCACTGCCAGAGCCCAGCTCCCAAATGGAAAACGTCCAGCGCCTGCTCCCACACCAAAGGGGCCAGGACTGCAAGCTGTTGCTGGCCCTCACCTTCCCTTGGCAGCCCTTCCACAGCCCCACAGACACTGCCGCTCTGAGCTTGCCAGCCACCTCAGGGTGCCGACGTTGTTGCCTTGCTCGCTCTCAGCACTGCCAGAGCCCAGCTCCCAAATGGAAAACGTCCAGCGCCTGCTCCCACACCAAAGGGGCCAGGACTGCAAGCTCTTGCTGGCCCTCACCTTCCCTTGGCAGCCCTTCCACAGCCCCACAGACACTGCCGCTCTGAGCTTGCCAGCCACCTCAGGGTGCCGACGTTGTTGCCTTGCTCGCTCTCAGCACTGCCAGAGCCCAGCTCCCAAATGGAAAACGTCCAGCGCCTGCTCCCACACCAAAGGGGCCAGGACTGCAAGCTGTTGCTGGCCCTCACCTTCCCTTGGCAGTCCTTCCACAGCCCCACAGACACTGCCGCTCTGAGCTTGCCAGCCACCTCAGGGTGTCGACGTTGTTGCCTTGCTCGCTCTCAGCACTGCCAGAGCCCAGCTCCCAAATGGAAAACGTCCAGCGCCTGCTCCCACACCAAAGGGGCCAGGACTGCAAGCTGTTGCTGGCCCTCACCTTCCCTTGGCAGTCCTTCCACAGCCCCACAGACACTGCCGCTCTGAGCTTGCCAGCCACCTCAGGGTGTCGACGTTGTTGCCTTTCTCGCTCTCAGCACTGCCAGAGCCCAGCTCCCAAATGGAAAACGTCCAGCGCCTGCTCCCACACCAAAGGGGCCAGGACTGCAAGCTGTTGCTGGCCCTCACCTTCCCTTGGCAGCCCTTCCACAGCCCCACAGACACTGCCGCTCTGAGCTTGCCAGCCACCTCAGGGTGCCAACGTTGTTGCCTTGCTCGCTCTCAGCACTGCCAGAGCCCAGCTCCCAAATGGAAAACGTCCAGCGCCTGCTCCCACACCAAAGGGGCCAGGACTGCAAGCTGTTGCTGGCCCTCACCTTCCCTTGGCAGCCCTTCCACAGCCCCACAGACACTGCCGCTCTGAGCTTGCCAGCCACCTCAGGGTGCCGACGTTGTTGCCTTGCTCGCTCTCAGCACTGCCAGAGCCCAGCTCCCAAATGGAAAACGTCCAGCGCCTGCTCCCACACCAAAGGGGCCAGGACTGCAAGCTGTTGCTGGCCCTCACCTTCCCTTGGCAGCCCTTCCACAGCCCCACAGACACTGCCGCTCTGAGCTTGCCAGCCACCTCAGGGTGCCGACGTTGTTGCCTTGCTCGCTCTCAGCACTGCCAGAGCCCAGCTCCCAAGTGGAAAACGTCCAGCGCCTGCTCCCACACCAAAGGGGCCAGGACTGCAAGCTGTTGCTGGCCCTCACCTTCCCTTGGCAGCCCTTCCACAGCCCCACAGACACTGCCGCTCTGAGCTTGCCAGCCACCTCAGGGTGCCGACGTTGTTGCCTTGCTCGCTCTCAGCACTGCCAGAGCCCAGCTCCCAAATGGAAAACGTCCAGCGCCTGCTCCCACACCAAAGGGGCCAGGACTGCAAGCTGTTGCTGGCCCTCACCTTCCCTTGGCAGCCCTTCCACAGCCCCACAGACACTGCCGCTCTGAGCTTGCCAGCCACCTCAGGGTGCCGACGTTGTTGCCTTGCTCGCTCTCAGCACTGCCAGAGCCCAGCTCCCAAATGGAAAACGTCCAGCGCCTGCTCCCACACCAAAGGGGCCAGGACTGCAAGCTGTTGCTGGCCCTCACCTTCCCTTGGCAGCCCTTCCACAGCCCCACAGACACTGCCGCTCTGAGCTTGCCAGCCACCTCAGGGTGCCGACGTTGTTGCCTTGCTCGCTCTCAGCACTGCCAGAGCCCAGCTCCCAAATGGAAAACGTCCAGCGCCTGCTCCCACACCAAAGGGGCCAGGACTGCAAGCTGTTGCTGGCCCTCACCTTCCCTTGGCAGCCCTTCCACAGCCCCACAGACACTGCCGCTCTGAGCTTGCCAGCCACCTCAGGGTGTCGACGTTGTTGCCTTTCTCGCTCTCAGCACTGCCAGAGCCCAGCTCCCAAATGGAAAACGTCCAGCGCCTGCTCCCACACCAAAGGGGCCAGGACTGCAAGCTGTTGCTGGCCCTCACCTTCCCTTGGCAGCCCTTCCACAGCCCCACAGACACTGCCGCTCTGAGCTTGCCAGCCACCTCAGGGTGCCAACGTTGTTGCCTTGCTCGCTCTCAGCACTGCCAGAGCCCAGCTCCCAAATGGAAAACGTCCAGCGCCTGCTCCCACACCAAAGGGGCCAGGACTGCAAGCTGTTGCTGGCCCTCACCTTCCCTTGGCAGCCCTTCCACAGCCCCACAGACACTGCCGCTCTCAGCTTGCCAGCCACCTCAGGGTGCCGACGTTGTTGCCTTGCTCGCTCTCAGCACTGCCAGAGCCCAGCTCCCAAATGGAAAACGTCCAGCGCCTGCTCCCACACCAAAGGGGCCAGGACTGCAAGCTGTTGCTGGCCCTCACCTTCCCTTGGCAGCCCTTCCACAGCCCCACAGACACTGCCGCTCTGAGCTTGCCAGCCACCTCAGGGTGCCGACGTTGTTGCCTTGCTCGCTCTCAGCACTGCCAGAGCCCAGCTCCCAAATGGAAAACGTCCAGCGCCTGCTCCCACACCAAAGGGGCCAGGACTGCAAGCTGTTGCTGGCCCTCACCTTCCCTTGGCAGCCCTTCCACAGCCCCACAGACACTGCCGCTCTCAGCTTGCCAGCCACCTCAGGGTGCCGACGTTGTTGCCTTGCTCGCTCTCAGGCCTGCGAAAGCCCAGCTCCCAAATGGAAAACGTCCAGCGCCTGCTCCCACACCAAAGGGGCCAGGACTGCAAGCTGTTGCTGGCCCTCACCTTCCCTTGGCAGCCCTTCCACAGCCCCACAGACACTGCCGCGCTGAGCTTGCCAGCCACCTCAGGGTGCCGACGTTGTTGCCTTGCTCGCTCTCAGCACTGCCAGAGCCCAGCTCCCAAATGGAAAACGTCCAGCGCCTGCTCCCACACCAAAGGGGCCAGGACTGCAAGCTCTTGCTGGCCCTCACCTTCCCTTGGCAGCCCTTCCACAGCCCCACAGACACTGCCGCTCTGAGCTTGCCAGCCACCTCAGGGTGCCGACGTTGTTGCCTTGCTCGCTCTCAGCACTGCCAGAGCCCAGCTCCCAAATGGAAAACGTCCAGCGCCTGCTCCCACACCAAAGGGGCCAGGACTGCAAGCTGTTGCTGGCCCTCACCTTCCCTTGGCAGCCCTTCCACAGCCCCACAGACACTGCCGCTCTGAGCTTGCCAGCCACCTCAGGGTGCCGACGTTGTTGCCTTGCTCGCTCTCAGCACTGCCAGAGCCCAGCTCCCAAATGGAAAACGTCCAGCGCCTGCTCCCACACCAAAGGGGCCAGGACTGCAAGCTCTTGCTGGCCCTCACCTTCCCTTGGCAGCCCTTCCACAGCCCCACAGACAATGCCGCTCTCAGCTTGCCAGCCACCTCAGGGTGCCGACGTTGTTGCCTTGCTCGCTCTCAGCACTGCCAGAGCCCAGCTCCCAAATGGAAAACGTCCAGCGCCTGCTCCCACACCAAAGGGGCCAGGACTGCAAGCTGTTGCTGGCCCTCACCTTCCCTTGGCAGCCCTTCCACAGCCCCACAGACACTGCCGCTCTCAGCTTGCCAGCCACCTCAGGGTGCCGACGTTGTTGCCTTGCTCGCTCTCAGCACTGCCAGAGCCCAGCTCCCAAATGGAAAACGTCCAGCGCCTGCTCCCACACCAAAGGGGCCAGGACTGCAAGCTGTTGCTGGCCCTCACCTTCCCTTGGCAGCCCTTCCACAGCCCCACAGACACTGCCGCTCTGAGCTTGCCAGCCACCTCAGGGTGCCGACGTTGTTGCCTTGCTCGCTCTCAGCACTGCCAGAGCCCAGCTCCCAAATGGAAAACGTCCAGCGCCTGCTCCCACACCAAAGGGGCCAGGACTGCAAGCTGTTGCTGGCCCTCCCCTTCCCTTGGCAGCCCTTCCACAGCCCCACAGACACTGCCGCTCTGAGCTTGCCAGCCACCTCAGGGTGCCGACGTCTTTCCCTTGCTCGCTCTCAGCACTGCCAGAGCCCAGCTCCCAAATGGAAAACGTCCAGCGCCTGCTCCCACACCAAAGGGGCCAGGACTGCAAGCTGTTGCTGGCCCTCACCTTCCCTTGGCAGCCCTTCCACAGCCCCACAGACACTGCCGCTCTGAGCTTGCCAGCCACCTCAGGGTGCCGACGTTGTTGCCTGGCTCGCTCTCAGCACTGCCAGAGCCCAGCTCCCAAATGGAAAACGTCCAGCGCCTGCTCCCACACCAAAGGGGCCAGGACTGCAAGCTCTTGCTGGCCCTCACCTTCCCTTGGCAGCCCTTCCACAGCCCCACAGGCACTGCCGCTCTGAGCTTGCCAGCCACCTCAGGGTGTCGACGTTGTTGCCTTGCTCGCTCTCAGCACTGCCAGAGCCCAGCTCCCAAATGGAAAACGTCCAGCGCCTGCTCCCACACCAAAGGGGCCAGGACTGCAAGCTGTTGCTGGCCCTCACCTTCCCTTGGCAGCCCTTCCACAGCCCCACAGACACTGCCGCTCTGAGCTTGCCAGCCACCTCAGGGTGCCGACGTCTTTCCCTTACTCGCTCTCAGCACTGCCAGAGCCCAGCTCCCAAATGGAAAACGTCCAGCGCCTTCTCCCACACCAAAGGGGCCAGGACTGCAAGCTGTTGCTGGCCCTCACCTTCCCTTGGCAGCCCTTCCACAGCCCCACAGACACTGCCGCTCTGAGCTTGCCAGCCACCTCAGGGTGCCGACGTTGTTGCCTGGCTCGCTCTCAGCACTGCCAGAGCCCAGCTCCCAAATGGAAAACGTCCAGCGCCTGCTCCCACACCAAAGGGGCCAGGACTGCAAGCTCTTGCTGGCCCTCACCTTCCCTTGGCAGCCCTTCCACAGCCCCACAGACACTGCCGCTCTGAGCTTGCCAGCCACCTCAGGGTGCCGACGTCGTTCCCTTGCTCGCTCTCAGCACTGCCAGAGCCCAGCTCCCAAATGGAAAACGTCCAGCGCCTGCTCCCACACCAAAGGGGCCAGGACTGCAAGCTGTTGCTGGCCCTCACCTTCCCTTGGCAGCCCTTCCACAGCCCCACAGACACTGCCGCTCTCAGCTTGCCAGCCACCTCAGGGTGCCGACGTTGTTGCCTTGCTCGCTCTCAGGCCTGCGAAAGCCCAGCTCCCAAATGGAAAACGTCCAGCGCCTGCTCCCACACCAAAGGGGCCAGGACTGCAAGCTGTTGCTGGCCCTCACCTTCCCTTGGCAGCCCTTCCACAGCCCCACAGACACTGCCGCGCTGAGCTTGCCAGCCACCTCAGGGTGCCGACGTTGTTGCCTTGCTCGCTCTCAGCACTGCCAGAGCCCAGCTCCCAAATGGAAAACGTCCAGCGCCTGCTCCCACACCAAAGGGGCCAGGACTGCAAGCTGTTGCTGGCCCTCACCTTCCCTTGGCAGTCCTTCCACAGCCCCACAGACACTGCCGCTCTGAGCTTGCCAGCCACCGCAGGGTGCCGACGTTGTTGCCTTGCTCGCTCTCAGCACTGCCAGAGCCCAGCTCCCAAATGGAAAACGTCCAGCGCCTGCTCCCACACCAAAGGGGCCAGGACTGCAAGCTGTTGCTGGCCCTCCCCTTCCCTTGGCAGCCCTTCCACAGCCCCACAGACACTGCCGCTCTGAGCTTGCCAGCCACCTCAGGGTGCCGACGTTGTTGCCTTGCTCGCTCTCAGCACTGCCAGAGCCCAGCTCCCAAATGGAAAACGTCCAGCGCCTGCTCCCACACCAAAGGGGCCAGGACTGCAAGCTGTTGCTGGCCCTCACCTTCCCTTGGCAGCCCTTCCACAGCCCCACAGACACTGCCGCTCTGAGCTTGCCAGCCACCTCAGGGTGCCGACGTTGTTGCCTTGCTCGCTCTCAGCACTGCCAGAGCCCAGCTCCCAAATGGAAAACGTCCAGCGCCTGCTCCCACACCAAAGGGGCCAGGACTGCAAGCTGTTGCTGGCCCTCACCTTCCCTTGGCAGCCCTTCCACAGCCCCACAGACACTGCCGCTCTGAGCCTGCCAGCCACCTCAGGGTGCCGACGTTGTTGCCTTGCTCGCTCTCAGCACTGCCAGAGCCCAGCTCCCAAATGGAAAACGTCCAGCGCCTGCTCCCACACCAAAGGGGCCAGGACTGCAAGCTCTTGCTGGCCCTCACCTTCCCTTGGCAGCCCTTCCACAGCCCCACAGACACTGCCGCTCTGAGCTTGCCAGCCACCTCAGGGTGCCGACGTTGTTGCCTTGCTCGCTCTCAGCACTGCCAGAGCCCAGCTCCCAAATGGAAAACGTCCAGCGCCTGCTCCCACACCAAAGGGGCCAGGACTGCAAGCTGTTGCTGGCCCTCACCTTCCCTTGGCAGCCCTTCCACAGCCCCACAGACACTGCCGCTCTGAGCTTGCCAGCCACCTCAGGGTGCCGACGTCTTTCCCTTGCTCGCTCTCAGCACTGCCAGAGCCCAGCTCCCAAATGGAAAACGTCCAGCGCCTTCTCCCACACCAAAGGGGCCAGGACTGCAAGCTGTTGCTGGCCCTCACCTTCCCTTGGCAGCCCTTCCACAGCCCCACAGACACTGCCGCTCTGAGCTTGCCAGCCACCTCAGGGTGCCGACGTTGTTGCCTGGCTCGCTCTCAGCACTGCCAGAGCCCAGCTCCCAAATGGAAAACGTCCAGCGCCTGCTCCCACACCAAAGGGGCCAGGACTGCAAGCTCTTGCTGGCCCTCACCTTCCCTTGGCAGCCCTTCCACAGCCCCACAGGCACTGCCGCTCTGAGCTTGCCAGCCACCTCAGGGTGTCGACGTTGTTGCCTTGCTCGCTCTCAGCACTGCCAGAGCCCAGCTCCCAAATGGAAAACGTCCAGCGCCTGCTCCCACACCAAAGGGGCCAGGACTGCAAGCTGTTGCTGGCCCTCACCTTCCCTTGGCAGCCCTTCCACAGCCCCACAGACACTGCCGCTCTGAGCTTGCCAGCCACCTCAGGGTGCCGACGTTGTTGCCTTGCTCGCTCTCAGCACTGCCAGAGCCCAGCTCCCAAATGGAAAACGTCCAGCGCCTGCTCCCACACCAAAGGGGCCAGGACTGCAAGCTGTTGCTGGCCCTCACCTTCCCTTGGCAGCCCTTCCACAGCCCCACAGACACTGCCGCTCTCAGCTTGCCAGCCACCTCAGGGTGCCGACGTTGTTGCCTTGCTCGCTCTCAGCACTGCCAGAGCCCAGCTCCCAAATGGAAAACGTCCAGCGCCTGCTCCCACACCAAAGGGGCCAGGACTGCAAGCTGTTGCTGGCCCTCACCTTCCCTTGGCAGCCCTTCCACAGCCCCACAGACACTGCCGCTCTGAGCTTGCCAGCCACCTCAGGGTGCCGACGTTGTTGCCTTTCTCACTCTCAGCACTGCCAGAGCCCAGCTCCCAAATGGAAAACGTCCAGCGCCTGCTCCCACACCAAAGGGGCCAGGACTGCAAGCTGTTGCTGGCCCTCACCTTCCCTTGGCAGTCCTTCCACAGCCCCACAGACACTGCCGCTCTGAGCTTGCCAGCCACCTCAGGGTGTCGACGTTGTTGCCTTGCTCGCTCTCAGCACTGCCAGAGCCCAGCTCCCAAATGGAAAACGTCCAGCGCCTGCTCCCACACCAAAGGGGCCAGGACTGCAAGCTGTTGCTGGCCCTCACCTTCCCTTGGCAGCCCTTCCACAGCCCCACAGACACTGCCGCTCTCAGCTTGCCAGCCACCTCAGGGTGCCGACGTTGTTGCCTTGCTCGCTCTCAGCACTGCCAGAGCCCAGCTCCCAAATGGAAAACGTCCAGCGCCTGCTCCCACACCAAAGGGGCCAGGACTGCAAGCTGTTGCTGGCCCTCACCTTCCGTTGGCAGCCCTTCCACAGCCCCACAGACACTGCCGCTCTGAGCTTGCCAGCCACCTCAGGGTGCCGACGTTGTTGCCTTGCTCGCTCTCAGCACTGCCAGAGCCCAGCTCCCAAATGGAAAACGTCCAGCGCCTGCTCCCACACCAAAGGGGCCAGGACTGCAAGCTGTTGCTGGCCCTCACCTTCCCTTGGCAGCCCTTCCACAGCCCCACAGACACTGCCGCTCTGAGCTTGCCAGCCACCTCAGGGTGCCGACGTTGTTGCCTTGCTCGCTCTCAGCACTGCCAGAGCCCAGCTCCCAAATGGAAAACGTCCAGCGCCTGCTCCCACACCAAAGGGGCCAGGACTGCAAGCTGTTGCTGGCCCTCACCTTCCCTTGGCAGCCCTTCCACAGCCCCACAGACACTGCCGCTCTCAGCTTGCCAGCCACCTCAGGGTGCCGACGTCTTGCCCTTGCTCGCTCTCAGGCCTGCGAAAGCCCAGCTCCCAAATGGAAAACGTCCAGCGCCTGCTCCCACACCAAAGGGGCCAGGACTGCAAGCTGTTGCTGGCACTCACCTTCCCTTGGCAGCCCTTCCACAGCCCCACAGACACTGCCGCTCTCAGCTTGCCAGCCACCTCAGGGTGCCAACGTTGTTGCCTTGCTCGCTCTCAGCACTGCCAGAGCCCAGCTCCCAAATGGAAAACGTCCAGCGCCTGCTCCCACACCAAAGGGGCCAGGACTGCAAGCTCTTGCTGGCCCTCACCTTCCCTTGGCAGCCCTTCCACAGCCCCACAGACACTGCCGCTCTGAGCTTGCCAGCCACCTCAGGGTGCCGACGTTGTTGCCTTGCTCGCTCTCAGCACTGCCAGAGCCCAGCTCCCAAATGGAAAACGTCCAGCGCCTGCTCCCACACCAAAGGGGCCAGGACTGCAAGCTGTTGCTGGCCCTCACCTTCCCTTGGCAGCCCTTCCACAGCCCCACAGACACTGCCGCTCTGAGCTTGCCAGCCACCTCAGGGTGCCGACGTCTTGCCCTTGCTCGCTCTCAGTCCGGCGAAAGCCCAGCTCCCAAGTGGAAAACGTCCAGCGCCTGCTCCCACACCAAAGGGGCCAGGACTGTAGCTGTTGCTGGCCCTCACCTTCCCTTGGCAGCCCTTCCACAGCCCCACAGACACTGCCGCTCTGAGCTTGCCAGCCACCTCAGGGTGCCGACGTTGTTGCCTTGCTCGCTCTCAGCACTGCCAGAGCCCAGCTCCCAAATGGAAAACGTCCAGCGCCTGCTCCCACACCAAAGGGGCCAGGACTGCAAGCTGTTGCTGGCCCTCACCTTCCCTTGGCAGCCCTTCCACAGCCCCACAGACACAGCCACGCTGAGCTTGCCAGCCACCTCAGGGTGCCGACGTTGTTGCCTTGCTCGCTCTCAGCACTGCCAGAGCCCAGCTCCCAAATGGAAAACGTCCAGCGCCTGCTCCCACACCAAAGGGGCCAGGACTGCAAGCTGTTGCTGGCCCTCACCTTCCCTTGGCAGCCCTTCCACAGCCCCACAGACACTGCCGCTCTGAGCTTGCCAGCCACCTCAGGGTGCCGACGTTGTTGCCTGGCTCGCTCTCAGCACTGCCAGAGCCCAGCTCCCAAGTGGAAAACGTCCAGCGCCTGCTCCCACACCAAAGGGGCCAGGACTGCAAGCTGTTGCTGGCCCTCACCTTCCCTTCGCAGCCCTTCCACAGCCCCACAGACACTGCCGCTCTGAGCTTGCCAGCCACCTCAGGGTGCCGACGTCTTGCCCTTGCTCGCTCTCAGCACTGCCAGAGCCCAGCTCCCAAATGGAAAACGTCCAGCGCCTGCTCCCACACCAAAGGGGCCAGGACTGCAAGCTGTTGCTGGCCCTCACCTTCCCTTGGCAGCCCTTCCACAGCCCCACAGACACTGCCGATCTCAGCTTGCCAGCCACCTCAGGGTGCCGACGTTGTTGCCTTGCTCGCTCTCAGCACTGCCAGAGCCCAGCTCCCAAGTGGAAAACGTCCAGCGCCTGCTCCCACACCAAAGGGGCCAGGACTGCAAGCTGTTGCTGGCCCTCACCTTCCCTTGGCAGCCCTTCCACAGCCCCACAGACACTGCCGCTCTGAGCTTGCCAGCCACCTCAGGGTGCCGACGTTGTTGCCTTGCTCGCTCTCAGCACTGCCAGAGCCCAGCTCCCAAGTGGAAAACGTCCAGCGCCTGCTCCCACACCAAAGGGGCCAGGACTGCAAGCTGTTGCTGGCCCTCACCTTCCCTTGGCAGCCCTTCCTCAGCCCCACAGACACTGCCGCTCTGAGCTTGCCAGCCACCTCAGGGTGCCGACGTTGTTGCCTTGCTCGCTCTCAGCACTGCCAGAGCCCAGCTCCCAAATGGAAAACGTCCAGCGCCTGCTCCCACACCAAAGGGGCCAGGACTGCAAGCTGTTGCTGGCCCTCACCTTCCCTTGGCAGCCCTTCCACAGCCCCACAGACACTGCCGCTCTGAGCTTGCCAGCCACCTCAGGGTGCCGACGTTGTTGCCTTGCTCGCTCTCAGCACTGCCAGAGCCCAGCTCCCAAATGGAAAACGTCCAGCGCCTGCTCCCACACCAAAGGGGCCAGGACTGCAAGCTGTTGCTGGCCCTCACCTTCCCTTGGCAGCCCTTCCACAGCCCCACAGACACTGCCGCTCTGAGCTTGCCAGCCACCTCAGGGTGCCGACGTTGTTGCCTTGCTCGCTCTCAGCACTGCCAGAGCCCAGCTCCCAAATGGAAAACGTCCAGCGCCTGCTCCCACACCAAAGGGGCCAGGACTGCAAGCTGTTGCTGGCCCTCACCTTCCCTTGGCAGCCCTTCCACAGCCCCACAGACACTGCCGCTCTGAGCTTGCCAGCCACCTCAGGGTGCCGACGTCTTGCCCTTGCTCGCTCTCAGGCCTGCGAAAGCCCAGCTCCCAAATGGAAAACGTCCAGCGCCTGCTCCCACACCAAAGGGGCCAGGACTGCAAGCTGTTGCTGGCCCTCACCTTCCCTTGGCAGCCCTTCCACAGCCCCACAGACACTGCCGCTCTGAGCTTGCCAGCCACCTCAGGGTGCCAACGTTGTTGCCTTGCTCGCTCTCAGCACTGCCAGAGCCCAGCTCCCAAATGGAAAACGTCCAGCGCCTGCTCCCACACCAAAGGGGCCAGGACTGCAAGCTGTTGCTGGCCCTCACCTTCCCTTGGCAGCCCTTCCACAGCCCCACAGACACTGCCGCTCTGAGCTTGCCAGCCACCTCAGGGTGCCGACGTCTTGCCCTTGCTCGCTCTCAGTCCGGCGAAAGCCCAGCTCCCAAATGGAAAACGTCCAGCGCCTGCTCCCACACCAAAGGGGCCAGGACTGCAAGCTGTTGCTGGCCCTCACCTTCCCTTGGCAGCCCTTCCACAGCCCCACAGACACTGCCGCTCTGAGCTTGCCAGCCACCTCAGGGTGCCGACGTTGTTGCCTTGCTCGCTCTCAGCACTGCCAGAGCCCAGCTCCCAAATGGAAAACGTCCAGCGCCTGCTCCCACACCAAAGGGGCCAGGACTGCAAGCTGTTGCTGGCCCTCACCTTCCCTTGGCAGCCCTTCCACAGCCCCACAGACACTGCCGCTCTCAGCTTGCCAGCCACCTCAGGGTGCCGACGTTGTTGCCTGGCTCGCTCTCAGCACTGCCAGAGCCCAGCACCCAAGTGGAAAACGTCCAGCGCCTGCTCCCACACCAAAGGGGCCAGGACTGCAAGCTGTTGCTGGCCCTCACCTTCCCTTGGCAGCCCTTCCACAGCCCCACAGACACTGCCGCTCTGAGCTTGCCAGCCACCTCAGGGTGCCGACGTCTTGCCCTTGCTCGCTCTCAGCACTGCCAGAGCCCAGCTCCCAAATGGAAAACGTCCAGCGCCTGCTCCCACACCAAAGGGGCCAGGACTGCAAGCTGTTGCTGGCCCTCACCTTCCCTTGGCAGCCCTTCCACAGCCCCACAGACACTGCCGCTCTCAGCTTGCCAGCCACCTCAGGGTGCCGACGTTGTTGCCTTGCTCGCTCTCAGCACTGCCAGAGCCCAGCTCCCAAGTGGAAAACGTCCAGCGCCTGCTCCCACACCAAAGGGGCCAGGACTGCAAGCTGTTGCTGGCCCTCACCTTCCCTTGGCAGCCCTTCCACAGCCCCACAGACACTGCCGCTCTGAGCTTGCCAGCCACCTCAGGGTGTCGACGTTGTTGCCTTGCTCGCTCTCAGCACTGCCAGAGCCCAGCTCCCAAATGGAAAACGTCCAGCGCCTGCTCCCACACCAAAGGGGCCAGGACTGCAAGCTGTTGCTGGCCCTCACCTTCCCTTGGCAGCCCTTCCACAGCCCCACAGACACTGCCGCTCTGAGCTTGCCAGCCACCTCAGGGTGCCGACGTTGTTGCCTTGCTCGCTCTCAGCACTGCCAGAGCCCAGCTCCCAAATGGAAAACGTCCAGCGCCTGCTCCCACACCAAAGGGGCCAGGACTGCAAGCTGTTGCTGGCCCTCACCTTCCCTTGGCAGCCCTTCCACAGCCCCACAGACACAGCCACGCTGAGCTTGCCAGCCACCTCAGGGTGCCGACGTTGTTGCCTTGCTCGCTCTCAGCACTGCCAGAGCCCAGCTCCCAAATGGAAAACGTCCAGCGCCTGCTCCCACACCAAAGGGGCCAGGACTGCAAGCTGTTGCTGGCCCTCACCTTCCCTTGGCAGCCCTTCCACAGCCCCACAGACACTGCCGCTCTGAGCTTGCCAGCCACCTCAGGGTGCCGACGTTGTTGCCTTGCTCGCTCTCAGCACTGCCAGAGCCCAGCTCCCAAGTGGAAAACGTCCAGCGCCTGCTCCCACACCAAAGGGGCCAGGACTGCAAGCTCTTGCTGGCCCTCCCCTTCCCTTGGCAGCCCTTCCACAGCCCCACAGACACTGCCGCTCTCAGCTTGCCAGCCACCTCAGGGTGCCGACGTTGTTGCCTTGCTCGCTCTCAGCACTGCCAGAGCCCAGCTCCCAAATGGAAAACGTCCAGCGCCTGCTCCCACACCAAAGGGGCCAGGACTGCAAGCTGTTGCTGGCCCTCACCTTCCCTTGGCAGCCCTTCCACAGCCCCACAGACACTGCCGCTCTGAGCTTGCCAGCCACCTCAGGGTGCCGACGTTGTTGCCTTGCTCGCTCTCAGCACTGCCAGAGCCCAGCTCCCAAATGGAAAACGTCCAGCGCCTGCTCCCACACCAAAGGGGCCAGGACTGCAAGCTGTTGCTGGCCCTCACCTTCCCTTGGCAGCCCTTCCACAGCCCCACAGACACTGCCGCTCTCAGCTTGCCAGCCACCTCAGGGTGCCGACGTTGTTGCCTTGCTCGCTCTCAGCACTGCCAGAGCCCAGCTCCCAAATGGAAAACGTCCAGCGCCTGCTCCCACACCAAAGGGGCCAGGACTGCAAGCTGTTGCTGGCCCTCACCTTCCCTTGGCAGCCCTTCCACAGCCCCACAGACACTGCCGCTCTCAGCTTGCCAGCCACCTCAGGGTGCCGACGTTGTTGCCTTGCTCGCTCTCAGCACTGCCAGAGCCCAGCTCCCAAATGGAAAACGTCCAGCGCCTGCTCCCACACCAAAGGGGCCAGGACTGCAAGCTGTTGCTGGCCCTCACCTTCCCTTGGCAGTCCTTCCACAGCCCCACAGACACTGCCGCTCTGAGCTTGCCAGCCACCTCAGGGTGCCGACGTTGTTGCCTTGCTCGCTCTCAGCACTGCCAGAGCCCAGCTCCCAAGTGGAAAACGTCCAGCGCCTGCTCCCACACCAAAGGGGCCAGGACTGCAAGCTGTTGCTGGCCCTCACCTTCCCTTGGCAGCCCTTCCACAGCCCCACAGACACTGCCGCTCTGAGCTTGCCAGCCACCTCAGGGTGCCGACGTTGTTGCCTTGCTCGCTCTCAGCACTGCCAGAGCCCAGCTCCCAAATGGAAAACGTCCAGCGCCTGCTCCCACACCAAAGGGGCCAGGACTGCAAGCTGTTGCTGGCCCTCACCTTCCCTTGGCAGCCCTTCCACAGCCCCACAGACACTGCCGCTCTCAGCTTGCCAGCCACCTCAGGGTGCCGACGTTGTTGCCTTGCTCGCTCTCAGCACTGCCAGAGCCCAGCTCCCAAATGGAAAACGTCCAGCGCCTGCTCCCACACCAAAGGGGCCAGGACTGCAAGCTGTTGCTGGCCCTCCCCTTCCCTTGGCAGCCCTTCCACAGCCCCACAGACACTGCCGCGCTGAGCTTGCCAGCCACCTCAGGGTGCCGACGTTGTTGCCTTGCTCGCTCTCAGCACTGCCAGAGCCCAGCTCCCAAATGGAAAACGTCCAGCGCCTGCTCCCACACCAAAGGGGCCAGGACTGCAAGCTGTTGCTGGCCCTCACCTTCCCTTGGCAGCCCTTCCACAGCCCCACAGACACTGCCGCTCTGAGCTTGCCAGCCACCTCAGGGTGCCAACGTTGTTGCCTTGCTCGCTCTCAGCACTGCCAGAGCCCAGCTCCCAAATGGAAAACGTCCAGCGCCTGCTCCCACACCAAAGGGGCCAGGACTGCAAGCTCTTGCTGGCCCTCACCTTCCCTTGGCAGTCCTTCCACAGCCCCACAGACACTGCCGCTCTGAGCTTGCCAGCCACCTCAGGGTGTCGACGTTGTTGCCTTGCTCGCTCTCAGCACTGCCAGAGCCCAGCTCCCAAATGGAAAACGTCCAGCGCCTGCTCCCACACCAAAGGGGCCAGGACTGCAAGCTGTTGCTGGCCCTCACCTTCCCTTGGCAGCCCTTCCACAGCCCCACAGACACTGCCGCTCTGAGCTTGCCAGCCACCTCAGGGTGCCGACGTTGTTGCCTTGCTCGCTCTCAGCACTGCCAGAGCCCAGCTCCCAAATGGAAAACGTCCAGCGCCTGCTCCCACACCAAAGGGGCCAGGACTGCAAGCTGTTGCTGGCCCTCACCTTCCCTTGGCAGCCCTTCCACAGCCCCACAGACACTGCCGCTCTGAGCTTGCCAGCCACCTCAGGGTGCCGACGTTGTTGCCTTGCTCGCTCTCAGCACTGCCAGAGCCCAGCTCCCAAATGGAAAACGTCCAGCGCCTGCTCCCACACCAAAGGGGCCAGGACTGCAAGCTGTTGCTGGCCCTCACCTTCCCTTGGCAGCCCTTCCACAGCCCCACAGACACTGCCGCTCTGAGCTTGCCAGCCACCTCAGGGTGCCGACGTCTTGCCCTTGCTCGCTCTCAGTCCGGCGAAAGCCCAGCTCCCAAGTGGAAAACGTCCAGCGCCTGCTCCCACACCAAAGGGGCCAGGACTGCAAGCTGTTGCTGGCCCTCACCTTCCCTTGGCAGCCCTTCCACAGCCCCACAGACACTGCCGCTCTCAGCTTGCCAGCCACCTCAGGGTGCCGACGTTGTTGCCTTGCTCGCTCTCAGCACTGCCAGAGCCCAGCTCCCAAATGGAAAATGTCCAGCGCCTGCTCCCACACCAAAGGGGCCAGGACTGCAAGCTGTTGCTGGCCCTCACCTTCCCTTGGCAGCCCTTCCACAGCCCCACAGACACAGCCACGCTGAGCTTGCCAGCCACCTCAGGGTGCCGACGTTGTTGCCTTGCTCGCTCTCAGCACTGCCAGAGCCCAGCTCCCAAATGGAAAACGTCCAGCGCCTGCTCCCACACCAAAGGGGCCAGGACTGCAAGCTGTTGCTGGCCCTCACCTTCCCTTGGCAGCCCTTCCACAGCCCCACAGACACTGCCGCTCTGAGCTTGCCAGCCACCTCAGGGTGCCGACGTTGTTGCCTGGCTCGCTCTCAGCACTGCCAGAGCCCAGCACCCAAGTGGAAAACGTCCAGCGCCTGCTCCCACACCAAAGGGGCCAGGACTGCAAGCTGTTGCTGGCCCTCACCTTCCCTTGGCAGCCCTTCCACAGCCCCACAGACACTGCCGCTCTCAGCTTGCCAGCCACCTCAGGGTGCCGACGTTGTTGCCTTGCTCGCTCTCAGCACTGCCAGAGCCCAGCTCCCAAGTGGAAAACGTCCAGCGCCTGCTCCCACACCAAAGGGGCCAGGACTGCAAGCTGTTGCTGGCCCTCACCTTCCCTTGGCAGCCCTTCCACAGCCCCACAGACACTGCCGCTCTCAGCTTGCCAGCCACCTCAGGGTGTCGACGTTGTTGCCTTGCTCGCTCTCAGCACTGCCAGAGCCCAGCTCCCAAATGGAAAACGTCCAGCGCCTGCTCCCACACCAAAGGGGCCAGGACTGCAAGCTGTTGCTGGCCCTCACCTTCCCTTGGCAGCCCTTCCACAGCCCCACAGACACTGCCGCTCTGAGCTTGCCAGCCACCTCAGGGTGCCGACGTTGTTGCCTTGCTCGCTCTCAGCACTGCCACAGCCCAGCTCCCAAATGGAAAACGTCCAGCGCCTGCTCCCACACCAAAGGGGCCAGGACTGCAAGCTGTTGCTGGCCCTCACCTTCCCTTGGCAGCCCTTCCACAGCCCCACAGACACAGCCACGCTGAGCTTGCCAGCCACCTCAGGGTGCCGACGTTGTTGCCTTGCTCGCTCTCAGCACTGCCAGAGCCCAGCTCCCAAATGGAAAACGTCCAGCGCCTGCTCCCACACCAAAGGGGCCAGGACTGCAAGCTGTTGCTGGCCCTCACCTTCCCTTGGCAGCCCTTCCACAGCCCCACAGACACTGCCGCTCTGAGCTTGCCAGCCACCTCAGGGTGCCGACGTTGTTGCCTTGCTCGCTCTCAGCACTGCCAGAGCCCAGCTCCCAAGTGGAAAACGTCCAGCGCCTGCTCCCACACCAAAGGGGCCAGGACTGCAAGCTCTTGCTGGCCCTCCCCTTCCCTTGGCAGCCCTTCCACAGCCCCACAGACACTGCCGCTCTCAGCTTGCCAGCCACCTCAGGGTGCCGACGTTGTTGCCTTGCTCGCTCTCAGCACTGCCAGAGCCCAGCTCCCAAATGGAAAACGTCCAGCGCCTGCTCCCACACCAAAGGGGCCAGGACTGCAAGCTGTTGCTGGCCCTCACCTTCCCTTGGCAGCCCTTCCACAGCCCCACAGACACTGCCGCTCTGAGCTTGCCAGCCACCTCAGGGTGCCGACGTTGTTGCCTTGCTCGCTCTCAGCACTGCCAGAGCCCAGCTCCCAAATGGAAAACGTCCAGCGCCTGCTCCCACACCAAAGGGGCCAGGACTGCAAGCTGTTGCTGGCCCTCACCTTCCCTTGGCAGCCCTTCCACAGCCCCACAGACACTGCCGCTCTGAGCTTGCCAGCCACCTCAGGGTGCCGACGTTGTTGCCTTGCTCGCTCTCAGCACTGCCAGAGCCCAGCTCCCAAATGGAAAACGTCCAGCGCCTGCTCCCACACCAAAGGGGCCAGGACTGCAAGCTGTTGCTGGCCCTCCCCTTCCCTTGGCAGCCCTTCCACAGCCCCACAGACACTGCCGCTCTGAGCTTGCCAGCCACCTCAGGGTGCCGACGTTGTTGCCTTGCTCGCTCTCAGCACTGCCAGAGCCCAGCTCCCAAATGGAAAACGTCCAGCGCCTGCTCCCACACCAAAGGGGCCAGGACTGCAAGCTGTTGCTGGCCCTCCCCTTCCCTTGGCAGCCCTTCCACAGCCCCACAGACACTGCCGCTCTGAGCTTGCCAGCCACCTCAGGGTGCCGACGTTTTTGCCTTGCTCGCTCTCAGCACTGCCAGAGCCCAGCTCCCAAATGGAAAACGTCCAGCGCCTGCTCCCACACCAAAGGGGCCAGGACTGCAAGCTGTTGCTGGCCCTCACCTTCCCTTGGCAGCCCTTCCACAGCCCCACAGACACTGCCGCTCTGAGCTTGCCAGCCACCTCAGGGTGCCGACGTTGTTGCCTTGCTCGCTCTCAGCACTGCCAGAGCCCAGCTCCCAAATGGAAAACGTCCAGCGCCTGTTCCCACACCAAAGGGGCCAGGACTGCAAGCTGTTGCTGGCCCTCACCTTCCCTTGGCAGCCCTTCCACAGCCCCACAGACACTGCCGCTCTGAGCTTGCCAGCCACCTCAGGGTGCCGACGTTGTTGCCTTTCTCGCTCTCAGCACTGCCAGAGCCCAGCTCCCAAATGGAAAACGTCCAGCGCCTGCTCCCACACCAAAGGGGCCAGGACTGCAAGCTGTTGCTGGCCCTCACCTTCCCTTGGCAGCCCTTCCACAGCCCCACAGACACTGCCGCTCTGAGCTTGCCAGCCACCTCAGGGTGCCAACGTTGTTGCCTTGCTCGCTCTCAGCACTGCCAGAGCCCAGCTCCCAAATGGAAAACGTCCAGCGCCTGCTCCCACACCAAAGGGGCCAGGACTGCAAGCTGTTGCTGGCCCTCACCTTCCCTTGGCAGTCCTTCCACAGCCCCACAGACACTGCCGCTCTGAGCTTGCCAGCCACCTCAGGGTGTCGACGTTGTTGCCTAGCTCGCTCTCAGCACTGCCAGAGCCCAGCTCCCAAATGGAAAACGTCCAGCGCCTGCTCCCACACCAAAGGGGCCAGGACTGCAAGCTGTTGCTGGCCCTCACCTTCCCTTGGCAGCCCTTCCACAGCCCCACAGACACTGCCGCTCTCAGCTTGCCAGCCACCTCAGGGTGCCGACGTTGTTGCCTTGCTCGCTCTCAGCACTGCCAGAGCCCAGCTCCCAAATGGAAAACGTCCAGCGCCTGCTCCCACACCAAAGGGGCCAGGACTGCAAGCTGTTGCTGGCCCTCACCTTCCCTTGGCAGCCCTTCCACAGCCCCACAGACACTGCCGCTCTGAGCTTGCCAGCCACCTCAGGGTGCCGACGTTGTTGCCTTGCTCGCTCTCAGCACTGCCAGAGCCCAGCTCCCAAATGGAAAACGTCCAGCGCCTGCTCCCACACCAAAGGGGCCAGGACTGCAAGCTGTTGCTGGCCCTCACCTTCCCTTGGCAGCCCTTCCACAGCCCCACAGACACTGCCGCTCTGAGCTTGCCAGCCACCTCAGGGTGCCGACGTTGTTGCCTTGCTCGCTCTCAGCACTGCCAGAGCCCAGCTCCCAAATGGAAAACGTCCAGCGCCTGCTCCCACACCAAAGGGGCCAGGACTGCAAGCTCTTGCTGGCCCTCCCCTTCCCTTGGCAGCCCTTCCACAGCCCCACAGACACTGCCGCTCTGAGCTTGCCAGCCACCTCAGGGTGCCGACGTTGTTGCCTTGCTCGCTCTCAGCACTGCCAGAGCCCAGCTCCCAAATGGAAAACGTCCAGCGCCTGCTCCCACACCAAAGGGGCCAGGACTGCAAGCTGTTGCTGGCCCTCACCTTCCCTTGGCAGCCCTTCCACAGCCCCACAGACACTGCCGCTCTCAGCTTGCCAGCCACCTCAGGGTGCCGACGTTGTTGCCTTGCTCGCTCTCAGCACTGCCAGAGCCCAGCTCCCAAATGGAAAACGTCCAGCGCCTGCTCCCACACCAAAGGGGCCAGGACTGCAAGCTGTTGCTGGCCCTCACCTTCCCTTGGCAGTCCTTCCACAGCCCCACAGACACTGCCGCTCTGAGCTTGCCAGCCACCTCAGGGTGCCGACGTCTTGCCCTTGCTCGCTCTCAGGCCTGCGAAAGCCCAGCTCCCAAATGGAAAACGTCCAGCGCCTGCTCCCACACCAAAGGGGCCAGGACTGCAAGCTGTTGCTGGCCCTCACCTTCCCTTGGCAGCCCTTCCACAGCCCCACAGACACTGCCGCGCTGAGCTTGCCAGCCACCTCAGGGTGCCGACGTTGTTGCCTTGCTCGCTCTCAGCACTGCCACAGCCCAGCTCCCAAATGGAAAACGTCCAGCGCCTGCTCCCACACCAAAGGGGCCAGGACTGCAAGCTGTTGCTGGCCCTCACCTTCCCTTGGCAGCCCTTCCACAGCCCCACAGACACTGCCGCTCTCAGCTTGCCAGCCACCTCAGGGTGCCGACGTTGTTGCCTTGCTCGCTCTCAGCACTGCCAGAGCCCAGCTCCCAAATGGAAAACGTCCAGCGCCTGCTCCCACACCAAAGGGGCCAGGACTGCAAGCTGTTGCTGGCCCTCACCTTCCCTTGGCAGCCCTTCCACAGCCCCACAGACACTGCCGCTCTGAGCTTGCCAGCCACCTCAGGGTGCCAACGTTGTTGCCTTGCTCGCTCTCAGCACTGCCAGAGCCCAGCTCCCAAATGGAAAACGTCCAGCGCCTGCTCCCACACCAAAGGGGCCAGGACTGCAAGCTGTTGCTGGCCCTCACCTTCCCTTGGCAGTCCTTCCACAGCCCCACAGACACTGCCGCTCTGAGCTTGCCAGCCACCTCAGGGTGTCGACGTTGTTGCCTTGCTCGCTCTCAACACTGCCAGAGCCCAGCTCCCAAATGGAAAACGTCCAGCGCCTGCTCCCACACCAAAGGGGCCAGGACTGCAAGCTGTTGCTGGCCCTCACCTTCCCTTGGCAGCCCTTCCACAGCCCCACAGACACTGCCGCTCTGAGCTTGCCAGCCACCTCAGGGTGCCGACGTTGTTGCCTTGCTCGCTCTCAGCACTGCCAGAGCCCAGCTCCCAAATGGAAAACGTCCAGCGCCTGCTCCCACACCAAAGGGGCCAGGACTGCAAGCTGTTGCTGGCCCTCACCTTCCCTTGGCAGTCCTTCCACAGCCCCACAGACACTGCCGCTCTCAGCTTGCCAGCCACCTCAGGGTGCCGACGTTGTTGCCTTGCTCGCTCTCAGCACTGCCAGAGCCCAGCTCCCAAATGGAAAACGTCCAGCGCCTGCTCCCACACCAAAGGGGCCAGGACTGCAAGCTCTTGCTGGCCCTCACCTTCCCTTGGCAGCCCTTCCACAGCCCCACAGACACTGCCGCTCTGAGCTTGCCAGCCACCTCAGGGTGCCGACGTTGTTGCCTTGCTCGCTCTCAGCACTGCCAGAGCCCAGCTCCCAAATGGAAAACGTCCAGCGCCTGCTCCCACACCAAAGGGGCCAGGACTGCAAGCTGTTGCTGGCCCTCACCTTCCCTTGGCAGCCCTTCCACAGCCCCACAGACACTGCCGCTCTGAGCTTGCCAGCCACCTCAGGGTGCCGACGTTGTTGCCTTGCTCGCTCTCAGCACTGCCAGAGCCCAGCTCCCAAATGGAAAACGTCCAGCGCCTGCTCCCACACCAAAGGGGCCAGGACTGCAAGCTGTTGCTGGCCCTCACCTTCCCTTGGCAGCCCTTCCACAGCCCCACAGACACTGCCGCTCTGAGCTTGCCAGCCACCTCAGGGTGCCGACGTTGTTGCCTTGCTCGCTCTCAGCACTGCCAGAGCCCAGCTCCCAAATGGAAAACGTCCAGCGCCTGCTCCCACACCAAAGGGGCCAGGACTGCAAGCTGTTGCTGGCCCTCCCCTTCCCTTGGCAGCCCTTCCACAGCCCCACAGACACTGCCGCTCTCAGCTTGCCAGCCACCTCAGGGTGCCGACGTTGTTGCCTTGCTCGCTCTCAGCACTGCCACAGCCCAGCTCCCAAATGGAAAACGTCCAGCGCCTGCTCCCACACCAAAGGGGCCAGGACTGCAAGCTGTTGCTGGCCCTCACCTTCCCTTGGCAGCCCTTCCACAGCCCCACAGACACTGCCGCTCTCAGCTTGCCAGCCACCTCAGGGTGCCGACGTTGTTGCCTTGCTCGCTCTCAGCACTGCCAGAGCCCAGCTCCCAAATGGAAAACGTCCAGCGCCTGCTCCCACACCAAAGGGGCCAGGACTGCAAGCTGTTGCTGGCCCTCACCTTCCCTTGGCAGCCCTTCCACAGCCCCACAGACACTGCCGCTCTGAGCTTGCCAGCCACCTCAGGGTGCCAACGTTGTTGCCTTGCTCGCTCTCAGCACTGCCAGAGCCCAGCTCCCAAATGGAAAACGTCCAGCGCCTGCTCCCACACCAAAGGGGCCAGGACTGCAAGCTGTTGCTGGCCCTCCCCTTCCCTTGGCAGCCCTTCCACAGCCCCACAGACACTGCCGCTCTCAGCTTGCCAGCCACCTCAGGGTGCCGACGTTGTTGCCTTGCTCGCTCTCAGCACTGCCAGAGCCCAGCTCCCAAATGGAAAACGTCCAGCGCCTGCTCCCACACCAAAGGGGCCAGGACTGCAAGCTGTTGCTGGCCCTCACCTTCCCTTGGCAGTCCTTCCACAGCCCCACAGACACTGCCGCTCTGAGCTTGCCAGCCACCTCAGGGTGTCGACGTTGTTGCCTTGCTCGCTCTCAGCACTGCCAGAGCCCAGCTCCCAAATGGAAAACGTCCAGCGCCTGCTCCCACACCAAAGGGGCCAGGACTGCAAGCTGTTGCTGGCCCTCACCTTCCCTTGGCAGTCCTTCCACAGCCCCACAGACACTGCCGCTCTGAGCTTGCCAGCCACCTCAGGGTGCCGACGTCTTGCCCTTGCTCGCTCTCAGGCCTGCGAAAGCCCAGCTCCCAAATGGAAAACGTCCAGCGCCTGCTCCCACACCAAAGGGGCCAGGACTGCAAGCTGTTGCTGGCCCTCACCTTCCCTTGGCAGCCCTTCCACAGCCCCACAGACACAGCCACGCTGAGCTTGCCAGCCACCTCAGGGTGCCGACGTTGTTGCCTTGCTCGCTCTCAGCACTGCCAGAGCCCAGCTCCCAAATGGAAAACGTCCAGCGCCTGCTCCCACACCAAAGGGGCCAGGACTGCAAGCTGTTGCTGGCCCTCACCTTCCCTTGGCAGCCCTTCCACAGCCCCACAGACACTGCCGCTCTGAGCTTGCCAGCCACCTCAGGGTGTCGACGTTGTTGCCTTGCTCGCTCTCAGCACTGCCAGAGCCCAGCTCCCAAATGGAAAACGTCCAGCGCCTGCTCCCACACCAAAGGGGCCAGGACTGCAAGCTGTTGCTGGCCCTCACCTTCCCTTGGCAGTCCTTCCACAGCCCCACAGACACTGCCGCTCTGAGCTTGCCAGCCACCTCAGGGTGTCGACGTTGTTGCCTTGCTCGCTCTCAGCACTGCCAGAGCCCAGCTCCCAAATGGAAAACGTCCAGCGCCTGCTCCCACACCAAAGGGGCCAGGACTGCAAGCTGTTGCTGGCCCTCACCTTCCCTTGGCAGCCCTTCCACAGCCCCACAGACACTGCCGCTCTCAGCTTGCCAGCCACCTCAGGGTGCCGACGTTGTTGCCTTGCTCGCTCTCAGCACTGCCAGAGCCCAGCTCCCAAATGGAAAACGTCCAGCGCCTGCTCCCACACCAAAGGGGCCAGGACTGCAAGCTGTTGCTGGCCCTCACCTTCCCTTGGCAGCCCTTCCACAGCCCCACAGACACTGCCGCTCTGAGCTTGCCAGCCACCTCAGGGTGCCAACGTTGTTGCCTTGCTCGCTCTCAGCACTGCCAGAGCCCAGCTCCCAAATGGAAAACGTCCAGCGCCTGCTCCCACACCAAAGGGGCCAGGACTGCAAGCTGTTGCTGGCCCTCCCCTTCCCTTGGCAGCCCTTCCACAGCCCCACAGACACTGCCGCTCTCAGCTTGCCAGCCACCTCAGGGTGCCGACGTTGTTGCCTTGCTCGCTCTCAGCACTGCCACAGCCCAGCTCCCAAATGGAAAACGTCCAGCGCCTGCTCCCACACCAAAGGGGCCAGGACTGCAAGCTGTTGCTGGCCCTCACCTTCCCTTGGCAGTCCTTCCACAGCCCCACAGACACTGCCGCTCTGAGCTTGCCAGCCACCTCAGGGTGTCGACGTTGTTGCCTTGCTCGCTCTCAGCACTGCCAGAGCCCAGCTCCCAAATGGAAAACGTCCAGCGCCTGCTCCCACACCAAAGGGGCCAGGACTGCAAGCTGTTGCTGGCCCTCACCTTCCCTTGGCAGTCCTTCCACAGCCCCACAGACACTGCCGCTCTGAGCTTGCCAGCCACCTCAGGGTGCCGACGTTGTTGCCTTGCTCGCTCTCAGCACTGCCAGAGCCCAGCTCCCAAGTGGAAAACGTCCAGCGCCTGCTCCCACACCAAAGGGGCCAGGACTGCAAGCTGTTGCTGGCCCTCACCTTCCCTTGGCAGCCCTTCCACAGCCCCACAGACACTGCCGCTCTGAGCTTGCCAGCCACCTCAGGGTGTCGACGTTGTTGCCTTGCTCGCTCTCAGCACTGCCAGAGCCCAGCTCCCAAATGGAAAACGTCCAGCGCCTGCTCCCACACCAAAGGGGCCAGGACTGCAAGCTGTTGCTGGCCCTCACCTTCCCTTGGCAGCCCTTCCACAGCCCCACAGACACTGCCGCTCTCAGCTTGCCAGCCACCTCAGGGTGCCGACGTTGTTGCCTTGCTCGCTCTCAGCACTGCCAGAGCCCAGCTCCCAAATGGAAAACGTCCAGCGCCTGCTCCCACACCAAAGGGGCCAGGACTGCAAGCTGTTGCTGGCCCTCACCTTCCCTTGGCAGCCCTTCCACAGCCCCACAGACACTGCCGCTCTGAGCTTGCCAGCCACCTCAGGGTGCCAACGTTGTTGCCTTGCTCGCTCTCAGCACTGCCAGAGCCCAGCTCCCAAATGGAAAACGTCCAGCGCCTGCTCCCACACCAAAGGGGCCAGGACTGCAAGCTGTTGCTGGCCCTCACCTTCCCTTGGCAGCCCTTCCACAGCCCCACAGACACTGCCGCTCTGAGCTTGCCAGCCACCTCAGGGTGCCGACGTTGTTGCCTTGCTCGCTCTCAGCACTGCCACAGCCCAGCTCCCAAATGGAAAACGTCCAGCGCCTGCTCCCACACCAAAGGGGCCAGGACTGCAAGCTGTTGCTGGCCCTCACCTTCCCTTGGCAGTCCTTCCACAGCCCCACAGACACTGCCGCTCTGAGCTTGCCAGCCACCTCAGGGTGTCGACGTTGTTGCCTTGCTCGCTCTCAGCACTGCCAGAGCCCAGCTCCCAAATGGAAAACGTCCAGCGCCTGCTCCCACACCAAAGGGGCCAGGACTGCAAGCTGTTGCTGGCCCTCACCTTCCCTTGGCAGTCCTTCCACAGCCCCACAGACACTGCCGCTCTGAGCTTGCCAGCCACCTCAGGGTGCCGACGTCTTGCCCTTGCTCGCTCTCAGGCCTGCGAAAGCCCAGCTCCCAAATGGAAAACGTCCAGCGCCTGCTCCCACACCAAAGGGGCCAGGACTGCAAGCTGTTGCTGGCCCTCACCTTCCCTTGGCAGCCCTTCCACAGCCCCACAGACACAGCCACGCTGAGCTTGCCAGCCACCTCAGGGTGCCGACGTTGTTGCCTTGCTCGCTCTCAGCACTGCCAGAGCCCAGCTCCCAAATGGAAAACGTCCAGCGCCTGCTCCCACACCAAAGGGGCCAGGACTGCAAGCTGTTGCTGGCCCTCACCTTCCCTTGGCAGCCCTTCCACAGCCCCACAGACACTGCCGCTCTCAGCTTGCCAGCCACCTCAGGGTGTCGACGTTGTTGCCTTGCTCGCTCTCAGCACTGCCAGAGCCCAGCTCCCAAATGGAAAACGTCCAGCGCCTGCTCCCACACCTAAGGGGCCAGGACTGCAAGCTGTTGCTGGCCCTCACCTTCCCTTGGCAGCCCTTCCACAGCCCCACAGACACTGCCGCTCTCAGCTTGCCAGCCACCTCAGGGTGCCGACGTTGTTGCCTTGCTCGCTCTCAGCACTGCCAGAGCCCAGCTCCCAAATGGAAAACGTCCAGCGCCTGCTCCCACACCAAAGGGGCCAGGACTGCAAGCTCTTGCTGGCCCTCCCCTTCCCTTGGCAGCCCTTCCACAGCCCCACAGACACTGCCGCTCTGAGCTTGCCAGCCACCTCAGGGTGCCGACGTTGTTGCCTTGCTCGCTCTCAGCACTGCCAGAGCCCAGCTCCCAAGTGGAAAACGTCCAGCGCCTGCTCCCACACCAAAGGGGCCAGGACTGCAAGCTGTTGCTGGCCCTCACCTTCCCTTGGCAGCCCTTCCACAGCCCCACAGACACTGCCGCTCTCAGCTTGCCAGCCACCTCAGGGTGCCGACGTTGTTGCCTTGCTCGCTCTCAGCACTGCCAGAGCCCAGCTCCCAAATGGAAAACGTCCAGCGCCTGCTCCCACACCAAAGGGGCCAGGACTGCAAGCTGTTGCTGGCCCTCACCTTCCCTTGGCAGCCCTTCCACAGCCCCACAGACACTGCCGCTCTGAGCTTGCCAGCCACCTCAGGGTGTCGACGTTGTTGCCTTGCTCGCTCTCAGCACTGCCAGAGCCCAGCTCCCAAATGGAAAACGTCCAGCGCCTGCTCCCACACCAAAGGGGCCAGGACTGCAAGCTGTTGCTGGCCCTCACCTTCCCTTGGCAGCCCTTCCACAGCCCCACAGACACTGCCGCTCTCAGCTTGCCAGCCACCTCAGGGTGCCGACGTTGTTGCCTTGCTCGCTCTCAGCACTGCCAGAGCCCAGCTCCCAAATGGAAAACGTCCAGCGCCTGCTCCCACACCAAAGGGGCCAGGACTGCAAGCTGTTGCTGGCCCTCACCTTCCCTTGGCAGCCCTTCCACAGCCCCACAGACACTGCCGCTCTGAGCTTGCCAGCCACCTCAGGGTGCCAACGTTGTTGCCTTGCTCGCTCTCAGCACTGCCAGAGCCCAGCTCCCAAATGGAAAACGTCCAGCGCCTGCTCCCACACCAAAGGGGCCAGGACTGCAAGCTGTTGCTGGCCCTCACCTTCCCTTGGCAGCCCTTCCACAGCCCCACAGACACTGCCGCTCTGAGCTTGCCAGCCACCTCAGGGTGCCGACGTTGTTGCCTTGCTCGCTCTCAGCACTGCCACAGCCCAGCTCCCAAATGGAAAACGTCCAGCGCCTGCTCCCACACCAAAGGGGCCAGGACTGCAAGCTGTTGCTGGCCCTCACCTTCCCTTGGCAGTCCTTCCACAGCCCCACAGACACTGCCGCTCTGAGCTTGCCAGCCACCTCAGGGTGTCGACGTTGTTGCCTTGCTCGCTCTCAGCACTGCCAGAGCCCAGCTCCCAAATGGAAAACGTCCAGCGCCTGCTCCCACACCAAAGGGGCCAGGACTGCAAGCTGTTGCTGGCCCTCACCTTCCCTTGGCAGTCCTTCCACAGCCCCACAGACACTGCCGCTCTGAGCTTGCCAGCCACCTCAGGGTGCCGACGTCTTGCCCTTGCTCGCTCTCAGGCCTGCGAAAGCCCAGCTCCCAAATGGAAAACGTCCAGCGCCTGCTCCCACACCAAAGGGGCCAGGACTGCAAGCTGTTGCTGGCCCTCACCTTCCCTTGGCAGCCCTTCCACAGCCCCACAGACACAGCCACGCTGAGCTTGCCAGCCACCTCAGGGTGCCGACGTTGTTGCCTTGCTCGCTCTCAGCACTGCCAGAGCCCAGCTCCCAAATGGAAAACGTCCAGCGCCTGCTCCCACACCAAAGGGGCCAGGACTGCAAGCTGTTGCTGGCCCTCACCTTCCCTTGGCAGCCCTTCCACAGCCCCACAGACACTGCCGCTCTCAGCTTGCCAGCCACCTCAGGGTGTCGACGTTGTTGCCTTGCTCGCTCTCAGCACTGCCAGAGCCCAGCTCCCAAATGGAAAACGTCCAGCGCCTGCTCCCACACCTAAGGGGCCAGGACTGCAAGCTGTTGCTGGCCCTCACCTTCCCTTGGCAGCCCTTCCACAGCCCCACAGACACTGCCGCTCTCAGCTTGCCAGCCACCTCAGGGTGCCGACGTTGTTGCCTTGCTCGCTCTCAGCACTGCCAGAGCCCAGCTCCCAAATGGAAAACGTCCAGCGCCTGCTCCCACACCAAAGGGGCCAGGACTGCAAGCTCTTGCTGGCCCTCCCCTTCCCTTGGCAGCCCTTCCACAGCCCCACAGACACTGCCGCTCTGAGCTTGCCAGCCACCTCAGGGTGCCGACGTTGTTGCCTTGCTCGCTCTCAGCACTGCCACAGCCCAGCTCCCAAATGGAAAACGTCCAGCGCCTGCTCCCACACCAAAGGGGCCAGGACTGCAAGCTGTTGCTGGCCCTCACCTTCCCTTGGCAGCCCTTCCACAGCCCCACAGACACTGCCGCTCTGAGCTTGCCAGCCACCTCAGGGTGCCGACGTTGTTGCCTTGCTCGCTCTCAGCACTGCCAGAGCCCAGCTCCCAAATGGAAAACGTCCAGCGCCTGCTCCCACACCAAAGGGGCCAGGACTGCAAGCTGTTGCTGGCCCTCACCTTCCCTTGGCAGCCCTTCCACAGCCCCACAGACACTGCCGCTCTCAGCTTGCCAGCCACCTCAGGGTGCCGACGTTGTTGCCTTGCTCGCTCTCAGCACTGCCAGAGCCCAGCTCCCAAATGGAAAACGTCCAGCGCCTGCTCCCACACCAAAGGGGCCAGGACTGCAAGCTGTTGCTGGCCCTCACCTTCCCTTGGCAGCCCTTCCACAGCCCCACAGACACTGCCGCTCTCAGCTTGCCAGCCACCTCAGGGTGCCGACGTTGTTGCCTTGCTCGCTCTCAGCACTGCCAGAGCCCAGCTCCCAAATGGAAAACGTCCAGCGCCTGCTCCCACACCAAAGGGGCCAGGACTGCAAGCTCTTGCTGGCCCTCACCTTCCCTTGGCAGCCCTTCCACAGCCCCACAGACACTGCCGCTCTGAGCTTGCCAGCCACCTCAGGGTGCCGACGTTGTTGCCTTGCTCGCTCTCAGCACTGCCAGAGCCCAGCTCCCAAATGGAAAACGTCCAGCGCCTGCTCCCACACCAAAGGGGCCAGGACTGCAAGCTGTTGCTGGCCCTCACCTTCCCTTGGCAGCCCTTCCACAGCCCCACAGACACTGCCGCTCTCAGCTTGCCAGCCACCTCAGGGTGCCGACGTTGTTGCCTTGCTCGCTCTCAGCACTGCCAGAGCCCAGCTCCCAAATGGAAAACGTCCAGCGCCTGCTCCCACACCAAAGGGGCCAGGACTGCAAGCTGTTGCTGGCCCTCACCTTCCCTTGGCAGCCCTTCCACAGCCCCACAGACACTGCCGCTCTGAGCTTGCCAGCCACCTCAGGGTGCCAACGTTGTTGCCTTGCTCGCTCTCAGCACTGCCAGAGCCCAGCTCCCAAATGGAAAACGTCCAGCGCCTGCTCCCACACCAAAGGGGCCAGGACTGCAAGCTGTTGCTGGCCCTCACCTTCCCTTGGCAGCCCTTCCACAGCCCCACAGACACTGCCGCTCTGAGCTTGCCAGCCACCTCAGGGTGCCGACGTTGTTGCCTTGCTCGCTCTCAGCACTGCCAGAGCCCAGCTCCCAAATGGAAAACGTCCAGCGCCTGCTCCCACACCAAAGGGGCCAGGACTGCAAGCTCTTGCTGGCCCTCACCTTCCCTTGGCAGCCCTTCCACAGCCCCACAGACACTGCCGCTCTGAGCTTGCCAGCCACCTCAGGGTGCCGACGTTGTTGCCTTGCTCGCTCTCAGCACTGCCAGAGCCCAGCTCCCAAATGGAAAACGTCCAGCGCCTGCTCCCACACCAAAGGGGCCAGGACTGCAAGCTGTTGCTGGCCCTCACCTTCCCTTGGCAGCCCTTCCACAGCCCCACAGACACTGCCGCTCTGAGCTTGCCAGCCACCTCAGGGTGCCAACGTTGTTGCCTTGCTCGCTCTCAGCACTGCCAGAGCCCAGCTCCCAAATGGAAAACGTCCAGCGCCTGCTCCCACACCAAAGGGGCCAGGACTGCAAGCTGTTGCTGGCCCTCACCTTCCCTTGGCAGCCCTTCCACAGCCCCACAGACACTGCCGCTCTCAGCTTGCCAGCCACCTCAGGGTGCCGACGTTGTTGCCTTGCTCGCTCTCAGCACTGCCAGAGCCCAGCTCCCAAATGGAAAACGTCCAGCGCCTGCTCCCACACCAAAGGGGCCAGGACTGCAAGCTGTTGCTGGCCCTCACCTTCCCTTGGCAGTCCTTCCACAGCCCCACAGACACTGCCGCTCTGAGCTTGCCAGCCACCTCAGGGTGCCGACGTCTTGCCCTTGCTCGCTCTCAGGCCTGCGAAAGCCCAGCTCCCAAATGGAAAACGTCCAGCGCCTGCTCCCACACCAAAGGGGCCAGGACTGCAAGCTGTTGCTGGCCCTCACCTTCCCTTGGCAGCCCTTCCACAGCCCCACAGACACAGCCACGCTGAGCTTGCCAGCCACCTCAGGGTGCCGACGTTGTTGCCTTGCTCGCTCTCAGCACTGCCAGAGCCCAGCTCCCAAATGGAAAACGTCCAGCGCCTGCTCCCACACCAAAGGGGCCAGGACTGCAAGCTGTTGCTGGCCCTCACCTTCCCTTGGCAGCCCTTCCACAGCCCCACAGACACTGCCGCTCTGAGCTTGCCAGCCACCTCAGGGTGTCGACGTTGTTGCCTTGCTCGCTCTCAGCACTGCCAGAGCCCAGCTCCCAAATGGAAAACGTCCAGCGCCTGCTCCCACACCTAAGGGGCCAGGACTGCAAGCTGTTGCTGGCCCTCACCTTCCCTTGGCAGCCCTTCCACAGCCCCACAGACACTGCCGCTCTCAGCTTGCCAGCCACCTCAGGGTGCCGACGTTGTTGCCTTGCTCGCTCTCAGCACTGCCAGAGCCCAGCTCCCAAATGGAAAACGTCCAGCGCCTGCTCCCACACCAAAGGGGCCAGGACTGCAAGCTCTTGCTGGCCCTCCCCTTCCCTTGGCAGCCCTTCCACAGCCCCACAGACACTGCCGCTCTGAGCTTGCCAGCCACCTCAGGGTGCCGACGTTGTTGCCTTGCTCGCTCTCAGCACTGCCACAGCCCAGCTCCCAAATGGAAAACGTCCAGCGCCTGCTCCCACACCAAAGGGGCCAGGACTGCAAGCTGTTGCTGGCCCTCACCTTCCCTTGGCAGCCCTTCCACAGCCCCACAGACACTGCCGCTCTGAGCTTGCCAGCCACCTCAGGGTGCCGACGTTGTTGCCTTGCTCGCTCTCAGCACTGCCAGAGCCCAGCTCCCAAATGGAAAACGTCCAGCGCCTGCTCCCACACCAAAGGGGCCAGGACTGCAAGCTGTTGCTGGCCCTCACCTTCCCTTGGCAGCCCTTCCACAGCCCCACAGACACTGCCGCTCTCAGCTTGCCAGCCACCTCAGGGTGCCGACGTTGTTGCCTTGCTCGCTCTCAGCACTGCCAGAGCCCAGCTCCCAAATGGAAAACGTCCAGCGCCTGCTCCCACACCAAAGGGGCCAGGACTGCAAGCTGTTGCTGGCCCTCACCTTCCCTTGGCAGCCCTTCCACAGCCCCACAGACACTGCCGCTCTCAGCTTGCCAGCCACCTCAGGGTGCCGACGTTGTTGCCTTGCTCGCTCTCAGCACTGCCAGAGCCCAGCTCCCAAATGGAAAACGTCCAGCGCCTGCTCCCACACCAAAGGGGCCAGGACTGCAAGCTGTTGCTGGCCCTCACCTTCCCTTGGCAGCCCTTCCACAGCCCCACAGACACTGCCGCTCTGAGCTTGCCAGCCACCTCAGGGTGCCGACGTTGTTGCCTTGCTCGCTCTCAGCACTGCCAGAGCCCAGCTCCCAAATGGAAAACGTCCAGCGCCTGCTCCCACACCAAAGGGGCCAGGACTGCAAGCTGTTGCTGGCCCTCACCTTCCCTTGGCAGCCCTTCCACAGCCCCACAGACACTGCCGCTCTGAGCTTGCCAGCCACCTCAGGGTGCCGACGTTGTTGCCTTGCTCGCTCTCAGCACTGCCAGAGCCCAGCTCCCAAATGGAAAACGTCCAGCGCCTGCTCCCACACCAAAGGGGCCAGGACTGCAAGCTGTTGCTGGCCCTCACCTTCCCTTGGCAGCCCTTCCACAGCCCCACAGACACTGCCGCTCTGAGCTTGCCAGCCACCTCAGGGTGCCGACGTCTTTCCCTTGCTCGCTCTCAGTCCTGAGAAAGCCCAGCTCCCAAGTGGAAAACGTCCAGCGCCTGCTCCCACACCAAAGGGGCCAGGACTGCAAGCTGTTGCTGGCCCTCACCTTCCCTTGGCAGCCCTTCCACAGCCCCACAGACACTGCCGCTCTGAGCTTGCCAGCCACCTCAGGGTGCCGACGTTGTTGCCTTGCTCGCTCTCAGCACTGCCAGAGCCCAGCTCCCAAATGGAAAACGTCCAGCGCCTGCTCCCACACCAAAGGGGCCAGGACTGCAAGCTCTTGCTGGCCCTCACCTTCCCTTGGCAGCCCTTCCACAGCCCCACAGACACTGCCGCTCTGAGCTTGCCAGCCACCTCAGGGTGCCGACGTTGTTGCCTTGCTCGCTCTCAGCACTGCCAGAGCCCAGCTCCCAAATGGAAAACGTCCAGCGCCTGCTCCCACACCAAAGGGGCCAGGACTGCAAGCTGTTGCTGGCCCTCACCTTCCCTTGGCAGCCCTTCCACAGCCCCACAGACACTGCCGCTCTCAGCTTGCCAGCCACCTCAGGGTGCCGACGTTGTTGCCTTGCTCGCTCTCAGCACTGCCAGAGCCCAGCTCCCAAATGGAAAACGTCCAGCGCCTGCTCCCACACCAAAGGGGCCAGGACTGCAAGCTGTTGCTGGCCCTCACCTTCCCTTGGCAGCCCTTCCACAGCCCCACAGACACTGCCGCTCTCAGCTTGCCAGCCACCTCAGGGTGCCAACGTTGTTGCCTTGCTCGCTCTCAGCACTGCCAGAGCCCAGCTCCCAAATGGAAAACGTCCAGCGCCTGCTCCCACACCAAAGGGGCCAGGACTGCAAGCTGTTGCTGGCCCTCACCTTCCCTTGGCAGCCCTTCCACAGCCCCACAGACACTGCCGCTCTGAGCTTGCCAGCCACCTCAGGGTGCCGACGTTGTTGCCTTGCTCGCTCTCAGCACTGCCAGAGCCCAGCTCCCAAATGGAAAACGTCCAGCGCCTGCTCCCACACCAAAGGGGCCAGGACTGCAAGCTGTTGCTGGCCCTCACCTTCCCTTGGCAGCCCTTCCACAGCCCCACAGACACTGCCGCTCTCAGCTTGCCAGCCACCTCAGGGTGCCGACGTTGTTGCCTTGCTCGCTCTCAGCACTGCCAGAGCCCAGCTCCCAAATGGAAAATGTCCAGCGCCTGCTCCCACACCAAAGGGGCCAGGACTGCAAGCTCTTGCTGGCCCTCCCCTTCCCTTGGCAGCCCTTCCACAGCCCCACAGACACTGCCGCTCTGAGCTTGCCAGCCACCTCAGGGTGCCGACGTTGTTGCCTTGCTCGCTCTCAGCACTGCCAGAGCCCAGCTCCCAAATGGAAAACGTCCAGCGCCTGCTCCCACACCAAAGGGGCCAGGACTGCAAGCTGTTGCTGGCCCTCACCTTCCCTTGGCAGCCCTTCCACAGCCCCACAGACACTGCCGCTCTCAGCTTGCCAGCCACCTCAGGGTGCCGACGTTGTTGCCTTGCTCGCTCTCAGCACTGCCAGAGCCCAGCTCCCAAATGGAAAACGTCCAGCGCCTGCTCCCACACCAAAGGGGCCAGGACTGCAAGCTGTTGCTGGCCCTCACCTTCCCTTGGCAGCCCTTCCACAGCCCCACAGACACTGCCGCTCTGAGCTTGCCAGCCACCTCAGGGTGCCGACGTTGTTGCCTTGCTCGCTCTCAGCACTGCCAGAGCCCAGCTCCCAAATGGAAAACGTCCAGCGCCTGCTCCCACACCAAAGGGGCCAGGACTGCAAGCTGTTGCTGGCCCTCCCCTTCCCTTGGCAGCCCTTCCACAGCCCCACAGACACTGCCGCTCTCAGCTTGCCAGCCACCTCAGGGTGCCGACGTTGTTGCCTTGCTCGCTCTCAGCACTGCCAGAGCCCAGCTCCCAAATGGAAAACGTCCAGCGCCTGCTCCCACACCAAAGGGGCCAGGACTGCAAGCTGTTGCTGGCCCTCACCTTCCCTTGGCAGCCCTTCCACAGCCCCACAGACACTGCCGCTCTGAGCTTGCCAGCCACCTCAGGGTGCCGACGTTGTTGCCTTGCTCGCTCTCAGCACTGCCAGAGCCCAGCTCCCAAATGGAAAACGTCCAGCGCCTGCTCCCACACCAAAGGGGCCAGGACTGCAAGCTGTTGCTGGCCCTCACCTTCCCTTGGCAGCCCTTCCACAGCCCCACAGACACTGCCGCTCTGAGCTTGCCAGCCACCTCAGGGTGCCGACGTTGTTGCCTTGCTCGCTCTCAGCACTGCCAGAGCCCAGCTCCCAAATGGAAAACGTCCAGCGCCTGCTCCCACACCAAAGGGGCCAGGACTGCAAGCTGTTGCTGGCCCTCACCTTCCCTTGGCAGCCCTTCCACAGCCCCACAGACACTGCCGCGCTGAGCTTGCCAGCCACCTCAGGGTGCCGACGTTGTTGCCTTGCTCGCTCTCAGCACTGCCAGAGCCCAGCTCCCAAATGGAAAACGTCCAGCGCCTGCTCCCACACCAAAGGGGCCAGGACTGCAAGCTGTTGCTGGCCCTCACCTTCCCTTGGCAGTCCTTCCACAGCCCCACAGACACTGCCGCTCTGAGCTTGCCAGCCACCTCAGGGTGTCGACGTTGTTGCCTTGCTCGCTCTCAGCACTGCCAGAGCCCAGCTCCCAAATGGAAAACGTCCAGCGCCTGCTCCCACACCAAAGGGGCCAGGACTGCAAGCTGTTGCTGGCCCTCACCTTCCCTTGGCAGCCCTTCCACAGCCCCACAGACACTGCCGCTCTGAGCTTGCCAGCCACCTCAGGGTGCCGACGTTGTTGCCTTGCTCGCTCTCAGCACTGCCAGAGCCCAGCTCCCAAATGGAAAACGTCCAGCGCCTGCTCCCACACCAAAGGGGCCAGGACTGCAAGCTGTTGCTGGCCCTCACCTTCCCTTGGCAGCCCTTCCACAGCCCCACAGACACTGCCGCTCTGAGCTTGCCAGCCACCTCAGGGTGCCGACGTTGTTGCCTTGCTCGCTCTCAGCACTGCCAGAGCCCAGCTCCCAAATGGAAAACGTCCAGCGCCTGCTCCCACACCAAAGGGGCCAGGACTGCAAGCTGTTGCTGGCCCTCACCTTCCCTTGGCAGCCCTTCCACAGCCCCACAGACACTGCCGCGCTGAGCTTGCCAGCCACCTCAGGGTGCCGACGTTGTTGCCTTGCTCGCTCTCAGCACTGCCAGAGCCCAGCTCCCAAATGGAAAACGTCCAGCGCCTGCTCCCACACCAAAGGGGCCAGGACTGCAAGCTGTTGCTGGCCCTCACCTTCCCTTGGCAGTCCTTCCACAGCCCCACAGACACTGCCGCTCTGAGCTTGCCAGCCACCTCAGGGTGTCGACGTTGTTGCCTTGCTCGCTCTCAGCACTGCCAGAGCCCAGCTCCCAAATGGAAAACGTCCAGCGCCTGCTCCCACACCAAAGGGGCCAGGACTGCAAGCTCTTGCTGGCCCTCACCTTCCCTTGGCAGCCCTTCCACAGCCCCACAGACACTGCCGCTCTGAGCTTGCCAGCCACCTCAGGGTGCCGACGTTGTTGCCTTGCTCGCTCTCAGCACTGCCAGAGCCCAGCTCCCAAATGGAAAACGTCCAGCGCCTGCTCCCACACCAAAGGGGCCAGGACTGCAAGCTGTTGCTGGCCCTCACCTTCCCTTGGCAGCCCTTCCACAGCCCCACAGACACTGCCGCTCTCAGCTTGCCAGCCACCTCAGGGTGCCGACGTTGTTGCCTTGCTCGCTCTCAGCACTGCCAGAGCCCAGCTCCCAAATGGAAAACGTCCAGCGCCTGCTCCCACACCAAAGGGGCCAGGACTGCAAGCTGTTGCTGGCCCTCACCTTCCCTTGGCAGCCCTTCCACAGCCCCACAGACACTGCCGCTCTGAGCTTGCCAGCCACCTCAGGGTGCCGACGTTGTTGCCTTGCTCGCTCTCAGCACTGCCAGAGCCCAGCTCCCAAATGGAAAACGTCCAGCGCCTGCTCCCACACCAAAGGGGCCAGGACTGCAAGCTCTTGCTGGCCCTCCCCTTCCCTTGGCAGCCCTTCCACAGCCCCACAGACACTGCCGCTCTGAGCTTGCCAGCCACCTCAGGGTGCCGACGTTGTTGCCTTGCTCACTCTCAGCACTGCCAGAGCCCAGCTCCCAAATGGAAAACGTCCAGCGCCTGCTCCCACACCAAAGGGGCCAGGACTGCAAGCTGTTGCTGGCCCTCACCTTCCCTTGGCAGCCCTTCCACAGCCCCACAGACACTGCCGCTCTGAGCTTGCCAGCCACCTCAGGGTGCCAACGTTGTTGCCTTGCTCGCTCTCAGCACTGCCAGAGCCCAGCTCCCAAATGGAAAACGTCCAGCGCCTGCTCCCACACCAAAGGGGCCAGGACTGCAAGCTGTTGCTGGCCCTCACCTTCCCTTGGCAGTCCTTCCACAGCCCCACAGACACTGCCGCTCTGAGCTTGCCAGCCACCTCAGGGTGTCGACGTTGTTGCCTTGCTCGCTCTCAGCACTGCCAGAGCCCAGCTCCCAAATGGAAAACGTCCAGCGCCTGCTCCCACACCAAAGGGGCCAGGACTGCAAGCTGTTGCTGGCCCTCCCCTTCCCTTGGCAGCCCTTCCACAGCCCCACAGACACTGCCGCTCTGAGCTTGCCAGCCACCTCAGGGTGCCGACGTTGTTGCCTTGCTCGCTCTCAGCACTGCCAGAGCCCAGCTCCCAAATGGAAAACGTCCAGCGCCTGCTCCCACACCAAAGGGGCCAGGACTGCAAGCTGTTGCTGGCCCTCACCTTCCCTTGGCAGCCCTTCCACAGCCCCACAGACACTGCCGCTCTGAGCTTGCCAGCCACCTCAGGGTGCCGACGTTGTTGCCTTGCTCGCTCTCAGCACTGCCAGAGCCCAGCTCCCAAATGGAAAACGTCCAGCGCCTGCTCCCACACCAAAGGGGCCAGGACTGCAAGCTTTTGCTGGCCCTCACCTTCCCTTCGCAGCCCTTCCACAGCCCCACAGACACTGCCGCTCTGAGCTTGCCAGCCACCTCAGGGTGTCGACGTTGTTGCCTTGCTCGCTCTCAGCACTGCCAGAGCCCAGCTCCCAAATGGAAAACGTCCAGCGCCTGCTCCCACACCAAAGGGGCCAGGACTGCAAGCTGTTGCTGGCCCTCACCTTCCCTTGGCAGCCCTTCCACAGCCCCACAGACACTGCCGCTCTCAGCTTGCCAGCCACCTCAGGGTGCCGACGTTGTTGCCTTGCTCGCTCTCAGCACTGCCAGAGCCCAGCTCCCAAATGGAAAACGTCCAGCGCCTGCTCCCACACCAAAGGGGCCAGGACTGCAAGCTCTTGCTGGCCCTCACCTTCCCTTGGCAGCCCTTCCACAGCCCCACAGACACTGCCGCTCTGAGCTTGCCAGCCACCTCAGGGTGCCGACGTTGTTGCCTTGCTCGCTCTCAGCACTGCCAGAGCCCAGCTCCCAAATGGAAAATGTCCAGCGCCTGCTCCCACACCAAAGGGGCCAGGACTGCAAGCTGTTGCTGGCCCTCACCTTCCCTTGGCAGCCCTTCCACAGCCCCACAGACACTGCCGCTCTGAGCTTGCCAGCCACCTCAGGGTGCCGACGTTGTTGCCTTGCTCGCTCTCAGCACTGCCAGAGCCCAGCTCCCAAATGGAAAACGTCCAGCGCCTGCTCCCACACCAAAGGGGCCAGGACTGCAAGCTGTTGCTGGCCCTCACCTTCCCTTGGCAGCCCTTCCACAGCCCCACAGACACTGCCGCTCTGAGCTTGCCAGCCACCTCAGGGTGCCGACGTTGTTGCCTTGCTCGCTCTCAGCACTGCCAGAGCCCAGCTCCCAAATGGAAAACGTCCAGCGCCTGCTCCCACACCAAAGGGGCCAGGACTGCAAGCTGTTGCTGGCCCTCACCTTCCCTTGGCAGCCCTTCCACAGCCCCACAGACACTGCCGCTCTCAGCTTGCCAGCCACCTCAGGGTGCCGACGTTGTTGCCTTGCTCGCTCTCAGCACTGCCAGAGCCCAGCTCCCAAATGGAAAACGTCCAGCGCCTGCTCCCACACCAAAGGGGCCAGGACTGCAAGCTGTTGCTGGCCCTCACCTTCCCTTGGCAGCCCTTCCACAGCCCCACAGACACTGCCGCTCTCAGCTTGCCAGCCACCTCAGGGTGTCGACGTTGTTGCCTTGCTCGCTCTCAGCACTGCCAGAGCCCAGCTCCCAAATGGAAAACGTCCAGCGCCTGCTCCCACACCAAAGGGGCCAGGACTGCAAGCTGTTGCTGGCCCTCACCTTCCCTTGGCAGCCCTTCCACAGCCCCACAGACACTGCCGCTCTGAGCTTGCCAGCCACCTCAGGGTGCCGACGTTGTTGCCTTGCTCGCTCTCAGCACTGCCAGAGCCCAGCTCCCAAATGGAAAACGTCCAGCGCCTGCTCCCACACCAAAGGGGCCAGGACTGCAAGCTGTTGCTGGCCCTCACCTTCCCTTGGCAGCCCTTCCACAGCCCCACAGACACTGCCGCTCTGAGCTTGCCAGCCACCTCAGGGTGCCAACGTTGTTGCCTTGCTCGCTCTCAGCACTGCCAGAGCCCAGCTCCCAAATGGAAAACGTCCAGCGCCTGCTCCCACACCAAAGGGGCCAGGACTGCAAGCTGTTGCTGGCCCTCACCTTCCCTTGGCAGCCCTTCCACAGCCCCACAGACACTGCCGCTCTGAGCTTGCCAGCCACCTCAGGGTGCCGACGTTGTTGCCTTGCTCGCTCTCAGCACTGCCAGAGCCCAGCTCCCAAGTGGAAAACGTCCAGCGCCTGCTCCCACACCAAAGGGGCCAGGACTGCAAGCTGTTGCTGGCCCTCACCTTCCCTTGGCAGCCCTTCCACAGCCCCACAGACACTGCCGCTCTCAGCTTGCCAGCCACCTCAGGGTGCCGACGTTGTTGCCTTGCTCGCTCTCAGCACTGCCAGAGCCCAGCTCCCAAATGGAAAACGTCCAGCGCCTGCTCCCACACCAAAGGGGCCAGGACTGCAAGCTGTTGCTGGCCCTCACCTTCCCTTGGCAGCCCTTCCACAGCCCCACAGACACTGCCGCTCTGAGCTTGCCAGCCACCTCAGGGTGCCGACGTTGTTGCCTTGCTCGCTCTCAGCACTGCCAGAGCCCAGCTCCCAAGTGGAAAACGTCCAGCGCCTGCTCCCACACCAAAGGGGCCAGGACTGCAAGCTGTTGCTGGCCCTCACCTTCCCTTGGCAGCCCTTCCACAGCCCCACAGACACTGCCGCTCTCAGCTTGCCAGCCACCTCAGGGTGCCGACGTTGTTGCCTTGCTCGCTCTCAGCACTGCCAGAGCCCAGCTCCCAAATGGAAAACGTCCAGCGCCTGCTCCCACACCAAAGGGGCCAGGACTGCAAGCTCTTGCTGGCCCTCACCTTCCCTTGGCAGCCCTTCCACAGCCCCACAGACACTGCCGCTCTCAGCTTGCCAGCCACCTCAGGGTGCCGACGTTGTTGCCTTGCTCGCTCTCAGCACTGCCAGAGCCCAGCTCCCAAATGGAAAACGTCCAGCGCCTGCTCCCACACCAAAGGGGCCAGGACTGCAAGCTGTTGCTGGCCCTCACCTTCCCTTGGCAGCCCTTCCACAGCCCCACAGACACTGCCGCTCTCAGCTTGCCAGCCACCTCAGGGTGCCGACGTTGTTGCCTTGCTCGCTCTCAGCACTGCCAGAGCCCAGCTCCCAAATGGAAAACGTCCAGCGCCTGCTCCCACACCAAAGGGGCCAGGACTGCAAGCTGTTGCTGGCCCTCACCTTCCCTTGGCAGCCCTTCCACAGCCCCACAGACACTGCCGCTCTGAGCTTGCCAGCCACCTCAGGGTGTCGACGTTGTTGCCTTGCTCGCTCTCAGCACTGCCAGAGCCCAGCTCCCAAATGGAAAACGTCCAGCGCCTGCTCCCACACCAAAGGGGCCAGGACTGCAAGCTGTTGCTGGCCCTCACCTTCCCTTGGCAGCCCTTCCACAGCCCCACAGACACTGCCGCTCTGAGCTTGCCAGCCACCTCAGGGTGCCGACGTTGTTGCCTTGCTCGCTCTCAGCACTGCCAGAGCCCAGCTCCCAAATGGAAAACGTCCAGCGCCTGCTCCCACACCAAAGGGGCCAGGACTGCAAGCTGTTGCTGGCCCTCCCCTTCCCTTGGCAGCCCTTCCACAGCCCCACAGACACTGCCGCTCTGAGCTTGCCAGCCACCTCAGGGTGCCGACGTTGTTGCCTTGCTCGCTCTCAGCACTGCCAGAGCCCAGCTCCCAAATGGAAAACGTCCAGCGCCTGCTCCCACACCTAAGGGGCCAGGACTGCAAGCTGTTGCTGGCCCTCACCTTCCCTTGGCAGCCCTTCCACAGCCCCACAGACACTGCCGCTCTGAGCTTGCCAGCCACCTCAGGGTGCCAACGTTGTTGCCTTGCTCGCTCTCAGCACTGCCAGAGCCCAGCTCCCAAATGGAAAACGTCCAGCGCCTGCTCCCACACCAAAGGGGCCAGGACTGCAAGCTGTTGCTGGCCCTCACCTTCCCTTGGCAGCCCTTCCACAGCCCCACAGACACTGCCGCTCTGAGCTTGCCAGCCACCTCAGGGTGCCGACGTTGTTGCCTTGCTCGCTCTCAGCACTGCCAGAGCCCAGCTCCCAAATGGAAAACGTCCAGCGCCTGCTCCCACACCAAAGGGGCCAGGACTGCAAGCTGTTGCTGGCCCTCACCTTCCCTTGGCAGCCCTTCCACAGCCCCACAGACACTGCCGCTCTGAGCTTGCCAGCCACCTCAGGGTGCCGACGTTGTTGCCTTGCTCGCTCTCAGCACTGCCAGAGCCCAGCTCCCAAGTGGAAAACGTCCAGCGCCTGCTCCCACACCAAAGGGGCCAGGACTGCAAGCTGTTGCTGGCCCTCACCTTCCCTTGGCAGCCCTTCCACAGCCCCACAGACACTGCCGCTCTCAGCTTGCCAGCCACCTCAGGGTGCCGACGTTGTTGCCTTGCTCGCTCTCAGCACTGCCAGAGCCCAGCTCCCAAATGGAAAACGTCCAGCGCCTGCTCCCACACCAAAGGGGCCAGGACTGCAAGCTGTTGCTGGCCCTCACCTTCCCTTGGCAGCCCTTCCACAGCCCCACAGACACTGCCGCTCTCAGCTTGCCAGCCACCTCAGGGTGCCGACGTTGTTGCCTTGCTCGCTCTCAGCACTGCCAGAGCCCAGCTCCCAAATGGAAAACGTCCAGCGCCTGCTCCCACACCAAAGGGGCCAGGACTGCAAGCTGTTGCTGGCCCTCACCTTCCCTTGGCAGCCCTTCCACAGCCCCACAGACACTGCCGCTCTCAGCTTGCCAGCCACCTCAGGGTGCCGACGTTGTTGCCTTGCTCGCTCTCAGCACTGCCAGAGCCCAGCTCCCAAGTGGAAAACGTCCAGCGCCTGCTCCCACACCAAAGGGGCCAGGACTGCAAGCTGTTGCTGGCCCTCACCTTCCCTTGGCAGCCCTTCCACAGCCCCACAGACACTGCCGCTCTCAGCTTGCCAGCCACCTCAGGGTGCCGACGTTGTTGCCTTGCTCGCTCTCAGCACTGCCAGAGCCCAGCTCCCAAGTGGAAAACGTCCAGCGCCTGCTCCCACACCAAAGGGGCCAGGACTGCAAGCTGTTGCTGGCCCTCACCTTCCCTTGGCAGCCCTTCCACAGCCCCACAGACACTGCCGCTCTCAGCTTGCCAGCCACCTCAGGGTGCCGACGTTGTTGCCTTGCTCGCTCTCAGCACTGCCAGAGCCCAGCTCCCAAATGGAAAACGTCCAGCGCCTGCTCCCACACCAAAGGGGCCAGGACTGCAAGCTCTTGCTGGCCCTCACCTTCCCTTGGCAGCCCTTCCACAGCCCCACAGACACTGCCGCTCTCAGCTTGCCAGCCACCTCAGGGTGCCGACGTTGTTGCCTTGCTCGCTCTCAGCACTGCCAGAGCCCAGCTCCCAAATGGAAAACGTCCAGCGCCTGCTCCCACACCAAAGGGGCCAGGACTGCAAGCTGTTGCTTGCCCTCACCTTCCCTTGGCAGCCCTTCCACAGCCCCACAGACACTGCCGCTCTGAGCTTGCCAGCCACCTCAGGGTGCCGACGTTGTTGCCTTGCTCGCTCTCAGCACTGCCAGAGCCCAGCTCCCAAATGGAAAACGTCCAGCGCCTGCTCCCACACCAAAGGGGCCAGGACTGCAAGCTGTTGCTGGCCCTCACCTTCCCTTGGCAGCCCTTCCACAGCCCCACAGACACTGCCGCTCTCAGCTTGCCAGCCACCTCAGGGTGCCGACGTTGTTGCCTTGCTCGCTCTCAGCACTGCCAGAGCCCAGCTCCCAAATGGAAAACGTCCAGCGCCTGCTCCCACACCAAAGGGGCCAGGACTGCAAGCTGTTGCTGGCCCTCACCTTCCCTTGGCAGCCCTTCCACAGCCCCACAGACACTGCCGCTCTGAGCTTGCCAGCCACCTCAGGGTGCCGACGTTGTTGCCTTGCTCGCTCTCAGCACTGCCAGAGCCCAGCTCCCAAATGGAAAACGTCCAGCGCCTGCTCCCACACCAAAGGGGCCAGGACTGCAAGCTGTTGCTGGCCCTCCCCTTCCCTTGGCAGCCCTTCCACAGCCCCACAGACACTGCCGCTCTGAGCTTGCCAGCCACCTCAGGGTGCCGACGTTGTTGCCTTGCTCGCTCTCAGCACTGCCAGAGCCCAGCTCCCAAATGGAAAACGTCCAGCGCCTGCTCCCACACCAAAGGGGCCAGGACTGCAAGCTGGTGCTGGCCCTCACCTTCCCTTGGCAGCCCTTCCACAGCCCCACAGACACTGCCGCTCTGAGCTTGACAGCCACCTCAGGGTGCCGACGTCTTTCCCGTGCTCGCTCTCAGGCCTGCGAAAGCCCAGCTCCCAAATGGAAAACGTCCAGCGCCTGCTCCCACACCAAAGGGGCCAGGACTGCAAGCTGTTGCTGGCCCTCACCTTCCCTTGGCAGCCCTTCCACAGCCCCACAGACACTGCCGCTCTGAGCTTGCCAGCCACCTCAGGGTGCCAACGTTGTTGCCTTGCTCGCTCTCAGCACTGCCAGAGCCCAGCTCCCAAATGGAAAACGTCCAGCGCCTGCTCCCACACCAAAGGGGCCAGGACTGCAAGCTGTTGCTGGCCCTCACCTTCCCTTGGCAGCCCTTCCACAGCCCCACAGACACTGCCGCTCTGAGCTTGCCAGCCACCTCAGGGTGCCGACGTTGTTGCCTTGCTCGCTCTCAGCACTGCCAGAGCCCAGCTCCCAAGTGGAAAACGTCCAGCGCCTGCTCCCACACCAAAGGGGCCAGGACTGCAAGCTGTTGCTGGCCCTCACCTTCCCTTGGCAGCCCTTCCACAGCCCCACAGACACTGCCGCTCTCAGCTTGCCAGCCACCTCAGGGTGCCGACGTTGTTGCCTTGCTCGCTCTCAGCACTGCCAGAGCCCAGCTCCCAAATGGAAAACGTCCAGCGCCTGCTCCCACACCAAAGGGGCCAGGACTGCAAGCTGTTGCTGGCCCTCACCTTCCCTTGGCAGCCCTTCCACAGCCCCACAGACACTGCCGCTCTGAGCTTGCCAGCCACCTCAGGGTGCCGACGTTGTTGCCTTGCTCGCTCTCAGCACTGCCAGAGCCCAGCTCCCAAATGGAAAACGTCCAGCGCCTGCTCCCACACCAAAGGGGCCAGGACTGCAAGCTGTTGCTGGCCCTCACCTTCCCTTGGCAGCCCTTCCACAGCCCCACAGACACTGCCGCGCTGAGCTTGCCAGCCACCTCAGGGTGCCGACGTTGTTGCCTTGCTCGCTCTCAGCACTGCCAGAGCCCAGCTCCCAAATGGAAAACGTCCAGCGCCTGCTCCCACACCAAAGGGGCCAGGACTGCAAGCTCTTGCTGGCCCTCCCCTTCCCTTGGCAGCCCTTCCACAGCCCCACAGACACTGCCGCTCTGAGCTTGCCAGCCACCTCAGGGTGCCGACGTTGTTGCCTTGCTCGCTCTCAGCACTGCCACAGCCCAGCTCCCAAATGGAAAACGTCCAGCGCCTGCTCCCACACCAAAGGGGCCAGGACTGCAAGCTGTTGCTGGCCCTCACCTTCCCTTGGCAGCCCTTCCACAGCCCCACAGACACTGCCGCTCTCAGCTTGCCAGCCACCTCAGGGTGCCGACGTTGTTGCCTTGCTCGCTCTCAGCACTGCCAGAGCCCAGCTCCCAAGTGGAAAACGTCCAGCGCCTGCTCCCACACCAAAGGGGCCAGGACTGCAAGCTGTTGCTGGCCCTCACCTTCCCTTGGCAGCCCTTCCACAGCCCCACAGACACTGCCGCTCTCAGCTTGCCAGCCACCTCAGGGTGTCGACGTTGTTGCCTTGCTCGCGCTTAGCACTGCCAGAGCCCAGCTCCCAAATGGAAAACGTCCAGCGCCTGCTCCCACACCAAAGGGGCCAGGACTGCAAGCTGTTGCTGGCCCTCACCTTCCCTTGGCAGCCCTTCCACAGCCCCACAGACACTGCCGCTCTGAGCTTGCCAGCCACCTCAGGGTGCCGACGTTGTTGCCTTGCTCGCTCTCAGCACTGCCAGAGCCCAGCTCCCAAATGGAAAACGTCCAGCGCCTGCTCCCACACCAAAGGGGCCAGGACTGCAAGCTGTTGCTGGCCCTCACCTTCCCTTGGCAGCCCTTCCACAGCCCCACAGACACTGCCGCTCTGAGCTTGCCAGCCACATCAGGGTGCCAACGTTGTTGCCTTTCTCGCTCTCAGCACTGCCAGAGCCCAGCTCCCAAATGGAAAACGTCCAGCGCCTGCTCCCACACCAAAGGGGCCAGGACTGCAAGCTGTTGCTGGCCCTCACCTTCCCTTGGCAGCCCTTCCACAGCCCCACAGACACTGCCGCTCTGAGCTTGCCAGCCACCTCAGGGTGCCGACGTTGTTGCCTTGCTCGCTCTCAGCACTGCCAGAGCCCAGCTCCCAAATGGAAAACGTCCAGCGCCTGCTCCCACACCAAAGGGGCCAGGACTGCAAGCTGTTGCTGGCCCTCACCTTCCCTTGGCAGCCCTTCCACAGCCCCACAGACACTGCCGCTCTGAGCTTGCCAGCCACCTCAGGGTGCCGATGTTGTTGCCTTGCTCGCTCTCAGCACTGCCAGAGCCCAGCTCCCAAATGGAAAACGTCCAGCGCCTGCTCCCACACCAAAGGGGCCAGGACTGCAAGCTGTTGCTGGCCCTCACCTTCCCTTGGCAGCCCTTCCACAGCCCCACAGACACTGCCGCTCTCAGCTTGCCAGCCACCTCAGGGTGCCGACGTTGTTGCCTTGCTCGCTCTCAGCACTGCCAGAGCCCAGCTCCCAAATGGAAAACGTCCAGCGCCTGCTCCCACACCAAAGGGGCCAGGACTGCAAGCTGTTGCTGGCCCTCACCTTCCCTTGGCAGCCCTTCCACAGCCCCACAGACACTGCCGCTCTGAGCTTGCCAGCCACCTCAGGGTGCCGACGTCTTGCCCTTGCTCGCTCTCAGTCCGGCGAAAGCCCAGCTCCCAAATGGAAAACGTCCAGCGCCTGCTCCCACACCAAAGGGGCCAGGACTGCAAGCTCTTGCTGGCCCTCACCTTCCCTTGGCAGCCCTTCCACAGCCCCACAGACACTGCCGCTCTGAGCTTGCCAGCCACCTCAGGGTGCCAACGTTGTTGCCTTGCTCGCTCTCAGCACTGCCAGAGCCCAGCTCCTAAATGGAAAACGTCCAGCGCCTGCTCCCACACCAAAGGGGCCAGGACTGCAAGCTGTTGCTGGCCCTCCCCTTCCCTTGGCAGCCCTTCCACAGCCCCACAGACACTGCCGCTCTGAGCTTGCCAGCCACCTCAGGGTGCCGACGTTGTTGCCTTGCTCGCTCTCAGCACTGCCAGAGCCCAGCTCCCAAATGGAAAACGTCCAGCGCCTGCTCCCACACCAAAGGGGCCAGGACTGCAAGCTGTTGCTGGCACTCACCTTCCCTTGGCAGCCCTTCCACAGCCCCACAGACACAGCCACGCTGAGCTTGCCAGCCACCTCAGGGTGCCGACGTTGTTGCCTTGCTCGCTCTCAGCACTGCCAGAGCCCAGCTCCCAAATGGAAAACGTCCAGCGCCTGCTCCCACACCAAAGGGGCCAGGACTGCAAGCTGTTGCTGGCCCTCACCTTCCCTTGGCAGCCCTTCCACAGCCCCACAGACACTGCCGCTCTCAGCTTGCCAGCCACCTCAGGGTGCCGACGTTGTTGCCTTGCTCGCTCTCAGCACTGCCAGAGCCCAGCTCCCAAGTGGAAAACGTCCAGCGCCTGCTCCCACACCAAAGGGGCCAGGACTGCAAGCTGTTGCTGGCCCTCACCTTCCCTTGGCAGCCCTTCCACAGCCCCACAGACACTGCCGCTCTGAGCTTGCCAGCCACCTCAGGGTGCCGACGTTGTTGCCTTGCTCGCTCTCAGCACTGCCAGAGCCCAGCTCCCAAATGGAAAACGTCCAGCGCCTGCTCCCACACCAAAGGGGCCAGGACTGCAAGCTGTTGCTGGCCCTCACCTTCCCTTGGCAGCCCTTCCACAGCCCCACAGACACTGCCGCTCTGAGCTTGCCAGCCACCTCAGGGTGCCGACGTTGTTGCCTTGCTCGCTCTCAGCACTGCCAGAGCCCAGCTCCCAAATGGAAAACGTCCAGCGCCTGCTCCCACACCAAAGGGGCCAGGACTGCAAGCTGTTGCTGGCCCTCACCTTCCCTTGGCAGCCCTTCCACAGCCCCACAGACACTGCCGCTCTGAGCTTGCCAGCCACCTCAGGGTGCCGACGTCTTGCCCTTGCTCGCTCTCAGCACTGCCAGAGCCCAGCTCCCAAATGGAAAACGTCCAGCGCCTGCTCCCACACCAAAGGGGCCAGGACTGCAAGCTCTTGCTGGCCCTCCCCTTCCCTTGGCAGCCCTTCCACAGCCCCACAGACACTGCCGCTCTGAGCTTGCCAGCCACCTCAGGGTGCCGACGTTGTTGCCTTGCTCGCTCTCAGCACTGCCAGAGCCCAGCTCCCAAATGGAAAACGTCCAGCGCCTGCTCCCACACCAAAGGGGCCAGGACTGCAAGCTGTTGCTGGCCCTCACCTTCCCTTGGCAGCCCTTCCACAGCCCCACAGACACTGCCGCTCTCAGCTTGCCAGCCACCTCAGGGTGCCGACGTTGTTGCCTTGCTCACTCTCAGCACTGCCACAGCCCAGCTCCCAAATGGAAAACGTCCAGCGCCTGCTCCCACACCAAAGGGGCCAGGACTGCAAGCTGTTGCTGGCACTCACCTTCCCTTGGCAGCCCTTCCACAGCCCCACAGACACTGCCGCGCTGAGCTTGCCAGCCACCTCAGGGTGCCGACGTTGTTGCCTTGCTCGCTCTCAGCACTGCCAGAGCCCAGCTCCCAAATGGAAAACGTCCAGCGCCTGCTCCCACACCAAAGGGGCCAGGACTGCAAGCTGTTGCTGGCCCTCACCTTCCCTTGGCAGCCCTTCCACAGCCCCACAGACACTGCCGCTCTGAGCTTGCCAGCCACCTCAGGGTGCCGACGTTGTTGCCTTGCTCGCTCTCAGCACTGCCAGAGCCCAGCTCCCAAATGGAAAACGTCCAGCACCTGCTCCCACACCAAAGGGGCCAGGACTGCAAGCTGTTGCTGGCCCTCACCTTCCCTTGGCAGCCCTTCCACAGCCCCACAGACACTGCCGCTCTGAGCTTGCCAGCCACCTCAGGGTGCCGACGTTGTTGCCTTGCTCGCTCTCAGCACTGCCAGAGCCCAGCTCCCAAATGGAAAACGTCCAGCGCCTGCTCCCACACCAAAGGGGCCAGGACTGCAAGCTGTTGCTGGCCCTCACCTTCCCTTGGCAGCCCTTCCACAGCCCCACAGACACTGCCGCTCTGAGCTTGCCAGCCACCTCAGGGTGCCAACGTTTTTGCCTTGCTCGCTCTCAGCACTGCCAGAGCCCAGCTCCCAAATGGAAAACGTCCAGCGCCTGCTCCCACACCAAAGGGGCCAGGACTGCAAGCTGTTGCTGGCCCTCCCCTTCCCTTGGCAGCCCTTCCACAGCCCCACAGACACTGCCGCTCTCAGCTTGCCAGCCACCTCAGGGTGCCGACGTCGTTGCCTTGCTCGCTCTCAGCACTGCCAGAGCCCAGCTCCCAAATGGAAAACGTCCAGCGCCTGCTCCCACACCAAAGGGGCCAGGACTGCAAGCTGTTGCTGGCCCTCACCTTCCCTTGGCAGCCCTTCCACAGCCCCACAGACACTGCCGCTCTGAGCTTGCCAGCCACCTCAGGGTGCCGACGTTGTTGCCTTGCTCGCTCTCAGCACTGCCAGAGCCCAGCTCCCAAATGGAAAACGTCCAGCGCCTGCTCCCACACCAAAGGGGCCAGGACTGCAAGCTGTTGCTGGCCCTCACCTTCCCTTGGCAGCCCTTCCACAGCCCCACAGACACTGCCGCTCTGAGCTTGCCAGCCACCTCAGGGTGCCGACGTTGTTGCCTTGCTCGCTCTCAGCACTGCCAGAGCCCAGCTCCCAAATGGAAAACGTCCAGCGCCTGCTCCCACACCAAAGGGGCCAGGACTGCAAGCTTTTGCTGGCCCTCACCTTCCCTTCGCAGCCCTTCCACAGCCCCACAGACACTGCCACTCTCAGCTTGCCAGCCACCTCAGGGTGCCGATGTTGTTGCCTTGCTCGCTCTCAGCACTGCCAGAGCCCAGCTCCCAAATGGAAAACGTCCAGCGCCTGCTCCCACACCAAAGGGGCCAGGACTGCAAGCTGTTGCTGGCTCTCACCTTCCCTTGGCAGCCCTTCCACAGCCCCACAGACACTGCCGCTCTGAGCTTGCCAGCCACCTCAGGGTGCCGACGTTGTTGCCTTGCTCGCTCTCAGCACTGCCAGAGCCCAGCTCCCAAGTGGAAAACGTCCAGCGCCTGCTCCCACACCAAAGGGGCCAGGACTGCAAGCTGTTGCTGGCCCTCACCTTCCCTTGGCAGCCCTTCCACAGCCCCACAGACACTGCCGCTCTGAGCTTGCCAGCCACCTCAGGGTGCCGACGTTGTTGCCTTGCTCGCTCTCAGCACTGCCAGAGCCCAGCTCCCAAATGGAAAACGTCCAGCGCCTGCTCCCACACCAAAGGGGCCAGGACTGCAAGCTGTTGCTGGCCCTCACCTTCCCTTGGCAGCCCTTCCACAGCCCCACAGACACTGCCGCTCTCAGCTTGCCAGCCACCTCAGGGTGCCGACGTTGTTGCCTTGCTCGCTCTCAGCACTGCCAGAGCCCAGCTCCCAAATGGAAAACGTCCAGCGCCTGCTCCCACACCAAAGGGGCCAGGACTGCAAGCTGTTGCTGGCCCTCACCTTCCCTTGGCAGCCCTTCCACAGCCCCACAGACACTGCCGCTCTGAGCTTGCCAGCCACCTCAGGGTGCCGACGTTGTTGCCTTGCTCGCTCTCAGCACTGCCAGAGCCCAGCTCCCAAATGGAAAACGTCCAGCGCCTGCTCCCACACCAAAGGGGCCAGGACTGCAAGCTGTTGCTGGCCCTCACCTTCCCTTGGCAGCCCTTCCACAGCCCCACAGACACTGCCGCTCTGAGCTTGCCAGCCACCTCAGGGTGCCGACGTTGTTGCCTTGCTCGCTCTCAGCACTGCCAGAGCCCAGCTCCCAAATGGAAAACGTCCAGCGCCTGCTCCCACACCAAAGGGGCCAGGACTGCAAGCTGTTGCTGGCCCTCCCCTTCCCTTGGCAGCCCTTCCACAGCCCCACAGACACTGCCGCTCTCAGCTTGCCAGCCACCTCAGGGTGCCGACGTTGTTGCCTTGCTCGCTCTCAGCACTGCCAGAGCCCAGCTCCCAAATGGAAAACGTCCAGCGCCTGCTCCCACACCAAAGGGGCCAGGACTGCAAGCTGTTGCTGGCCCTCACCTTCCCTTGGCAGCCCTTCCACAGCCCCACAGACACTGCCGCTCTGAGCTTGCCAGCCACCTCAGGGTGCCGACGTCTTGCCCTTCCTCGCTCTCAGGCCTGCGAAAGCCCAGCTCCCAAATGGAAAACGTCCAGCGCCTGCTCCCACACCAAAGGGGCCAGGACTGCAAGCTCTTGCTGGCCCTCACCTTCCCTTGGCAGCCCTTCCACAGCCCCACAGACACTGCCGCTCTGAGCTTGCCAGCCACCTCAGGGTGCCGACGTTGTTGCCTTGCTCGCTCTCAGCACTGCCAGAGCCCAGCTCCCAAATGGAAAACGTCCAGCGCCTGCTCCCACACCAAAGGGGCCAGGACTGCAAGCTGTTGCTGGCACTCACCTTCCCTTGGCAGCCCTTCCACAGCCCCACAGTCACTGCCGCTCTGAGCTTGCCAGCCACCTCAGGGTGCCGACGTTGTTGCCTTGCTCGCTCTCAGCACTGCCAGAGCCCAGCTCCCAAATGGAAAACGTCCAGCGCCTGCTCCCACACCAAAGGGGCCAGGACTGCAAGCTGTTGCTGGCACTCACCTTCCCTTGGCAGCCCTTCCACAGCCCCACAGACACAGCCACGCTGAGCTTGCCAGCCACCTCAGGGTGCCGACGTTGTTGCCTTGCTCGCTCTCAGCACTGCCAGAGCCCAGCTCCCAAGTGGAAAACGTCCAGCGCCTGCTCCCACACCAAAGGGGCCAGGACTGCAAGCTGTTGCTGGCCCTCACCTTCCCTTGGCAGCCCTTCCACAGCCCCACAGACACTGCCGCTCTGAGCTTGCCAGCCACCTCAGGGTGCCGACGTTGTTGCCTTGCTCGCTCTCAGCACTGCCAGAGCCCAGCTCCCAAATGGAAAACGTCCAGCGCCTGCTCCCACACCAAAGGGGCCAGGACTGCAAGCTGTTGCTGGCCCTCACCTTCCCTTGGCAGCCCTTCCACAGCCCCACAGACACTGCCGCTCTGAGCTTGCCAGCCACCTCAGGGTGCCGACGTTGTTGCCTTGCTCGCTCTCAGCACTGCCAGAGCCCAGCTCCCAAATGGAAAACGTCCAGCGCCTGCTCCCACACCAAAGGGGCCAGGACTGCAAGCTGTTGCTGGCCCTCACCTTCCCTTGGCAGCCCTTCCACAGCCCCACAGACACTGCCGCTCTGAGCTTGCCAGCCACCTCAGGGTGCCGACGTCTTGCCCTTGCTCGCTCTCAGGCCTGCGAAAGCCCAGCTCCCAAATGGAAAACGTCCAGCGCCTGCTCCCACACCAAAGGGGCCAGGACTGCAAGCTCTTGCTGGCCCTCACCTTCCCTTGGCAGCCCTTCCACAGCCCCACAGACACTGCCGCTCTGAGCTTGCCAGCCACCTCAGGGTGCCGACGTTGTTGCCTTGCTCGCTCTCAGCACTGCCACAGCCCAGCTCCCAAATGGAAAACGTCCAGCGCCTGCTCCCACACCAAAGGGGCCAGGACTGCAAGCTGTTGCTGGCCCTCACCTTCCCTTGGCAGCCCTTCCACAGCCCCACAGACACTGCCGCTCTCAGCTTGCCAGCCACCTCAGGGTGCCGACGTTTTTGCCTTGCTCGCTCTCAGCACTGCCAGAGCCCAGCTCCCAAATGGAAAACGTCCAGCGCCTGCTCCCACACCAAAGGGGCCAGGACTGCAAGCTGTTGCTGGCCCTCACCTTCCCTTGGCAGCCCTTCCACAGCCCCACAGACACTGCCGCTCTGAGCTTGCCAGCCACCTCAGGGTACCGACGTTGTTGCCTTGCTCGCTCTCAGCACTGCCAGAGCCCAGCTCCCAAATGGAAAACGTCCAGCGCCTGCTCCCACACCAAAGGGGCCAGGACTGCAAGCTGTTGCTGGCCCTCACCTTCCCTTGGCAGCCCTTCCACAGCCCCACAGACACTGCCGCTCTCAGCTTGCCAGCCACCTCAGGGTGCCGACGTTGTTGCCTTGCTCGCTCTCAGCACTGCCAGAGCCCAGCTCCCAAATGGAAAACGTCCAGCGCCTGCTCCCACACCAAAGGGGCCAGGACTGCAAGCTCTTGCTGGCCCTCCCCTTCCCTTGGCAGCCCTTCCACAGCCCCACAGACACTGCCGCTCTGAGCTTGCCAGCCACCTCAGGGTGCCGACGTTGTTGCCTTGCTCGCTCTCAGCACTGCCAGAGCCCAGCTCCCAAATGGAAAACGTCCAGCGCCTGCTCCCACACCAAAGGGGCCAGGACTGCAAGCTGTTGCTGGCCCTCCCCTTCCCTTGGCAGCCCTTCCACAGCCCCACAGACACTGCCGCTCTGAGCTTGCCAGCCACCTCAGGGTGCCGACGTTGTTGCCTTGCTCGCTCTCAGCACTGCCAGAGCCCAGCTCCCAAATGGAAAACGTCCAGTGCCTGCTCCCACACCAAAGGGGCCAGGACTGCAAGCTGTTGCTGGCCCTCACCTTCCCTTGGCAGCCCTTCCACAGCCCCACAGACACTGCCGCTCTGAGCTTGCCAGCCACCTCAGGGTGCCGACGTTGTTGCCTTGCTCGCTCTCAGCACTGCCAGAGCCCAGCTCCCAAGTGGAAAACGTCCAGCGCCTGCTCCCACACCAAAGGGGCCAGGACTGCAAGCTGTTGCTGGCCCTCACCTTCCCTTGGCAGCCCTTCCACAGCCCCACAGACACTGCCGCTCTCAGCTTGCCAGCCACCTCAGGGTGCCGACGTTGTTGCCTTGCTCGCTCTCAGCACTGCCAGAGCCCAGCTCCCAAATGGAAAACGTCCAGCGCCTGCTCCCACACCAAAGGGGCCAGGACTGCAAGCTGTTGCTGGCCCTCACCTTCCCTTGGCAGCCCTTCCACAGCCCCACAGACACTGCCGCTCTGAGCTTGCCAGCCACCTCAGGGTGCCGACGTTGTTGCCTTGCTCGCTCTCAGCACTGCCAGAGCCCAGCTCCCAAATGGAAAACGTCCAGCGCCTGCTCCCACACCAAAGGGGCCAGGACTGCAAGCTGTTGCTGGCCCTCACCTTCCCTTGGCAGCCCTTCCACAGCCCCACAGACACTGCCGCTCTGAGCTTGCCAGCCACCTCAGGGTGCCGACGTTGTTGCCTTGCTCGCTCTCAGCACTGCCAGAGCCCAGCTCCCAAATGGAAAACGTCCAGCGCCTGCTCCCACACCAAAGGGGCCAGGACTGCAAGCTGTTGCTGGCCCTCACCTTCCCTTGGCAGCCCTTCCACAGCCCCACAGACACTGCCGCTCTGAGCTTGCCAGCCACCTCAGGGTGCCGACGTTGTTGCCTTGCTCGCGCTTAGCACTGCCAGAGCCCAGCTCCCAAATGGAAAACGTCCAGCGCCTGCTCCCACACCAAAGGGGCCAGGACTGCAAGCTGTTGCTGGCCCTCACCTTCCCTTGGCAGCCCTTCCACAGCCCCACAGACACTGCCGCTCTGAGCTTGCCAGCCACCTCAGGGTGCCGACGTTGTTGCCTTGCTCGCTCTCAGCACTGCCAGAGCCCAGCTCCCAAGTGGAAAACGTCCAGCGCCTGCTCCCACACCAAAGGGGCCAGGACTGCAAGCTGTTGCTGGCCCTCACCTTCCCTTGGCAGCCCTTCCACAGCCCCACAGACACTGCCGCTCTGAGCTTGCCAGCCACCTCAGGGTGCCGACGTCTTGCCCTTGCTCGCTCTCAGCACTGCCAGAGCCCAGCTCCCAAATGGAAAACGTCCAGCGCCTGCTCCCACACCAAAGGGGCCAGGACTGCAAGCTCTTGCTGGCCCTCCCCTTCCCTTGGCAGCCCTTCCACAGCCCCACAGACACTGCCGCTCTGAGCTTGCCAGCCACCTCAGGGTGCCGACGTCTTGCCCTTGCTCGCTCTCAGGCCTGCGAAAGCCCAGCTCCCAAATGGAAAACATCCAGCGCCTGCTCCCACACCAAAGGGGCCAGGACTGCAAGCTGTTGCTGGCCCTCACCTTCCCTTGGCAGCCCTTCCACAGCCCCACAGACACTGCCGCTCTGAGCTTGCCAGCCACCTCAGGGTGCCGACGTTGTTGCCTTGCTCGCTCTCAGCACTGCCAGAGCCCAGCTCCCAAATGGAAAACGTCCAGCGCCTGCTCCCACACCAAAGGGGCCCGGACTGCAAGCTGTTGCTGGCCCTCACCTTCCCTTGGCAGCCCTTCCACAGCCCCACAGACACTGCCGCTCTCAGCTTGCCAGCCACCTCAGGGTGCCGACGTTGTTGCCTTGCTCGCTCTCAGCACTGCCAGAGCCCAGCTCCCAAATGGAAAACGTCCAGCGCCTGCTCCCACACCAAAGGGGCCAGGACTGCAAGCTGTTGCTGGCCCTCACCTTCCCTTGGCAGCCCTTCCACAGCCCCACAGACACTGCCGCTCTGAGCTTGCCAGCCACCTCAGGGTGCCGACGTCTTTCCCTTGCTCGCTCTCAGCACTGCCAGAGCCCAGCTCCCAAATGGAAAACGTCCAGCGCCTGCTCCCACACCAAAGGGGCCAGGACTGCAAGCTCTTGCTGGCCCTCACCTTCCCTTGGCAGCCCTTCCACAGCCCCACAGACACTGCCGCTCTGAGCTTGCCAGCCACCTCAGGGTGCCGACGTTGTTGCCTTGCTCGCTCTCAGCACTGCCAGAGCCCAGCTCCCAAGTGGAAAACGTCCAGCGCCTGCTCCCACACCAAAGGGGCCAGGACTGCAAGCTGTTGCTGGCCCTCACCTTCCCTTGGCAGCCCTTCCACAGCCCCACAGACACTGCCGCTCTCAGCTTGCCAGCCACCTCAGGGTGCCGACGTCTTGCCCTTGCTCGCTCTCAGCACTGCCAGAGCCCAGCTCCCAAATGGAAAACGTCCAGCGCCTGCTCCCACACCAAAGGGGCCAGGACTGCAAGCTCTTGCTGGCCCTCCCCTTCCCTTGGCAGCCCTTCCACAGCCCCACAGACACTGCCGCTCTCAGCTTGCCAGCCACCTCAGGGTGCCGACGTCTTTCCCTTGCTCGCTCTCAGGCCTGCGAAAGCCCAGCTCCCAAATGGAAAACATCCAGCGCCTGCTCCCACACCAAAGGGGCCAGGACTGCAAGCTGTTGCTGGCCCTCACCTTCCCTTGGCAGCCCTTCCACAGCCCCACAGACACTGCCGCTCTGAGCTTGCCAGCCACCTCAGGGTGCCGACGTTGTTGCCTTGCTCGCTCTCAGCACTGCCAGAGCCCAGCTCCCAAATGGAAAACGTCCAGCGCCTGCTCCCACACCAAAGGGGCCCGGACTGCAAGCTGTTGCTGGCCCTCACCTTCCCTTGGCAGCCCTTCCACAGCCCCACAGACACTGCCGCTCTCAGCTTGCCAGCCACCTCAGGGTGCCGACGTTGTTGCCTTGCTCGCTCTCAGCACTGCCAGAGCCCAGCTCCCAAATGGAAAACGTCCAGCGCCTGCTCCCACACCAAAGGGGCCAGGACTGCAAGCTCTTGCTGGCCCTCACCTTCCCTTGGCAGCCCTTCCACAGCCCCACAGACACTGCCGCTCTGAGCTTGCCAGCCACCTCAGGGTGCCGACGTTGTTGCCTTGCTCGCTCTCAGCACTGCCAGAGCCCAGCTCCCAAATGGAAAACGTCCAGCGCCTGCTCCCACACCAAAGGGGCCAGGACTGCAAGCTGTTGCTGGCCCTCCCCTTCCCTTGGCAGCCCTTCCACAGCCCCACAGACACTGCCGCTCTCAGCTTGCCAGCCACCTCAGGGTGCCGACGTTGTTGCCTTGCTCGCTCTCAGCACTGCCAGAGCCCAGCTCCCAAATGGAAAACGTCCAGCGCCTGCTCCCACACCAAAGGGGCCAGGACTGCAAGCTGTTGCTGGCCCTCACCTTCCCTTGGCAGCCCTTCCACAGCCCCACAGACACTGCCGCGCTGAGCTTGCCAGCCACCTCAGGGTGCCGACGTTGTTGCCTTGCTCGCTCTCAGCACTGCCAGAGCCCAGCTCCCAAATGGAAAACGTCCAGCGCCTGCTCCCACACCAAAGGGGCCAGGACTGCAAGCTGTTGCTGGCCCTCACCTTCCCTTGGCAGCCCTTCCACAGCCCCACAGACACTGCCGCTCTCAGCTTGCCAGCCACCTCAGGGTGCCGACGTTGTTGCCTTGCTCGCTCTCAGCACTGCCAGAGCCCAGCTCCCAAATGGAAAACGTCCAGCGCCTGCTCCCACACCAAAGGGGCCAGGACTGCAAGCTCTTGCTGGCCCTCACCTTCCCTTGGCAGCCCTTCCACAGCCCCACAGACACTGCCGCTCTCAGCTTGCCAGCCACCTCAGGGTGCCGACGTTGTTGCCTTGCTCGCTCTCAGCACTGCCAGAGCCCAGCTCCCAAATGGAAAACGTCCAGCGCCTGCTCCCACACCAAAGGGGCCAGGACTGCAAGCTGTTGCTGGCCCTCACCTTCCCTTGGCAGCCCTTCCACAGCCCCACAGACACTGCCGCTCTGAGCTTGCCAGCCACCTCAGGGTGCCGACGTTGTTGCCTTGCTCGCTCTCAGCACTGCCAGAGCCCAGCTCCCAAATGGAAAACGTCCAGCGCCTGCTCCCACACCAAAGGGGCCAGGACTGCAAGCTGTTGCTGGCCCTCACCTTCCCTTGGCAGCCCTTCCACAGCCCCACAGACACTGCCGCTCTGAGCTTGCCAGCCACCTCAGGGTGCCGACGTCTTGCCCTTGCTCGCTCTCAGGCCTGCGAAAGCCCAGCTCCCAAATGGAAAACGTCCAGCGCCTGCTCCCACACCAAAGGGGCCAGGACTGCAAGCTCTTGCTGGCCCTCACCTTCCCTTGGCAGCCCTTCCACAGCCCCACAGACACTGCCGCTCTGAGCTTGCCAGCCACCTCAGGGTGCCGACGTTGTTGCCTTGCTCGCTCTCAGCACTGCCACAGCCCAGCTCCCAAATGGAAAACGTCCAGCGCCTGCTCCCACACCAAAGGGGCCAGGACTGCAAGCTGTTGCTGGCCCTCACCTTCCCTTGGCAGCCCTTCCACAGCCCCACAGACACTGCCGCTCTCAGCTTGCCAGCCACCTCAGGGTGCCGACGTTTTTGCCTTGCTCGCTCTCAGCACTGCCAGAGCCCAGCTCCCAAATGGAAAACGTCCAGCGCCTGCTCCCACACCAAAGGGGCCAGGACTGCAAGCTGTTGCTGGCCCTCACCTTCCCTTGGCAGCCCTTCCACAGCCCCACAGACACTGCCGCTCTGAGCTTGCCAGCCACCTCAGGGTACCGACGTTGTTGCCTTGCTCGCTCTCAGCACTGCCAGAGCCCAGCTCCCAAATGGAAAACGTCCAGCGCCTGCTCCCACACCAAAGGGGCCAGGACTGCAAGCTGTTGCTGGCCCTCACCTTCCCTTGGCAGCCCTTCCACAGCCCCACAGACACTGCCGCTCTCAGCTTGCCAGCCACCTCAGGGTGCCGACGTTGTTGCCTTGCTCGCTCTCAGCACTGCCAGAGCCCAGCTCCCAAATGGAAAACGTCCAGCGCCTGCTCCCACACCAAAGGGGCCAGGACTGCAAGCTCTTGCTGGCCCTCCCCTTCCCTTGGCAGCCCTTCCACAGCCCCACAGACACTGCCGCTCTGAGCTTGCCAGCCACCTCAGGGTGCCGACGTTGTTGCCTTGCTCGCTCTCAGCACTGCCAGAGCCCAGCTCCCAAATGGAAAACGTCCAGCGCCTGCTCCCACACCAAAGGGGCCAGGACTGCAAGCTGTTGCTGGCCCTCCCCTTCCCTTGGCAGCCCTTCCACAGCCCCACAGACACTGCCGCTCTGAGCTTGCCAGCCACCTCAGGGTGCCGACGTTGTTGCCTTGCTCGCTCTCAGCACTGCCAGAGCCCAGCTCCCAAATGGAAAACGTCCAGTGCCTGCTCCCACACCAAAGGGGCCAGGACTGCAAGCTGTTGCTGGCCCTCACCTTCCCTTGGCAGCCCTTCCACAGCCCCACAGACACTGCCGCTCTGAGCTTGCCAGCCACCTCAGGGTGCCGACGTTGTTGCCTTGCTCGCTCTCAGCACTGCCAGAGCCCAGCTCCCAAGTGGAAAACGTCCAGCGCCTGCTCCCACACCAAAGGGGCCAGGACTGCAAGCTGTTGCTGGCCCTCCCCTTCCCTTGGCAGCCCTTCCACAGCCCCACAGACACTGCCGCTCTGAGCTTGCCAGCCACCTCAGGGTGCCGACGTTGTTGCCTTGCTCGCTCTCAGCACTGCCAGAGCCCAGCTCCCAAATGGAAAACGTCCAGTGCCTGCTCCCACACCAAAGGGGCCAGGACTGCAAGCTGTTGCTGGCCCTCACCTTCCCTTGGCAGCCCTTCCACAGCCCCACAGACACTGCCGCTCTGAGCTTGCCAGCCACCTCAGGGTGCCGACGTTGTTGCCTTGCTCGCTCTCAGCACTGCCAGAGCCCAGCTCCCAAGTGGAAAACGTCCAGCGCCTGCTCCCACACCAAAGGGGCCAGGACTGCAAGCTGTTGCTGGCCCTCACCTTCCCTTGGCAGCCCTTCCACAGCCCCACAGACACTGCCGCTCTCAGCTTGCCAGCCACCTCAGGGTGCCGACGTTGTTGCCTTGCTCGCTCTCAGCACTGCCAGAGCCCAGCTCCCAAATGGAAAACGTCCAGCGCCTGCTCCCACACCAAAGGGGCCAGGACTGCAAGCTGTTGCTGGCCCTCACCTTCCCTTGGCAGCCCTTCCACAGCCCCACAGACACTGCCGCTCTGAGCTTGCCAGCCACCTCAGTGTGCCGACGTTGTTGCCTTGCTCGCTCTCAGCACTGCCAGAGCCCAGCTCCCAAATGGAAAACGTCCAGCGCCTGCTCCCACACCAAAGGGGCCAGGACTGCAAGCTGTTGCTGGCCCTCACCTTCCCTTGGCAGCCCTTCCACAGCCCCACAGACACTGCCGCTCTCAGCTTGCCAGCCACCTCAGGGTGCCGACGTTGTTGCCTTGCTCGCTCTCAGCACTGCCAGAGCCCAGCTCCCAAATGGAAAACGTCCAGCGCCTGCTCCCACACCAAAGGGGCCAGGACTGCAAGCTGTTGCTGGCCCTCACCTTCCCTTGGCAGCCCTTCCACAGCCCCACAGACACTGCCGCTCTGAGCTTGCCAGCCACCTCAGGGTGCCGACGTTGTTGCCTTGCTCGCGCTTAGCACTGCCAGAGCCCAGCTCCCAAATGGAAAACGTCCAGCGCCTGCTCCCACACCAAAGGGGCCAGGACTGCAAGCTGTTGCTGGCCCTCACCTTCCCTTGGCAGCCCTTCCACAGCCCCACAGACACTGCCGCTCTGAGCTTGCCAGCCACCTCAGGGTGCCGACGTTGTTGCCTTGCTCGCTCTCAGCACTGCCAGAGCCCAGCTCCCAAGTGGAAAACGTCCAGCGCCTGCTCCCACACCAAAGGGGCCAGGACTGCAAGCTGTTGCTGGCCCTCACCTTCCCTTGGCAGCCCTTCCACAGCCCCACAGACACTGCCGCTCTGAGCTTGCCAGCCACCTCAGGGTGCCGACGTCTTGCCCTTGCTCGCTCTCAGCACTGCCAGAGCCCAGCTCCCAAATGGAAAACGTCCAGCGCCTGCTCCCACACCAAAGGGGCCAGGACTGCAAGCTCTTGCTGGCCCTCCCCTTCCCTTGGCAGCCCTTCCACAGCCCCACAGACACTGCCGCTCTGAGCTTGCCAGCCACCTCAGGGTGCCGACGTCTTGCCCTTGCTCGCTCTCAGGCCTGCGAAAGCCCAGCTCCCAAATGGAAAACATCCAGCGCCTGCTCCCACACCAAAGGGGCCAGGACTGCAAGCTGTTGCTGGCCCTCACCTTCCCTTGGCAGCCCTTCCACAGCCCCACAGACACTGCCGCTCTGAGCTTGCCAGCCACCTCAGGGTGCCGACGTTGTTGCCTTGCTCGCTCTCAGCACTGCCAGAGCCCAGCTCCCAAATGGAAAACGTCCAGCGCCTGCTCCCACACCAAAGGGGCCAGGACTGCAAGCTGTTGCTGGCCCTCACCTTCCCTTGGCAGCCCTTCCACAGCCCCACAGACACTGCCGCTCTCAGCTTGCCAGCCACCTCAGGGTGCCGACGTTGTTGCCTTGCTCGCTCTCAGCACTGCCAGAGCCCAGCTCCCAAATGGAAAACGTCCAGCGCCTGCTCCCACACCAAAGGGGCCAGGACTGCAAGCTGTTGCTGGCCCTCACCTTCCCTTGGCAGCCCTTCCACAGCCCCACAGACACTGCCGCTCTGAGCTTGCCAGCCACCTCAGGGTGCCGACGTCTTTCCCTTGCTCGCTCTCAGCACTGCCAGAGCCCAGCTCCCAAATGGAAAACGTCCAGCGCCTGCTCCCACACCAAAGGGGCCAGGACTGCAAGCTCTTGCTGGCCCTCACCTTCCCTTGGCAGCCCTTCCACAGCCCCACAGACACTGCCGCTCTGAGCTTGCCAGCCACCTCAGGGTGCCGACGTTGTTGCCTTGCTCGCTCTCAGCACTGCCAGAGCCCAGCTCCCAAGTGGAAAACGTCCAGCGCCTGCTCCCACACCAAAGGGGCCAGGACTGCAAGCTGTTGCTGGCCCTCACCTTCCCTTGGCAGCCCTTCCACAGCCCCACAGACACTGCCGCTCTCAGCTTGCCAGCCACCTCAGGGTGCCGACGTCTTGCCCTTGCTCGCTCTCAGCACTGCCAGAGCCCAGCTCCCAAATGGAAAACGTCCAGCGCCTGCTCCCACACCAAAGGGGCCAGGACTGCAAGCTCTTGCTGGCCCTCCCCTTCCCTTGGCAGCCCTTCCACAGCCCCACAGACACTGCCGCTCTCAGCTTGCCAGCCACCTCAGGGTGCCGACGTCTTTCCCTTGCTCGCTCTCAGGCCTGCGAAAGCCCAGCTCCCAAATGGAAAACATCCAGCGCCTGCTCCCACACCAAAGGGGCCAGGACTGCAAGCTGTTGCTGGCCCTCACCTTCCCTTGGCAGCCCTTCCACAGCCCCACAGACACTGCCGCTCTGAGCTTGCCAGCCACCTCAGGGTGCCGACGTTGTTGCCTTGCTCGCTCTCAGCACTGCCAGAGCCCAGCTCCCAAATGGAAAACGTCCAGCGCCTGCTCCCACACCAAAGGGGCCCGGACTGCAAGCTGTTGCTGGCCCTCACCTTCCCTTGGCAGCCCTTCCACAGCCCCACAGACACTGCCGCTCTCAGCTTGCCAGCCACCTCAGGGTGCCGACGTTGTTGCCTTGCTCGCTCTCAGCACTGCCAGAGCCCAGCTCCCAAATGGAAAACGTCCAGCGCCTGCTCCCACACCAAAGGGGCCAGGACTGCAAGCTCTTGCTGGCCCTCACCTTCCCTTGGCAGCCCTTCCACAGCCCCACAGACACTGCCGCTCTGAGCTTGCCAGCCACCTCAGGGTGCCGACGTTGTTGCCTTGCTCGCTCTCAGCACTGCCAGAGCCCAGCTCCCAAATGGAAAACGTCCAGCGCCTGCTCCCACACCAAAGGGGCCAGGACTGCAAGCTGTTGCTGGCCCTCCCCTTCCCTTGGCAGCCCTTCCACAGCCCCACAGACACTGCCGCTCTCAGCTTGCCAGCCACCTCAGGGTGCCGACGTTGTTGCCTTGCTCGCTCTCAGCACTGCCAGAGCCCAGCTCCCAAATGGAAAACGTCCAGCGCCTGCTCCCACACCAAAGGGGCCAGGACTGCAAGCTGTTGCTGGCCCTCACCTTCCCTTGGCAGCCCTTCCACAGCCCCACAGACACTGCCGCGCTGAGCTTGCCAGCCACCTCAGGGTGCCGACGTTGTTGCCTTGCTCGCTCTCAGCACTGCCAGAGCCCAGCTCCCAAATGGAAAACGTCCAGCGCCTGCTCCCACACCAAAGGGGCCAGGACTGCAAGCTGTTGCTGGCCCTCACCTTCCCTTGGCAGCCCTTCCACAGCCCCACAGACACTGCCGCTCTCAGCTTGCCAGCCACCTCAGGGTGCCGACGTTGTTGCCTTGCTCGCTCTCAGCACTGCCAGAGCCCAGCTCCCAAATGGAAAACGTCCAGCGCCTGCTCCCACACCAAAGGGGCCAGGACTGCAAGCTCTTGCTGGCCCTCACCTTCCCTTGGCAGCCCTTCCACAGCCCCACAGACACTGCCGCTCTCAGCTTGCCAGCCACCTCAGGGTGCCGACGTTGTTGCCTTGCTCGCTCTCAGCACTGCCAGAGCCCAGCTCCCAAATGGAAAACGTCCAGCGCCTGCTCCCACACCAAAGGGGCCAGGACTGCAAGCTGTTGCTGGCCCTCACCTTCCCTTGGCAGCCCTTCCACAGCCCCACAGACACTGCCGCTCTCAGCTTGCCAGCCACCTCAGGGTGCCGACGTTGTTGCCTTGCTCGCTCTCAGCACTGCCAGAGCCCAGCTCCCAAATGGAAAACGTCCAGCGCCTGCTCCCACACCAAAGGGGCCAGGACTGCAAGCTGTTGCTGGCCCTCACCTTCCCTTAGCAGCCCTTCCACAGCCCCACAGACACTGCCGCTCTGAGCTTGCCAGCCACCTCAGGGTGCCGACGTCTTGCCCTTGCTCGCTCTCAGGCCTGCGAAAGCCCAGCTCCCAAATGGAAAACGTCCAGCGCCTGCTCCCACACCAAAGGGGCCAGGACTGCAAGCTCTTGCTGGCCCTCACCTTCCCTTGGCAGCCCTTCCACAGCCCCACAGACACTGCCGCTCTGAGCTTGCCAGCCACCTCAGGGTGCCGACGTCTTGCCCTTGCTCGCTCTCAGGCCTGCGAAAGCCCACCTCCCAAATGGAAAACATCCAGCGCCTGCTCCCACACCAAAGGGGCCAGGACTGCAAGCTGTTGCTGGCCCTCACCTTCCCTTGGCAGCCCTTCCACAGCCCCACAGACACTGCCGCTCTCAGCTTGCCAGCCACCTCAGGGTGCCGACGTTGTTGCCTTGCTCGCTCTCAGCACTGCCAGAGCCCAGCTCCCAAATGGAAAACGTCCAGCGCCTGCTCCCACACCAAAGGGGCCAGGACTGCAAGCTGTTGCTGGCCCTCCCCTTCCCTTGGCAGCCCTTCCACAGCCCCACAGACACTGCCGCTCTCAGCTTGCCAGCCACCTCAGGGTGCCGACGTTGTTGCCTTGCTCGCTCTCAGCACTGCCAGAGCCCAGCTCCCAAATGGAAAACGTCCAGCGCCTGCTCCCACACCAAAGGGGCCAGGACTGCAAGCTGTTGCTGGCCCTCACCTTCCCTTGGCAGCCCTTCCACAGCCCCACAGACACTGCCGCTCTGAGCTTGCCAGCCACCTCAGGGTGCCGACGTTGTTGCCTTGCTCGCTCTCAGCACTGCCAGAGCCCAGCTCCCAAATGGAAAACGTCCAGCGCCTGCTCCCACACCAAAGGGGCCAGGACTGCAAGCTGTTGCTGGCCCTCACCTTCCCTTGGCAGCCCTTCCACAGCCCCACAGACACTGCCGCTCTGAGCTTGCCAGCCACCTCAGGGTGCCGACGTTGTTGCCTTGCTCGCTCTCAGCACTGCCAGAGCCCAGCTCCCAAGTGGAAAACGTCCAGCACCTGCTCCCACACCAAAGGGGCCAGGACTGCAAGCTGTTGCTGGCCCTCACCTTCCCTTGGCAGCCCTTCCACAGCCCCACAGACACTGCCGCTCTGAGCTTGCCAGCCACCTCAGGGTGCCGACGTTGTTGCCTTGCTCGCTCTCAGCACTGCCAGAGCCCAGCTCCCAAATGGAAAACGTCCAGCGCCTGCTCCCACACCAAAGGGGCCAGGACTGCAAGCTGTTGCTGGCCCTCACCTTCCCTTGGCAGCCCTTCCACAGCCCCACAGACACTGCCGCTCTGAGCTTGCCAGCCACCTCAGGGTGCCGACGTTGTTGCCTTGCTCGCTCTCAGCACTGCCAGAGCCCAGCTCCCAAATGGAAAACGTCCAGCGCCTGCTCCCACACCAAAGGGGCCAGGACTGCAAGCTGTTGCTGGCCCTCACCTTCCCTTGGCAGCCCTTCCACAGCCCCACAGACACTGCCGCTCTGAGCTTGCCAGCCACCTCAGGGTGCCGACGTTGTTGCCTTGCTCGCTCTCAGCACTGCCAGAGCCCAGCTCCCAAATGGAAAACGTCCAGCGCCTGCTCCCACACCAAAGGGGCCCGGACTGCAAGCTGTTGCTGGCCCTCACCTTCCCTTGGCAGCCCTTCCACAGCCCCACAGACACTGCCGCTCTCAGCTTGCCAGCCACCTCAGGGTGCCGACGTTGTTGCCTTGCTCGCTCTCAGCACTGCCAGAGCCCAGCTCCCAAATGGAAAACGTCCAGCGCCTGCTCCCACACCAAAGGGGCCAGGACTGCAAGCTCTTGCTGGCCCTCACCTTCCCTTGGCAGCCCTTCCACAGCCCCACAGACACTGCCGCTCTGAGCTTGCCAGCCACCTCAGGGTGCCGACGTTGTTGCCTTGCTCGCTCTCAGCACTGCCAGAGCCCAGCTCCCAAATGGAAAACGTCCAGCGCCTGCTCCCACACCAAAGGGGCCAGGACTGCAAGCTGTTGCTGGCCCTCCCCTTCCCTTGGCAGCCCTTCCACAGCCCCACAGACACTGCCGCTCTCAGCTTGCCAGCCACCTCAGGGTGCCGACGTTGTTGCCTTGCTCGCTCTCAGCACTGCCAGAGCCCAGCTCCCAAATGGAAAACGTCCAGCGCCTGCTCCCACACCAAAGGGGCCAGGACTGCAAGCTCTTGCTGGCCCTCACCTTCCCTTGGCAGCCCTTCCACAGCCCCACAGACACTGCCGCGCTGAGCTTGCCAGCCACCTCAGGGTGCCGACGTTGTTGCCTTGCTCGCTCTCAGCACTGCCAGAGCCCAGCTCCCAAATGGAAAACGTCCAGCGCCTGCTCCCACACCAAAGGGGCCAGGACTGCAAGCTCTTGCTGGCCCTCACCTTCCCTTGGCAGCCCTTCCACAGCCCCACAGACACTGCCGCTCTCAGCTTGCCAGCCACCTCAGGGTGCCGACGTTGTTGCCTTGCTCGCTCTCAGCACTGCCAGAGCCCAGCTCCCAAATGGAAAACGTCCAGCGCCTGCTCCCACACCAAAGGGGCCAGGACTGCAAGCTCTTGCTGGCCCTCACCTTCCCTTGGCAGCCCTTCCACAGCCCCACAGACACTGCCGCTCTCAGCTTGCCAGCCACCTCAGGGTGCCGACGTTGTTGCCTTGCTCGCTCTCAGCACTGCCAGAGCCCAGCTCCCAAATGGAAAACGTCCAGCGCCTGCTCCCACACCAAAGGGGCCAGGACTGCAAGCTCTTGCTGGCCCTCACCTTCCCTTGGCAGCCCTTCCACAGCCCCACAGACACTGCCGCTCTCAGCTTGCCAGCCACCTCAGGGTGCCGACGTTGTTGCCTTGCTCGCTCTCAGCACTGCCAGAGCCCAGCTCCCAAATGGAAAACGTCCAGCGCCTGCTCCCACACCAAAGGGGCCAGGACTGCAAGCTGTTGCTGGCCCTCACCTTCCCTTAGCAGCCCTTCCACAGCCCCACAGACACTGCCGCTCTGAGCTTGCCAGCCACCTCAGGGTGCCGACGTCTTGCCCTTGCTCGCTCTCAGGCCTGCGAAAGCCCAGCTCCCAAATGGAAAACGTCCAGCGCCTGCTCCCACACCAAAGGGGCCAGGACTGCAAGCTCTTGCTGGCCCTCACCTTCCCTTGGCAGCCCTTCCACAGCCCCACAGACACTGCCGCTCTGAGCTTGCCAGCCACCTCAGGGTGCCGACGTCTTGCCCTTGCTCGCTCTCAGGCCTGCGAAAGCCCACCTCCCAAATGGAAAACATCCAGCGCCTGCTCCCACACCAAAGGGGCCAGGACTGCAAGCTGTTGCTGGCCCTCACCTTCCCTTGGCAGCCCTTCCACAGCCCCACAGACACTGCCGCTCTCAGCTTGCCAGCCACCTCAGGGTGCCGACGTTGTTGCCTTGCTCGCTCTCAGCACTGCCAGAGCCCAGCTCCCAAATGGAAAACGTCCAGCGCCTGCTCCCACACCAAAGGGGCCAGGACTGCAAGCTCTTGCTGGCCCTCCCCTTCCCTTGGCAGCCCTTCCACAGCCCCACAGACACTGCCGCTCTCAGCTTGCCAGCCACCTCAGGGTGCCGACGTTGTTGCCTTGCTCGCTCTCAGCACTGCCAGAGCCCAGCTCCCAAATGGAAAACGTCCAGCGCCTGCTCCCACACCAAAGGGGCCAGGACTGCAAGCTGTTGCTGGCCCTCACCTTCCCTTGGCAGCCCTTCCACAGCCCCACAGACACTGCCGCTCTGAGCTTGCCAGCCACCTCAGGGTGCCGACGTTGTTGCCTTGCTCGCTCTCAGCACTGCCAGAGCCCAGCTCCCAAATGGAAAACGTCCAGCGCCTGCTCCCACACCAAAGGGGCCAGGACTGCAAGCTGTTGCTGGCCCTCACCTTCCCTTGGCAGCCCTTCCACAGCCCCACAGACACTGCCGCTCTGAGCTTGCCAGCCACCTCAGGGTGCCGACGTTGTTGCCTTGCTCGCTCTCAGCACTGCCAGAGCCCAGCTCCCAAGTGGAAAACGTCCAGCACCTGCTCCCACACCAAAGGGGCCAGGACTGCAAGCTGTTGCTGGCCCTCACCTTCCCTTGGCAGCCCTTCCACAGCCCCACAGACACTGCCGCTCTGAGCTTGCCAGCCACCTCAGGGTGCCGACGTTGTTGCCTTGCTCGCTCTCAGCACTGCCAGAGCCCAGCTCCCAAATGGAAAACGTCCAGCGCCTGCTCCCACACCAAAGGGGCCAGGACTGCAAGCTGTTGCTGGCCCTCACCTTCCCTTGGCAGCCCTTCCACAGCCCCACAGACACTGCCGCTCTGAGCTTGCCAGCCACCTCAGGGTGCCGACGTTGTTGCCTTGCTCGCTCTCAGCACTGCCAGAGCCCAGCTCCCAAATGGAAAACGTCCAGCGCCTGCTCCCACACCAAAGGGGCCAGGACTGCAAGCTGTTGCTGGCCCTCACCTTCCCTTGGCAGCCCTTCCACAGCCCCACAGACACTGCCGCTCTCAGCTTGCCAGCCACCTCAGGGTGCCGACGTTGTTGCCTTGCTCGCTCTCAGCACTGCCAGAGCCCAGCTCCCAAATGGAAAACGTCCAGCGCCTGCTCCCACACCAAAGGGGCCCGGACTGCAAGCTGTTGCTGGCCCTCACCTTCCCTTGGCAGCCCTTCCACAGCCCCACAGACACTGCCGCTCTCAGCTTGCCAGCCACCTCAGGGTGCCGACGTTGTTGCCTTGCTCGCTCTCAGCACTGCCAGAGCCCAGCTCCCAAATGGAAAACGTCCAGCGCCTGCTCCCACACCAAAGGGGCCAGGACTGCAAGCTCTTGCTGGCCCTCACCTTCCCTTGGCAGCCCTTCCACAGCCCCACAGACACTGCCGCTCTGAGCTTGCCAGCCACCTCAGGGTGCCGACGTTGTTGCCTTGCTCGCTCTCAGCACTGCCAGAGCCCAGCTCCCAAATGGAAAACGTCCAGCGCCTGCTCCCACACCAAAGGGGCCAGGACTGCAAGCTGTTGCTGGCCCTCCCCTTCCCTTGGCAGCCCTTCCACAGCCCCACAGACACTGCCGCTCTCAGCTTGCCAGCCACCTCAGGGTGCCGACGTTGTTGCCTTGCTCGCTCTCAGCACTGCCAGAGCCCAGCTCCCAAATGGAAAACGTCCAGCGCCTGCTCCCACACCAAAGGGGCCAGGACTGCAAGCTGTTGCTGGCCCTCACCTTCCCTTGGCAGCCCTTCCACAGCCCCACAGACACTGCCGCGCTGAGCTTGCCAGCCACCTCAGGGTGCCGACGTTGTTGCCTTGCTCGCTCTCAGCACTGCCAGAGCCCAGCTCCCAAATGGAAAACGTCCAGCGCCTGCTCCCACACCAAAGGGGCCAGGACTGCAAGCTCTTGCTGGCCCTCACCTTCCCTTGGCAGCCCTTCCACAGCCCCACAGACACTGCCGCTCTGAGCTTGCCAGCCACCTCAGGGTGCCGACGTTGTTGCCTTGCTCGCTCTCAGCACTGCCAGAGCCCAGCTCCCAAATGGAAAACGTCCAGCGCCTGCTCCCACACCAAAGGGGCCAGGACTGCAAGCTCTTGCTGGCCCTCACCTTCCCTTGGCAGCCCTTCCACAGCCCCACAGACACTGCCGCTCTCAGCTTGCCAGCCACCTCAGGGTGCCGACGTTGTTGCCTTGCTCGCTCTCAGCACTGCCAGAGCCCAGCTCCCAAATGGAAAACGTCCAGCGCCTGCTCCCACACCAAAGGGGCCAGGACTGCAAGCTGTTGCTGGCCCTCACCTTCCCTTGGCAGCCCTTCCACAGCCCCACAGACACTGCCGCTCTCAGCTTGCCAGCCACCTCAGGGTGCCGACGTTGTTGCCTTGCTCGCTCTCAGCACTGCCAGAGCCCAGCTCCCAAATGGAAAACGTCCAGCGCCTGCTCCCACACCAAAGGGGCCAGGACTGCAAGCTGTTGCTGGCCCTCACCTTCCCTTAGCAGCCCTTCCACAGCCCCACAGACACTGCCGCTCTGAGCTTGCCAGCCACCTCAGGGTGCCGACGTCTTGCCCTTGCTCGCTCTCAGGCCTGCGAAAGCCCAGCTCCCAAATGGAAAACGTCCAGCGCCTGCTCCCACACCAAAGGGGCCAGGACTGCAAGCTCTTGCTGGCCCTCCCCTTCCCTTGGCAGCCCTTCCACAGCCCCACAGACACTGCCGCTCTGAGCTTGCCAGCCACCTCAGGGTGCCGACGTCTTGCCCTTGCTCGCTCTCAGGCCTGCGAAAGCCCAGCTCCCAAATGGAAAACATCCAGCGCCTGCTCCCACACCAAAGGGGCCAGGACTGCAAGCTGTTGCTGGCCCTCACCTTCCCTTGGCAGCCCTTCCACAGCCCCACAGACACTGCCGCTCTCAGCTTGCCAGCCACCTCAGGGTGCCGACGTTGTTGCCTTGCTCGCTCTCAGCACTGCCAGAGCCCAGCTCCCAAATGGAAAACGTCCAGCGCCTGCTCCCACACCAAAGGGGCCAGGACTGCAAGCTCTTGCTGGCCCTCCCCTTCCCTTGGCAGCCCTTCCACAGCCCCACAGACACTGCCGCTCTCAGCTTGCCAGCCACCTCAGGGTGCCGATGTTGTTGCCTTGCTCGCTCTCAGCACTGCCAGAGCCCAGCTCCCAAATGGAAAACGTCCAGCGCCTGCTCCCACACCAAAGGGGCCAGGACTGCAAGCTGTTGCTGGCCCTCACCTTCCCTTGGCAGCCCTTCCACAGCCCCACAGACACTGCCGCTCTCAGCTTGCCAGCCACCTCAGGGTGCCGACGTTGTTGCCTTGCTCGCTCTCAGCACTGCCAGAGCCCAGCTCCCAAATGGAAAACGTCCAGCGCCTGCTCCCACACCAAAGGGGCCAGGACTGCAAGCTGTTGCTGGCCCTCACCTTCCCTTGGCAGCCCTTCCACAGCCCCACAGACACTGCCGCTCTGAGCTTGCCAGCCACCTCAGGGTGCCGACGTTGTTGCCTTGCTCGCTCTCAGCACTGCCAGAGCCCAGCTCCCAAGTGGAAAACGTCCAGCACCTGCTCCCACACCAAAGGGGCCAGGACTGCAAGCTGTTGCTGGCCCTCACCTTCCCTTGGCAGCCCTTCCACAGCCCCACAGACACTGCCGCTCTCAGCTTGCCAGCCACCTCAGGGTGCCGACGTTGTTGCCTTGCTCGCTCTCAGCACTGCCAGAGCCCAGCTCCCAAATGGAAAACGTCCAGCGCCTGCTCCCACACCAAAGGGGCCAGGACTGCAAGCTGTTGCTGGCCCTCACCTTCCCTTGGCAGCCCTTCCACAGCCCCACAGACACTGCCGCTCTCAGCTTGCCAGCCACCTCAGGGTGCCGACGTTGTTGCCTTGCTCGCTCTCAGCACTGCCAGAGCCCAGCTCCCAAATGGAAAACGTCCAGCGCCTGCTCCCACACCAAAGGGGCCAGGACTGCAAGCTGTTGCTGGCCCTCACCTTCCCTTGGCAGCCCTTCCACAGCCCCACAGACACTGCCGCTCTCAGCTTGCCAGCCACCTCAGGGTGCCGACGTTGTTGCCTTGCTCGCTCTCAGCACTGCCAGAGCCCAGCTCCCAAATGGAAAACGTCCAGCGCCTGCTCCCACACCAAAGGGGCCAGGACTGCAAGCTGTTGCTGGCCCTCACCTTCCCTTGGCAGCCCTTCCACAGCCCCACAGACACTGCCGCTCTGAGCTTGCCAGCCACCTCAGGGTGCCGACGTTGTTGCCTTGCTCGCTCTCAGCACTGCCAGAGCCCAGCTCCCAAATGGAAAACGTCCAGCGCCTGCTCCCACACCAAAGGGGCCAGGACTGCAAGCTGTTGCTGGCCCTCACCTTCCCTTGGCAGCCCTTCCACAGCCCCACAGACACTGCCGCTCTGAGCTTGCCAGCCACCTCAGGGTGCCGACGTTGTTGCCTTGCTCGCTCTCAGCACTGCCAGAGCCCAGCTCCCAAATGGAAAACGTCCAGCGCCTGCTCCCACACCAAAGGGGCCCGGACTGCAAGCTGTTGCTGGCCCTCACCTTCCCTTGGCAGCCCTTCCACAGCCCCACAGACACTGCCGCTCTGAGCTTGCCAGCCACCTCAGGGTGCCGACGTTGTTGCCTTGCTCGCTCTCAGCACTGCCAGAGCCCAGCTCCCAAATGGAAAACGTCCAGCGCCTGCTCCCACACCAAAGGGGCCAGGACTGCAAGCTGTTGCTGGCCCTCACCTTCCCTTGGCAGCCCTTCCACAGCCCCACAGACACTGCCGCTCTGAGCTTGCCAGCCACCTCAGGGTGCCGACGTTGTTGCCTTGCTCGCTCTCAGCACTGCCAGAGCCCAGCTCCCAAATGGAAAACGTCCAGCGCCTGCTCCCACACCAAAGGGGCCAGGACTGCAAGCTGTTGCTGGCCCTCACCTTCCCTTGGCAGCCCTTCCACAGCCCCACAGACACTGCCGCTCTCAGCTTGCCAGCCACCTCAGGGTGCCGACGTTGTTGCCTTGCTCGCTCTCAGCACTGCCAGAGCCCAGCTCCCAAATGGAAAACGTCCAGCGCCTGCTCCCACACCAAAGGGGCCAGGACTGCAAGCTCTTGCTGGCCCTCACCTTCCCTTGGCAGCCCTTCCACAGCCCCACAGACACTGCCGCTCTCAGCTTGCCAGCCACCTCAGGGTGCCGACGTCTTTCCCTTGCTCGCTCTCAGTCCGGCGAAAGCCCAGCTCCCAAGTGGAAAACGTCCAGCGCCTGCTCCCACACCAAAGGGGCCAGGACTGCAAGCTGTTGCTGGCCCTCACCTTCCCTTGGCAGCCCTTCCACAGCCCCACAGACACTGCCGCTCTCAGCTTGCCAGCCACCTCAGGGTGCCGACGTCTTTCCCTTGCTCGCTCTCAGTCCGGCGAAAGCCCAGCTCCCAAGTGGAAAACGTCCAGCGCCTGCTCCCACACCAAAGGGGCCAGGACTGCAAGCTGTTGCTGGCCCTCACCTTCCCTTGGCAGCCCTTCCACAGCCCCACAGACACTGCCGCTCTCAGCTTGCCAGCCACCTCAGGGTGCCGACGTTGTTGCCTTGCTCGCTCTCAGCACTGCCAGAGCCCAGCTCCCAAATGGAAAACGTCCAGCGCCTGCTCCCACACCAAAGGGGCCAGGACTGCAAGCTGTTGCTGGCCCTCCCCTTCCCTTGGCAGCCCTTCCACAGCCCCACAGACACTGCCGCTCTCAGCTTGCCAGCCACCTCAGGGTGCCGACGTCTTTCCCTTGCTCGCTCTCAGTCCGGCGAAAGCCCAGCTCCCAAGTGGAAAACGTCCAGCGCCTGCTCCCACACCAAAGGGGCCAGGACTGCAAGCTGTTGCTGGCCCTCCCCTTCCCTTGGCAGCCCTTCCACAGCCCCACAGACACTGCCGCTCTGAGCTTGCCAGCCACCTCAGGGTGCCGACGTTGTTGCCTTGCTCGCTCTCAGCACTGCCAGAGCCCAGCTCCCAAATGGAAAACGTCCAGCGCCTGCTCCCACACCAAAGGGGCCAGGACTGCAAGCTGTTGCTGGCCCTCCCCTTCCCTTGGCAGCCCTTCCACAGCCCCACAGACACTGCCGCTCTGAGCTTGCCAGCCACCTCAGGGTGCCGACGTCGTTGCCTTGCTCGCTCTCAGCACTGCCAGAGCCCAGCTCCCAAATGGAAAACGTCCAGCGCCTGCTCCCACACCAAAGGGGCCAGGACTGCAAGCTGTTGCTGGCCCTCACCTTCCCTTGGCAGCCCTTCCACAGCCCCACAGACACTGCCGCTCTCAGCTTGCCAGCCACCTCAGGGTGCCGACGTTGTTGCCTTGCTCGCTCTCAGCACTGCCAGAGCCCAGCTCCCAAGTGGAAAACATCCAGCGCCTGCTCCCACACCAAAGGGGCCAGGACTGCAAGCTGTTGCTGGCCCTCACCTTCCCTTGGCAGCCCTTCCACAGCCCCACAGACACTGCCGCTCTCAGCTTGCCAGCCACCTCAGGGTGCCGACGTTGTTGCCTTGCTCGCTCTCAGCACTGCCAGAGCCCAGCTCCCAAATGGAAAACGTCCAGCGCCTGCTCCCACACCAAAGGGGCCAGGACTGCAAGCTGTTGCTGGCCCTCACCTTCCCTTGGCAGCCCTTCCACAGCCCCACAGACACTGCCGCTCTGAGCTTGCCAGCCACCTCAGGGTGCCGACGTTGTTGCCTTGCTCGCTCTCAGCACTGCCAGAGCCCAGCTCCCAAATGGAAAACGTCCAGCGCCTGCTCCCACACCAAAGGGGCCAGGACTGCAAGCTGTTGCTGGCCCTCACCTTCCCTTGGCAGCCCTTCCACAGCCCCACAGACACTGCCGCTCTCAGCTTGCCAGCCACCTCAGGGTGCCGACGTTGTTGCCTTGCTCGCTCTCAGCACTGCCAGAGCCCAGCTCCCAAATGGAAAACGTCCAGCGCCTGCTCCCACACCAAAGGGGCCAGGACTGCAAGCTGTTGCTGGCCCTCACCTTCCCTTGGCAGCCCTTCCACAGCCCCACAGACACTGCCGCTCTGAGCTTGCCAGCCACCTCAGGGTGCCGACGTTGTTGCCTTGCTCGCTCTCAGCACTGCCAGAGCCCAGCTCCCAAATGGAAAACGTCCAGCGCCTGCTCCCACACCAAAGGGGCCAGGACTGCAAGCTGTTGCTGGCCCTCCCCTTCCCTTGGCAGCCCTTCCACAGCCCCACAGACACTGCCGCTCTGAGCTTGCCAGCCACCTCAGGGTGCCGACGTTGTTGCCTTGCTCGCTCTCAGCACTGCCAGAGCCCAGCTCCCAAATGGAAAACGTCCAGCGCCTGCTCCCACACCAAAGGGGCCAGGACTGCAAGCTCTTGCTGGCCCTCCCCTTCCCTTGGCAGCCCTTCCACAGCCCCACAGACACTGCCGCTCTGAGCTTGCCAGCCACCTCAGGGTGCCGACGTTGTTGCCTTGCTCGCTCTCAGCACTGCCAGAGCCCAGCTCCCAAATGGAAAACGTCCAGCGCCTGCTCCCACACCAAAGGGGCCAGGACTGCAAGCTGTTGCTGGCCCTCACCTTCCCTTGGCAGCCCTTCCACAGCCCCACAGACACTGCCGCTCTCAGCTTGCCAGCCACCTCAGGGTGCCGACGTTGTTGCCTTGCTCGCTCTCAGCACTGCCAGAGCCCAGCTCCCAAATGGAAAACGTCCAGCGCCTGCTCCCACACCAAAGGGGCCAGGACTGCAAGCTGTTGCTGGCCCTCACCTTCCCTTGGCAGCCCTTCCACAGCCCCACAGACACTGCCGCTCTGAGCTTGCCAGCCACCTCAGGGTGCCGACGTTGTTGCCTTGCTCGCTCTCAGCACTGCCAGAGCCCAGCTCCCAAATGGAAAACGTCCAGCGCCTGCTCCCACACCAAAGGGGCCAGGACTGCAAGCTGTTGCTGGCCCTCACCTTCCCTTGGCAGCCCTTCCACAGCCCCACAGACACTGCCGCTCTCAGCTTGCCAGCCACCTCAGGGTGCCGACGTTGTTGCCTTGCTCGCTCTCAGCACTGCCAGAGCCCAGCTCCCAAGTGGAAAACGTCCAGCGCCTGCTCCCACACCAAAGGGGCCAGGACTGCAAGCTGTTGCTGGCCCTCACCTTCCCTTGGCAGCCCTTCCACAGCCCCACAGACACTGCCGCTCTCAGCTTGCCAGCCACCTCAGGGTGCCGACGTTGTTGCCTTGCTCGCTCTCAGCACTGCCAGAGCCCAGCTCCCAAATGGAAAACGTCCAGCGCCTGCTCCCACACCAAAGGGGCCAGGACTGCAAGCTGTTGCTGGCCCTCACCTTCCCTTGGCAGCCCTTCCACAGCCCCACAGACACTGCCGCTCTCAGCTTGCCAGCCACCTCAGGGTGCCGACGTTGTTGCCTTGCTCGCTCTCAGCACTGCCAGAGCCCAGCTCCCAAATGGAAAACGTCCAGCGCCTGCTCCCACACCAAAGGGGCCAGGACTGCAAGCTGTTGCTGGCCCTCACCTTCCCTTGGCAGCCCTTCCACAGCCCCACAGACACTGCCGCTCTGAGCTTGCCAGCCACCTCAGGGTGCCGACGTTGTTGCCTTGCTCGCTCTCAGCACTGCCAGAGCCCAGCTCCCAAATGGAAAACGTCCAGCGCCTGCTCCCACACCAAAGGGGCCAGGACTGCAAGCTGTTGCTGGCCCTCACCTTCCCTTGGCAGCCCTTCCACAGCCCCACAGACACTGCCGCTCTGAGCTTGCCAGCCACCTCAGGGTGCCGACGTTGTTGCCTTGCTCGCTCTCAGCACTGCCAGAGCCCAGCTCCCAAGTGGAAAACGTCCAGCGCCTGCTCCCACACCAAAGGGGCCAGGACTGCAAGCTGTTGCTGGCCCTCACCTTCCCTTGGCAGCCCTTCCACAGCCCCACAGACACTGCAGCTCTCAGCTTGCCAGCCACCTCAGGGTGCCGACGTTGTTGCCTTGCTCGCTCTCAGCACTGCCAGAGCCCAGCTCCCAAATGGAAAACGTCCAGCGCCTGCTCCCACACCAAAGGGGCCAGGACTGCAAGCTGTTGCTGGCCCTCACCTTCCCTTAGCAGCCCTTCCACAGCCCCACAGACACTGCCGCTCTGAGCTTGCCAGCCACCTCAGGGTGCCGACGTTGTTGCCTTGCTCGCTCTCAGCACTGCCAGAGCCCAGCTCCCAAATGGAAAACGTCCAGCGCCTGCTCCCACACCAAAGGGGCCAGGACTGCAAGCTGTTGCTGGCCCTCACCTTCCCTTGGCAGCCCTTCCACAGCCCCACAGACACTGCCGCTCTGAGCTTGCCAGCCACCTCAGGGTGCCGACGTTTTTGCCTTGCTCGCTCTCAGCACTGCCAGAGCCCAGCTCCCAAATGGAAAACGTCCAGCGCCTGCTCCCACACCAAAGGGGCCAGGACTGCAAGCTCTTGCTGGCCCTCCCCTTCCCTTGGCAGCCCTTCCACAGCCCCACAGACACTGCCGCTCTCAGCTTGCCAGCCACCTCAGGGTGCCGACGTTGTTGCCTTGCTCGCTCTCAGCACTGCCAGAGCCCAGCTCCCAAATGGAAAACGTCCAGCGCCTGCTCCCACACCAAAGGGGCCAGGACTGCAAGCTGTTGCTGGCCCTCACCTTCCCTTGGCAGCCCTTCCGCAGCCCCACAGACACTGCCGCTCTGAGCTTGCCAGCCACCTCAGGGTGCCGACGTTGTTGCCTTGCTCGCTCTCAGCACTGCCAGAGCCCAGCTCCCAAATGGAAAACGTCCAGCGCCTGCTCCCACACCAAAGGGGCCAGGACTGCAAGCTGTTGCTGGCCCTCACCTTCCCTTGGCAGCCCTTCCACAGCCCCACAGACACTGCCGCTCTCAGCTTGCCAGCCACCTCAGGGTGCCGACGTTGTTGCCTTGCTCGCTCTCAGCACTGCCAGAGCCCAGCTCCCAAATGGAAAACGTCCAGCGCCTGCTCCCACACCAAAGGGGCCAGGACTGCAAGCTGTTGCTGGCCCTCACCTTCCCTTGGCAGCCCTTCCACAGCCCCACAGACACTGCCGCTCTCAGCTTGCCAGCCACCTCAGGGTGCCGACGTTGTTGCCTTGCTCGCTCTCAGCACTGCCAGAGCCCAGCTCCCAAGTGGAAAACGTCCAGCGCCTGCTCCCACACCAAAGGGGCCAGGACTGCAAGCTGTTGCTGGCCCTCCCCTTCCCTTGGCAGCCCTTCCACAGCCCCACAGACACTGCCGCTCTGAGCTTGCCAGCCACCTCAGGGTGCCGACGTCTTGCCCTTGCTCGCTCTCAGGCCTGCGAAAGCCCAGCTCCCAAATGGAAAACGTCCAGCGCCTGCTCCCACACCAAAGGGGCCAGGACTGCAAGCTGTTGCTGGCCCTCCCCTTCCCTTGGCAGCCCTTCCACAGCCCCACAGACACTGCCGCTCTCAGCTTGCCAGCCACCTCAGGGTGCCGACGTTGTTGCCTTGCTCGCTCTCAGCACTGCCAGAGCCCAGCTCCCAAATGGAAAACGTCCAGCGCCTGCTCCCACACCAAAGGGGCCAGGACTGCAAGCTGTTGCTGGCCCTCCCCTTCCCTTGGCAGCCCTTCCACAGCCCCACAGACACTGCCGCTCTGAGCTTGCCAGCCACCTCAGGGTGCCGACGTTGTTGCCTTGCTCGCTCTCAGCACTGCCAGAGCCCAGCTCCCAAATGGAAAACGTCCAGCGCCTGCTCCCACACCAAAGGGGCCAGGACTGCAAGCTGTTGCTGGCCCTCCCCTTCCCTTGGCAGCCCTTCCACAGCCCCACAGACACTGCCGCTCTGAGCTTGCCAGCCACCTCAGGGTGCCGACGTTGTTGCCTTGCTCGCTCTCAGCACTGCCAGAGCCCAGCTCCCAAATGGAAAACGTCCAGCGCCTGCTCCCACACCAAAGGGGCCAGGACTGCAAGCTCTTGCTGGCCCTCACCTTCCCTTGGCAGCCCTTCCACAGCCCCACAGACACTGCCGCTCTGAGCTTGCCAGCCACCTCAGGGTGCCGACGTTGTTGCCTTGCTCGCTCTCAGCACTGCCAGAGCCCAGCTCCCAAATGGAAAACGTCCAGCGCCTGCTCCCACACCAAAGGGGCCAGGACTGCAAGCTGTTGCTGGTCCTCACCTTCCCTTGGCAGCCCTTCCACAGCCCCACAGACACTGCCGCTCTGAGCTTGCCAGCCACCTCAGGGTGCCGACGTTGTTGCCTTGCTCGCTCTCAGCACTGCCAGAGCCCAGCTCCCAAGTGGAAAACATCCAGCGCCTGCTCCCACACCAAAGGGGCCAGGACTGCAAGCTGTTGCTGGCCCTCACCTTCCCTTGGCAGCCCTTCCACAGCCCCACAGACACTGCCGCTCTGAGCTTGCCAGCCACCTCAGGGTGCTGACGTTGTTGCCTTGCTCGCTCTCAGCACTGCCAGAGCCCAGCTCCCAAATGGAAAACGTCCAGCGCCTGCTCCCACACCAAAGGGGCCAGGACTGCAAGCTCTTGCTGGCCCTCCCCTTCCCTTGGCAGCCCTTCCACAGCCCCACAGACACTGCCGCTCTCAGCTTGCCAGCCACCTCAGGGTGCCGACGTTGTTGCCTTGCTCGCTCTCAGCACTGCCAGAGCCCAGCTCCCAAATGGAAAACGTCCAGCGCCTGCTCCCACACCAAAGGGGCCAGGACTGCAAGCTGTTGCTGGCCCTCACCTTCCCTTGGCAGCCCTTCCACAGCCCCACAGACACTGCCGCTCTGAGCTTGCCAGCCACCTCAGGGTGCCGACGTTGTTGCCTTGCTCGCTCTCAGCACTGCCAGAGCCCAGCTCCCAAATGGAAAACGTCCGGCGCCTGCTCCCACACCAAAGGGGCCAGGACTGCAAGCTGTTGCTGGCCCTCACCTTCCCTTGGCAGCCCTTCCACAGCCCCACAGACACTGCCGCTCTCAGCTTGCCAGCCACCTCAGGGTGCCGACGTTGTTGCCTTGCTCGCTCTCAGCACTGCCAGAGCCCAGCTCCCAAGTGGAAAAAGTCCAGCGCCTGCTCCCACACCAAAGGGGCCAGGACTGCAAGCTGTTGCTGGCCCTCCCCTTCCCTTGGCAGCCCTTCCACAGCCCCACAGACACTGCCGCTCTGAGCTTGCCAGCCACCTCAGGGTGCCGACGTTGTTGCCTTGCTCGCTCTCAGCACTGCCAGAGCCCAGCTCCCAAATGGAAAACGTCCAGCGCCTGCTCCCACACCAAAGGGGCCAGGACTGCAAGCTGTTGCTGGCCCTCCCCTTCCCTTGGCAGCCCTTCCACAGCCCCACAGACACTGCCGCTCTGAGCTTGCCAGCCACCTCAGGGTGCCGACGTTGTTGCCTTGCTCGCTCTCAGCACTGCCAGAGCCCAGCTCCCAAATGGAAAACGTCCAGCGCCTGCTCCCACACCAAAGGGGCCAGGACTGCAAGCTCTTGCTGGCCCTCACCTTCCCTTGGCAGCCCTTCCACAGCCCCACAGACACTGCCGCTCTGAGCTTGCCAGCCACCTCAGGGTGCCGACGTTGTTGCCTTGCTCGCTCTCAGCACTGCCAGAGCCCAGCTCCCAAATGGAAAACGTCCAGCGCCTGCTCCCACACCAAAGGGGCCAGGACTGCAAGCTGTTGCTGGTCCTCACCTTCCCTTGGCAGCCCTTCCACAGCCCCACAGACACTGCCGCTCTGAGCTTGCCAGCCACCTCAGGGTGCCGACGTTGTTGCCTTGCTCGCTCTCAGCACTGCCAGAGCCCAGCTCCCAAGTGGAAAACATCCAGCGCCTGCTCCCACACCAAAGGGGCCAGGACTGCAAGCTGTTGCTGGCCCTCACCTTCCCTTGGCAGCCCTTCCACAGCCCCACAGACACTGCCGCTCTGAGCTTGCCAGCCACCTCAGGGTGCCGACGTTGTTGCCTTGCTCGCTCTCAGCACTGCCAGAGCCCAGCTCCCAAATGGAAAACGTCCAGCGCCTGCTCCCACACCAAAGGGGCCAGGACTGCAAGCTGTTGCTGGCCCTCCCCTTCCCTTGGCAGCCCTTCCACAGCCCCACAGACACTGCCGCTCTCAGCTTGCCAGCCACCTCAGGGTGCCGACGTTGTTGCCTTGCTCGCTCTCAGCACTGCCAGAGCCCAGCTCCCAAATGGAAAACGTCCAGCGCCTGCTCCCACACCAAAGGGGCCAGGACTGCAAGCTGTTGCTGGCCCTCACCTTCCCTTGGCAGCCCTTCCACAGCCCCACAGACACTGCCGCTCTGAGCTTGCCAGCCACCTCAGGGTGCCGACGTTGTTGCCTTGCTCGCTCTCAGCACTGCCAGAGCCCAGCTCCCAAATGGAAAACGTCCGGCGCCTGCTCCCACACCAAAGGGGCCAGGACTGCAAGCTGTTGCTGGCCCTCACCTTCCCTTGGCAGCCCTTCCACAGCCCCACAGACACTGCCGCTCTCAGCTTGCCAGCCACCTCAGGGTGCCGACGTTGTTGCCTTGCTCGCTCTCAGCACTGCCAGAGCCCAGCTCCCAAGTGGAAAAAGTCCAGCGCCTGCTCCCACACCAAAGGGGCCAGGACTGCAAGCTGTTGCTGGCCCTCACCTTCCCTTGGCAGCCCTTCCACAGCCCCACAGACACTGCCGCTCTCAGCTTGCCAGCCACCTCAGGGTGCCGACGTTGTTGCCTTGCTCGCTCTCAGCACTGCCAGAGCCCAGCTCCCAAGTGGAAAAAGTCCAGCGCCTGCTCCCACACCAAAGGGGCCAGGACTGCAAGCTGTTGCTGGCCCTCCCCTTCCCTTGGCAGCCCTTCCACAGCCCCACAGACACTGCCGCTCTGAGCTTGCCAGCCACCTCAGGGTGCCGACGTTGTTGCCTTGCTCGCTCTCAGCACTGCCAGAGCCCAGCTCCCAAATGGAAAACGTCCAGCGCCTGCTCCCACACCAAAGGGGCCAGGACTGCAAGCTGTTGCTGGCCCTCACCTTCCCTTGGCAGCCCTTCCACAGCCCCACAGACACTGCCGCTCTCAGCTTGCCAGCCACCTCAGGGTGCCGACGTTGTTGCCTTGCTCGCTCTCAGCACTGCCAGAGCCCAGCTCCCAAATGGAAAACGTCCAGCGCCTGCTCCCACACCAAAGGGGCCAGGACTGCAAGCTGTTGCTGGCCCTCCCCTTCCCTTGGCAGCCCTTCCACAGCCCCACAGACACTGCCGCTCTGAGCTTGCCAGCCACCTCAGGGTGCCGACGTCGTTGCCTTGCTCGCTCTGAGGCCTGCGAAAGCCCAGCTCCCAAATGGAAAACGTCCAGCGCCTGCTCCCACACCAAAGGGGCCAGGACTGCAAGCTGTTGCTGGCCCTCCCCTTCCCTTGGCAGCCCTTCCACAGCCCCACAGACACTGCCGCTCTCAGCTTGCCAGCCACCTCAGGGTGCCGACGTTGTTGCCTTGCTCGCTCTCAGCACTGCCAGAGCCCAGCTCCCAAATGGAAAACGTCCAGCGCCTGCTCCCACACCAAAGGGGCCAGGACTGCAAGCTGTTGCTGGCCCTCCCCTTCCCTTGGCAGCCCTTCCACAGCCCCACAGACACTGCCGCTCTGAGCTTGCCAGCCACCTCAGGGTGCCGACGTTGTTGCCTTGCTCGCTCTCAGCACTGCCAGAGCCCAGCTCCCAAATGGAAAACGTCCAGCGCCTGCTCCCACACCAAAGGGGCCAGGACTGCAAGCTGTTGCTGGCCCTCCCCTTCCCTTGGCAGCCCTTCCACAGCCCCACAGACACTGCCGCTCTGAGCTTGCCAGCCACCTCAGGGTGCCGACGTTGTTGCCTTGCTCGCTCTCAGCACTGCCAGAGCCCAGCTCCCAAATGGAAAACGTCCAGCGCCTGCTCCCACACCAAAGGGGCCAGGACTGCAAGCTGTTGCTGGTCCTCACCTTCCCTTGGCAGCCCTTCCACAGCCCCACAGACACTGCCGCTCTGAGCTTGCCAGCCACCTCAGGGTGCCGACGTTGTTGCCTTGCTCGCTCTCAGCACTGCCAGAGCCCAGCTCCCAAGTGGAAAACATCCAGCGCCTGCTCCCACACCAAAGGGGCCAGGACTGCAAGCTGTTGCTGGCCCTCACCTTCCCTTGGCAGCCCTTCCACAGCCCCACAGACACTGCCGCTCTGAGCTTGCCAGCCACCTCAGGGTGCCGACGTTGTTGCCTTGCTCGCTCTCAGCACTGCCAGAGCCCAGCTCCCAAATGGAAAACGTCCAGCGCCTGCTCCCACACCAAAGGGGCCAGGACTGCAAGCTCTTGCTGGCCCTCCCCTTCCCTTGGCAGCCCTTCCACAGCCCCACAGACACTGCCGCTCTCAGCTTGCCAGCCACCTCAGGGTGCCGACGTTGTTGCCTTGCTCGCTCTCAGCACTGCCAGAGCCCAGCTCCCAAATGGAAAACGTCCAGCGCCTGCTCCCACACCAAAGGGGCCAGGACTGCAAGCTCTTGCTGGCCCTCACCTTCCCTTGGCAGCCCTTCCACAGCCCCACAGACACTGCCGCTCTGAGCTTGCCAGCCACCTCAGGGTGCCGACGTTGTTGCCTTGCTCGCTCTCAGCACTGCCAGAGCCCAGCTCCCAAATGGAAAACGTCCAGCGCCTGCTCCCACACCAAAGGGGCCAGGACTGCAAGCTCTTGCTGGCCCTCACCTTCCCTTGGCAGCCCTTCCACAGCCCCACAGACACTGCCGCTCTGAGCTTGCCAGCCACCTCAGGGTGCCGACGTTGTTGCCTTGCTCGCTCTCAGCACTGCCAGAGCCCAGCTCCCAAATGGAAAACGTCCGGCGCCTGCTCCCACACCAAAGGGGCCAGGACTGCAAGCTGTTGCTGGCCCTCACCTTCCCTTGGCAGCCCTTCCACAGCCCCACAGACACTGCCGCTCTCAGCTTGCCAGCCACCTCAGGGTGCCGACGTTGTTGCCTTGCTCGCTCTCAGCACTGCCAGAGCCCAGCTCCCAAGTGGAAAAAGTCCAGCGCCTGCTCCCACACCAAAGGGGCCAGGACTGCAAGCTGTTGCTGGCCCTCACCTTCCCTTGGCAGCCCTTCCACAGCCCCACAGACACTGCCGCTCTCAGCTTGCCAGCCACCTCAGGGTGCCGACGTTGTTGCCTTGCTCGCTCTCAGCACTGCCAGAGCCCAGCTCCCAAGTGGAAAAAGTCCAGCGCCTGCTCCCACACCAAAGGGGCCAGGACTGCAAGCTGTTGCTGGCCCTCCCCTTCCCTTGGCAGCCCTTCCACAGCCCCACAGACACTGCCGCTCTGAGCTTGCCAGCCACCTCAGGGTGCCGACGTTGTTGCCTTGCTCGCTCTCAGCACTGCCAGAGCCCAGCTCCCAAATGGAAAACGTCCAGCGCCTGCTCCCACACCAAAGGGGCCAGGACTGCAAGCTGTTGCTGGCCCTCACCTTCCCTTGGCAGCCCTTCCACAGCCCCACAGACACTGCCGCTCTCAGCTTGCCAGCCACCTCAGGGTGCCGACGTTGTTGCCTTGCTCGCTCTCAGCACTGCCAGAGCCCAGCTCCCAAATGGAAAACGTCCAGCGCCTGCTCCCACACCAAAGGGGCCAGGACTGCAAGCTGTTGCTGGCCCTCCCCTTCCCTTGGCAGCCCTTCCACAGCCCCACAGACACTGCCGCTCTGAGCTTGCCAGCCACCTCAGGGTGCCGACGTCGTTGCCTTGCTCGCTCTGAGGCCTGCGAAAGCCCAGCTCCCAAATGGAAAACGTCCAGCGCCTGCTCCCACACCAAAGGGGCCAGGACTGCAAGCTGTTGCTGGCCCTCACCTTCCCTTGGCAGCCCTTCCACAGCCCCACAGACACTGCCGCTCTGAGCTTGCCAGCCACCTCAGGGTGCCGACGTTGTTGCCTTGCTCGCTCTCAGCACTGCCAGAGCCCAGCTCCCAAATGGAAAACGTCCAGCGCCTGCTCCCACACCAAAGGGGCCAGGACTGCAAGCTGTTGCTGGCACTCACCTTCCCTTGGCAGCCCTTCCACAGCCCCACAGACACTGCCGCTCTGAGCTTGCCAGCCACCTCAGGGTGCCGACGTTGTTGCCTTGCTCGCTCTCAGCACTGCCAGAGCCCAGCTCCCAAATGGAAAACGTCCAGCGCCTGCTCCCACACCAAAGGGGCCAGGACTGCAAGCTGTTGCTGGCCCTCACCTTCCCTTGGCAGCCCTTCCACAGCCCCACAGACACTGCCGCTCTGAGCTTGCCAGCCACCTCAGGGTGTCGACGTTGTTGCCTTGCTCGCTCTCAGCACTGCCAGAGCCCAGCTCCCAAATGGAAAACGTCCAGCGCCTGCTCCCACACCAAAGGGGCCAGGACTGCAAGCTGTTGCTGGCCCTCCCCTTCCCTTGGCAGCCCTTCCACAGCCCCACAGACACTGCCGCTCTGAGCTTGCCAGCCACCTCAGGGTGCCGACGTTGTTGCCTTGCTCGCTCTCAGCACTGCCAGAGCCCAGCTCCCAAATGGAAAACGTCCAGCGCCTGCTCCCACACCAAAGGGGCCAGGACTGCAAGCTGTTGCTGGCCCTCCCCTTCCCTTGGCAGCCCTTCCACAGCCCCACAGACACTGCCGCTCTGAGCTTGCCAGCCACCTCAGGGTGCCGACGTTGTTGCCTTGCTCGCTCTCAGCACTGCCAGAGCCCAGCTCCCAAATGGAAAACGTCCAGCGCCTGCTCCCACACCAAAGGGGCCAGGACTGCAAGCTGTTGCTGGCCCTCCCCTTCCCTTGGCAGCCCTTCCACAGCCCCACAGACACTGCCGCTCTGAGCTTGCCAGCCACCTCAGGGTGCCGACGTTGTTGCCTTGCTCGCTCTCAGCACTGCCAGAGCCCAGCTCCCAAATGGAAAACGTCCAGCGCCTGCTCCCACACCAAAGGGGCCAGGACTGCAAGCTGTTGCTGGCCCTCACCTTCCCTTGGCAGCCCTTCCACAGCCCCACAGACACTGCCGCTCTGAGCTTGCCAGCCACCTCAGGGTGCCGACGTTGTTGCCTTGCTCGCTCTCAGCACTGCCAGAGCCCAGCTCCCAAATGGAAAACGTCCAGCGCCTGCTCCCACACCAAAGGGGCCAGGACTGCAAGCTGTTGCTGGTCCTCACCTTCCCTTGGCAGCCCTTCCACAGCCCCACAGACACTGCCGCTCTGAGCTTGCCAGCCACCTCAGGGTGCCGACGTTGTTGCCTTGCTCGCTCTCAGCACTGCCAGAGCCCAGCTCCCAAGTGGAAAACGTCCAGCGCCTGCTCCCACACCAAAGGGGCCAGGACTGCAAGCTGTTGCTGGCCCTCACCTTCCCTTGGCAGCCCTTCCACAGCCCCACAGACACTGCCGCTCTGAGCTTGCCAGCCACCTCAGGGTGCCGACGTTGTTGCCTTGCTCGCTCTCAGCACTGCCAGAGCCCAGCTCCCAAATGGAAAACGTCCAGCGCCTGCTCCCACACCAAAGGGGCCAGGACTGCAAGCTCTTGCTGGCCCTCCCCTTCCCTTGGCAGCCCTTCCACAGCCCCACAGACACTGCCGCTCTCAGCTTGCCAGCCACCTCAGGGTGCCGACGTTGTTGCCTTGCTCGCTCTCAGCACTGCCAGAGCCCAGCTCCCAAATGGAAAACGTCCAGCGCCTGCTCCCACACCAAAGGGGCCAGGACTGCAAGCTGTTGCTGGCCCTTACCTTCCCTTGGCAGCCCTTCCGCAGCCCCACAGACACTGCCGCTCTGAGCTTGCCAGCCACCTCAGGGTGCCGACGTTGTTGCCTTGCTCGCTCTCAGCACTGCCAGAGCCCAGCTCCCAAGTGGAAAACGTCCAGCGCCTGCTCCCACACCAAAGGGGCCAGGACTGCAAGCTGTTGCTGGCCCTCACCTTCCCTTGGCAGCCCTTCCACAGCCCCACAGACACTGCCGCTCTCAGCTTGCCAGCCACCTCAGGGTGCCGACGTTGTTGCCTTGCTCGCTCTCAGCACTGCCAGAGCCCAGCTCCCAAATGGAAAACGTCCAGCGCCTGCTCCCACACCAAAGGGGCCAGGACTGCAAGCTGTTGCTGGCCCTCACCTTCCCTTGGCAGCCCTTCCACAGCCCCACAGACACTGCCGCTCTCAGCTTGCCAGCCACCTCAGGGTGCCGACGTCGTTGCCTTGCTCGCTCTCAGCACTGCCAGAGCCCAGCTCCCAAGTGGAAAACGTCCAGCGCCTGCTCCCACACCAAAGGGGCCAGGACTGCAAGCTGTTGCTGGCCCTCCCCTTCCCTTGGCAGCCCTTCCACAGCCCCACAGACACTGCCGCTCTGAGCTTGCCAGCCACCTCAGGGTGCCGACGTCTTGCCCTTGCTCGCTCTCAGGCCTGCGAAAGCCCAGCTCCCAAATGGAAAACGTCCAGCGCCTGCTCCCACACCAAAGGGGCCAGGACTGCAAGCTGTTGCTGGCCCTCCCCTTCCCTTGGCAGCCCTTCCACAGCCCCACAGACACTGCCGCTCTGAGCTTGCCAGCCACCTCAGGGTGCCGACGTTGTTGCCTTGCTCGCTCTCAGCACTGCCAGAGCCCAGCTCCCAAATGGAAAACGTCCAGCGCCTGCTCCCACACCAAAGGGGCCAGGACTGCAAGCTGTTGCTGGCCCTCCCCTTCCCTTGGCAGCCCTTCCACAGCCCCACAGACACTGCCGCTCTGAGCTTGCCAGCCACCTCAGGGTGCCGACGTTGTTGCCTTGCTCGCTCTCAGCACTGCCAGAGCCCAGCTCCCAAATGGAAAACGTCCAGCGCCTGCTCCCACACCAAAGGGGCCAGGACTGCAAGCTGTTGCTGGCCCTCACCTTCCCTTGGCAGCCCTTCCACAGCCCCACAGACACTGCCGCTCTGAGCTTGCCAGCCACCTCAGGGTGCCGACGTTGTTGCCTTGCTCGCTCTCAGCACTGCCAGAGCCCAGCTCCCAAATGGAAAACGTCCAGCGCCTGCTCCCACACCAAAGGGGCCAGGACTGCAAGCTGTTGCTGGTCCTCACCTTCCCTTGGCAGCCCTTCCACAGCCCCACAGACACTGCCGCTCTGAGCTTGCCAGCCACCTCAGGGTGCCGACGTTGTTGCCTTGCTCGCTCTCAGCACTGCCAGAGCCCAGCTCCCAAGTGGAAAACGTCCAGCGCCTGCTCCCACACCAAAGGGGCCAGGACTGCAAGCTGTTGCTGGCCCTCCCCTTCCCTTGGCAGCCCTTCCACAGCCCCACAGACACTGCCGCTCTGAGCTTGCCAGCCACCTCAGGGTGCCGACGTTGTTGCCTTGCTCGCTCTCAGCACTGCCAGAGCCCAGCTCCCAAATGGAAAACGTCCGGCGCCTGCTCCCACACCAAAGGGGCCAGGACTGCAAGCTGTTGCTGGCCCTCACCTTCCCTTGGCAGCCCTTCCACAGCCCCACAGACACTGCCGCTCTCAGCTTGCCAGCCACCTCAGGGTGCCGACGTTGTTGCCTTGCTCGCTCTCAGCACTGCCAGAGCCCAGCTCCCAAGTGGAAAAAGTCCAGCGCCTGCTCCCACACCAAAGGGGCCAGGACTGCAAGCTGTTGCTGGCCCTCACCTTCCCTTGGCAGCCCTTCCACAGCCCCACAGACACTGCCGCTCTGAGCTTGCCAGCCACATCAGGGTGCCGACGTTGTTGCCTTGCTCGCTCTCAGCACTGCCAGAGCCCAGCTCCCAAATGGAAAACGTCCAGCGCCTGCTCCCACACCAAAGGGGCCAGGACTGCAAGCTGTTGCTGGCCCTCACCTTCCCTTGGCAGCCCTTCCACAGCCCCACAGACACTGCCGCTCTCAGCTTGCCAGCCACCTCAGGGTGCCGACGTTGTTGCCTTGCTCGCTCTCAGCACTGCCAGAGCCCAGCTCCCAAGTGGAAAAAGTCCAGCGCCTGCTCCCACACCAAAGGGGCCAGGACTGCAAGCTGTTGCTGGCCCTCCCCTTCCCTTGGCAGCCCTTCCACAGCCCCACAGACACTGCCGCTCTGAGCTTGCCAGCCACCTCAGGGTGCCGACGTTGTTGCCTTTCTTGCTCTCAGCACTGCCAGAGCCCAGCTCCCAAATGGAAAACGTCCAGCGCCTGCTCCCACACCAAAGGGGCCAGGACTGCAAGCTGTTGCTGGCCCTCACCTTCCCTTGGCAGCCCTTCCACAGCCCCACAGACACTGCCGCTCTCAGCTTGCCAGCCACCTCAGGGTGCCGACATTGTTGCCTTGCTCGCTCTCAGCACTGCCAGAGCCCAGCTCCCAAATGGAAAACGTCCAGCGCCTGCTCCCACACCAAAGGGGCCAGGACTGCAAGCTGTTGCTGGCCCTCACCTTCCCTTGGCAGCCCTTCCACAGCCCCACAGACACTGCCGCTCTGAGCTTGCCAGCCACCTCAGGGTGCCGACGTCGTTGCCTTGCTCGCTCTGAGGCCTGCGAAAGCCCAGCTCCCAAATGGAAAACGTCCAGCGCCTGCTCCCACACCAAAGGGGCCAGGACTGCAAGCTGTTGCTGGCCCTCACCTTCCCTTGGCAGCCCTTCCACAGCCCCACAGACACTGCCGCTCTGAGCTTGCCAGCCACCTCAGGGTGCCGACGTTGTTGCCTTGCTCGCTCTCAGCACTGCCACAGCCCAGCTCCCAAATGGAAAACGTCCAGCGCCTGCTCCCACACCAAAGGGGCCAGGACTGCAAGCTGTTGCTGGCACTCACCTTCCCTTGGCAGCCCTTCCACAGCCCCACAGACACTGCCGCTCTGAGCTTGCCAGCCACCTCAGGGTGCCGACGTTGTTGCCTTGCTCGCTCTCAGCACTGCCAGAGCCCAGCTCCCAAATGGAAAACGTCCAGCGCCTGCTCCCACACCAAAGGGGCCAGGACTGCAAGCTGTTGCTGGCCCTCACCTTCCCTTGGCAGCCCTTCCACAGCCCCACAGACACTACCCCTCTGAGCTTGCCAGCCACCTCAGGGTGTCGACGTTGTTGCCTTGCTCGCTCTCAGCACTGCCAGAGCCCAGCTCCCAAATGGAAAACGTCCAGCGCCTGCTCCCACACCAAAGGGGCCAGGACTGCAAGCTGTTGCTGGCCCTCACCTTCCCTTGGCAGCCCTTCCACAGCCCCACAGACACTGCCGCTCTGAGCTTGCCAGCCACCTCAGGGTGCCGACGTTGTTGCCTTGCTCGCTCTCAGCACTGCCAGAGCCCAGCTCCCAAATGGAAAACGTCCAGCGCCTGCTCCCACACCAAAGGGGCCAGGACTGCAAGCTGTTGCTGGCCCTCACCTTCCCTTGGCAGCCCTTCCACAGCCCCACAGACACTGCCGCTCTCAGCTTGCCAGCCACCTCAGGGTGCCGACGTTGTTGCCTTGCTCGCTCTCAGCACTGCCAGAGCCCAGCTCCCAAATGGAAAACGTCCAGCGCCTGCTCCCACACCAAAGGGGCCAGGACTGCAAGCTGTTGCTGGCCCTCACCTTCCCTTGGCAGCCCTTCCACAGCCCCACAGACACTGCCGCTCTCAGCTTGCCAGCCACCTCAGGGTGCCGACGTTGTTGCCTTGCTCGCTCTCAGCACTGCCAGAGCCCAGCTCCCAAGTGGAAAACGTCCAGCGCCTGCTCCCACACCAAAGGGGCCAGGACTGCAAGCTGTTGCTGGCCCTCACCTTCCCTTAGCAGCCCTTCCACAGCCCCACAGACACTGCCGCTCTGAGCTTGCCAGCCACCTCAGGGTGCCGACGTCTTGCCCTTGCTCGCCCTCAGCACTGCCAGAGCCCAGCTCCCAAGTGGAAAACGTCCAGCGCCTGCTCCCACACCAAAGGGGCCAGGACTGCAAGCTGTTGCTGGCCCTCACCTTCCCTTGGCAGCCCTTCCACAGCCCCACAGACACTGCCGCTCTCAGCTTGCCAGCCACCTCAGGGTGCCGACGTTGTTGCCTTGCTCGCTCTCAGCACTGCCAGAGCCCAGCTCCCAAATGGAAAACGTCCAGCGCCTGCTCCCACACCAAAGGGGCCAGGACTGCAAGCTGTTGCTGGCCCTCACCTTCCCTTGGCAGCCCTTCCACAGCCCCACAGACACTGCCGCTCTGAGCTTGCCAGCCACCTCAGGGTGCCGACGTTGTTGCCTTCCTCGCTCTCAGCACTGCCAGAGCCCAGCTCCCAAGTGGAAAACGTCCAGCACCTGCTCCCACACCAAAGGGGCCAGGACTGCAAGCTCTTGCTGGCCCTCACCTTCCCTTGGCAGCCCTTCCACAGCCCCACAGACACTGCCGCTCTGAGCTTGCCAGCCACCTCAGGGTGCCGACGTTGTTGCCTTGCTCGCTCTCAGCACTGCCAGAGCCCAGCTCCCAAATGGAAAACGTCCAGCGCCTGCTCCCACACCAAAGGGGCCAGGACTGCAAGCTCTTGCTGGCCCTCCCCTTCCCTTGGCAGCCCTTCCACAGCCCCACAGACACTGCCGCTCTGAGCTTGCCAGCCACCTCAGGGTGCCAACGTTGTTGCCTTGCTCGCTCTCAGCACTGCCAGAGCCCAGCTCCCAAGTGGAAAACGTCCAGCGCCTGCTCCCACACCAAAGGGGCCAGGACTGCAAGCTGTTGCTGGCCCTCACCTTCCCTTGGCAGCCCTTCCACAGCCCCACAGACACTGCCGCTCTGAGCTTGCCAGCCACCTCAGGGTGCCGACGTCTTGCCCTTGCTCGCTCTCAGCACTGCCAGAGCCCAGCTCCCAAATGGAAAACGTCCAGTGCCTGCTCCCACACCAAAGGGGCCAGGACTGCAAGCTGTTGCTGGCCCTCCCCTTCCCTTGGCAGCCCTTCCACAGCCCCACAGACACTGCCGCTCTGAGCTTGCCAGCCACCTCAGGGTGCCGACGTTGTTGCCTTGCTCGCTCTCAGCACTGCCAGAGCCCAGCTCCCAAATGGAAAACGTCCAGCGCCTGCTCCCACACCAAAGGGGCCAGGACTGCAAGCTGTTGCTGGCCCTCACCTTCCCTTGGCAGCCCTTCCACAGCCCCACAGACACTGCCGCTCTGAGCTTGCCAGCCACCTCAGGGTGCCGACGTTGTTGCCTTGCTCGCTCTCAGCACTGCCAGAGCCCAGCTCCCAAATGGAAAACGTCCAGCGCCTGCTCCCACACCAAAGGGGCCAGGACTGCAAGCTGTTGCTGGCCCTCCCCTTCCCTTGGCAGCCCTTCCACAGCCCCACAGACACTGCTGCTCTGAGCTTGCCAGCCACCTCAGGGTGCCGACGTTGTTGCCTTGCTCGCTCTCAGCACTGCCAGAGCCCAGCTCCCAAATGGAAAACGTCCAGCGCCTGCTCCCACACCAAAGGGGCCAGGACTGCAAGCTGTTGCTGGCCCTCACCTTCCCTTGGCAGCCCTTCCACAGCCCCACAGACACTGCCGCTCTCAGCTTGCCAGCCACCTCAGGGTGCCGACGTTGTTGCCTTGCTCGCTCTCAGCACTGCCAGAGCCCAGCTCCCAAATGGAAAACGTCCAGCGCCTGCTCCCACACCAAAGGGGCCAGGACTGCAAGCTGTTGCTGGCCCTCACCTTCCCTTGGCAGCCCTTCCACAGCCCCACAGACACTGCCGCTCTGAGCTTGCCAGCCACCTCAGGGTGCCGACGTTGTTGCCTTGCTCGCTCTCAGCACTGCCAGAGCCCAGCTCCCAAGTGGAAAACGTCCAGCGCCTGCTCCCACACCAAAGGGGCCAGGACTGCAAGCTGTTGCTGGCCCTCACCTTCCCTTAGCAGCCCTTCCACAGCCCCACAGACACTGCCGCTCTGAGCTTGCCAGCCACCTCAGGGTGCCGACGTCTTACCCTTGCTCGCCCTCAGCACTGCCAGAGCCCAGCTCCCAAGTGGAAAACGTCCAGCGCCTGCTCCCACACCAAAGGGGCCAGGACTGCAAGCTGTTGCTGGCCCTCACCTTCCCTTGGCAGCCCTTCCACAGCCCCACAGACACTGCCGCTCTCAGCTTGCCAGCCACCTCAGGGTGCCGACGTTGTTGCCTTGCTCGCTCTCAGCACTGCCAGAGCCCAGCTCCCAAATGGAAAACGTCCAGCGCCTGCTCCCACACCAAAGGGGCCAGGACTGCAAGCTGTTGCTGGCCCTCACCTTCCCTTGGCAGCCCTTCCACAGCCCCACAGACACTGCCGCTCTGAGCTTGCCAGCCACCTCAGGGTGCCGACGTTGTTGCCTTGCTCGCTCTCAGCACTGCCAGAGCCCAGCTCCCAAATGGAAAACGTCCAGCACCTGCTCCCACACCAAAGGGGCCAGGACTGCAAGCTCTTGCTGGCCCTCACCTTCCCTTGGCAGCCCTTCCACAGCCCCACAGACACTGCCGCTCTGAGCTTGCCAGCCACCTCAGGGTGCCGACGTTGTTGCCTTGCTCGCTCTCAGCACTGCCAGAGCCCAGCTCCCAAATGGAAAACGTCCAGCGCCTGCTCCCACACCAAAGGGGCCAGGACTGCAAGCTCTTGCTGGCCCTCACCTTCCCTTGGCAGCCCTTCCACAGCCCCACAGACACTGCCGCTCTCAGCTTGCCAGCCACCTCAGGGTGCCAACGTTGTTGCCTTGCTCGCTCTCAGCACTGCCAGAGCCCAGCTCCCAAATGGAAAACGTCCAGCGCCTGCTCCCACACCAAAGGGGCCAGGACTGCAAGCTGTTGCTGGCCCTCACCTTCCCTTGGCAGCCCTTCCACAGCCCCACAGACACTGCCGCTCTGAGCTTGCCAGCCACCTCAGGGTGCCGACGTTGTTGCCTTGCTCGCTCTCAGGCCTGCGAAAGCCCAGCTCCCAAATGGAAAACGTCCAGCGCCTGCTCCCACACCAAAGGGGCCAGGACTGCAAGCTGTTGCTGGCCCTCCCCTTCCCTTGGCAGCCCTTCCACAGCCCCACAGACACTGCCGCTCTGAGCTTGCCAGCCACCTCAGGGTGCCGACGTTGTTGCCTTGCTCGCTCTCAGCACTGCCAGAGCCCAGCTCCCAAATGGAAAACGTCCAGCGCCTGCTCCCACACCAAAGGGGCCAGGACTGCAAGCTGTTGCTGGCCCTCACCTTCCCTTGGCAGCCCTTCCACAGCCCCACAGACACTGCCGCTCTCAGCTTGCCAGCCACCTCAGGGTGCCGACGTTGTTGCCTTGCTCGCTCTCAGCACTGCCAGAGCCCAGCTCCCAAATGGAAAACGTCCAGCGCCTGCTCCCACACCAAAGGGGCCAGGACTGCAAGCTGTTGCTGGCCCTCACCTTCCCTTGGCAGCCCTTCCACAGCCCCACAGACACTGCCGCTCTGAGCTTGCCAGCCACCTCAGGGTGCCGACGTTGTTGCCTTGCTCGCTCTCAGCACTGCCAGAGCCCAGCTCCCAAATGGAAAACGTCCAGCGCCTGCTCCCACACCAAAGGGGCCAGGACTGCAAGCTGTTGCTGGCCCTCACCTTCCCTTGGCAGCCCTTCCACAGCCCCACAGACACTGCCGCTCTGAGCTTGCCAGCCACCTCAGGGTGCCGACGTTGTTGCCTTGCTCGCTCTCAGCACTGCCAGAGCCCAGCTCCCAAATGGAAAACGTCCAGCGCCTGCTCCCACACCAAAGGGGCCAGGACTGCAAGCTGTTGCTGGCCCTCACCTTCCCTTGGCAGCCCTTCCACAGCCCCACAGACACTGCCGCTCTCAGCTTGCCAGCCACCTCAGGGTGCCGACGTTGTTGCCTTGCTCGCTCTCAGCACTGCCAGAGCCCAGCTCCCAAGTGGAAAACGTCCAGCGCCTGCTCCCACACCAAAGGGGCCAGGACTGCAAGCTGTTGCTGGCCCTCACCTTCCCTTAGCAGCCCTTCCACAGCCCCACAGACACTGCCGCTCTGAGCTTGCCAGCCACCTCAGGGTGCCGACGTCTTGCCCTTGCTCGCTCTCAGGCCTGCGAAAGCCCAGATCCCAAATGGAAAACGTCCAGCGCCTGCTCCCACACCAAAGGGGCCAGGACTGCAAGCTGTTGCTGGCCCTCACCTTCCCTTGGCAGCCCTTCCACAGCCCCACAGACACTGCCGCTCTCAGCTTGCCAGCCACCTCAGGGTGCCGACGTTGTTGCCTTGCTCGCTCTCAGCACTGCCAGAGCCCAGCTCCCAAATGGAAAACGTCCAGCGCCTGCTCCCACACCAAAGGGGCCAGGACTGCAAGCTGTTGCTGGCCCTCACCTTCCCTTGGCAGCCCTTCCACAGCCCCACAGACACTGCCGCTCTGAGCTTGCCAGCCACCTCAGGGTGCCGACGTTGTTGCCTTGCTCGCTCTCAGCACTGCCAGAGCCCAGCTCCCAAGTGGAAAACGTCCAGCGCCTGCTCCCACACCAAAGGGGCCAGGACTGCAAGCTGTTGCTGGCCCTCACCTTCCCTTGGCAGCCCTTCCACAGCCCCACAGACACTGCCGCTCTGAGCTTGCCAGCCACCTCAGGGTGCCGACGTTGTTGCCTTGCTCGCTCTCAGCACTGCCAGAGCCCAGCTCCCAAATGGAAAACGTCCAGCGCCTGCTCCCACACCAAAGGGGCCAGGACTGCAAGCTGTTGCTGGCCCTCCCCTTCCCTTGGCAGCCCTTCCACAGCCCCACAGACACTGCCGCTCTGAGCTTGCCAGCCACCTCAGGGTGCCAACGTTGTTGCCTTGCTCGCTCTCAGCACTGCCAGAGCCCAGCTCCCAAATGGAAAACGTCCAGCGCCTGCTCCCACACCAAAGGGGCCAGGACTGCAAGCTGTTGCTGGCCCTCACCTTCCCTTGGCAGCCCTTCCACAGCCCCACAGACACTGCCGCTCTGAGCTTGCCAGCCACCTCAGGGTGCCGACGTCTTGCCCTTGCTCGCTCTCAGGCCTGCGAAAGCCCAGCTCCCAAATGGAAAACGTCCAGCGCCTGCTCCCACACCAAAGGGGCCAGGACTGCAAGCTGTTGCTGGCCCTCACCTTCCCTTGGCAGCCCTTCCACAGCCCCACAGACACTGCCGCTCTGAGCTTGCCAGCCACCTCAGGGTGCCGACGTTGTTGCCTTGCTCGCTCTCAGCACTGCCAGAGCCCAGCTCCCAAGTGGAAAACGTCCAGCGCCTGCTCCCACACCAAAGGGGCCAGGACTGCAAGCTCTTGCTGGCCCTCACCTTCCCTTGGCAGCCCTTCCACAGCCCCACAGACACTGCCGCTCTGAGCTTGCCAGCCACCTCAGGGTGCCGACGTTGTTGCCTTGCTCGCTCTCAGCACTGCCAGAGCCCAGCTCCCAAATGGAAAACGTCCAGCGCCTGCTCCCACACCAAAGGGGCCAGGACTGCAAGCTGTTGCTGGCCCTCACCTTCCCTTGGCAGCCCTTCCACAGCCCCACAGACACTGCCGCTCTGAGCTTGCCAGCCACCTCAGGGTGCCGACGTTGTTGCCTTGCTCGCTCTCAGCACTGCCAGAGCCCAGCTCCCAAATGGAAAACGTCCAGCGCCTGCTCCCACACCAAAGGGGCCAGGACTGCAAGCTGTTGCTGGCCCTCACCTTCCCTTGGCAGCCCTTCCACAGCCCCACAGACACTGCCGCTCTGAGCTTGCCAGCCACCTCAGGGTGCCGACGTTGTTGCCTTGCTCGCTCTCAGCACTGCCAGAGCCCAGCTCCCAAATGGAAAACGTCCAGCGCCTGCTCCCACACCAAAGGGGCCAGGACTGCAAGCTGTTGCTGGCCCTCACCTTCCCTTGGCAGCCCTTCCACAGCCCCACAGACACTGCCGCTCTCAGCTTGCCAGCCACCTCAGGGTGCCGACGTTGTTGCCTTGCTCGCTCTCAGCACTGCCAGAGCCCAGCTCCCAAATGGAAAACGTCCAGCGCCTGCTCCCACACCAAAGGGGCCAGGACTGCAAGCTGTTGCTGGCCCTCCCCTTCCCTTGGCAGCCCTTCCACAGCCCCACAGACACTGCCGCTCTGAGCTTGCCAGCCACCTCAGGGTGCCGACGTTGTTGCCTTGCTCGCTCTCAGCACTGCCAGAGCCCAGCTCCCAAATGGAAAACGTCCAGCGCCTGCTCCCACACCAAAGGGGCCAGGACTGCAAGCTCTTGCTGGCCCTCACCTTCCCTTGGCAGCCCTTCCACAGCCCCACAGACACTGCCGCTCTGAGCTTGCCAGCCACCTCAGGGTGCCGACGTTGTTGCCTTGCTCGCTCTCAGCACTGCCAGAGCCCAGCTCCCAAATGGAAAACGTCCAGCGCCTGCTCCCACACCAAAGGGGCCAGGACTGCAAGCTGTTGCTGGCCCTCACCTTCCCTTAGCAGCCCTTCCACAGCCCCACAGACACTGCCGCTCTGAGCTTGCCAGCCACCTCAGGGTGCCGACGTTGTTGCCTTGCTCGCTCTCAGCACTGCCAGAGCCCAGCTCCCAAATGGAAAACGTCCAGCGCCTGCTCCCACACCAAAGGGGCCAGGACTGCAAGCTGTTGCTGGCCCTCCCCTTCCCTTGGCAGCCCTTCCACAGCCCCACAGACACTGCCGCTCTGAGCTTGCCAGCCACCTCAGGGTGCCGACGTTGTTGCCTTGCTCGCTCTCAGCACTGCCAGAGCCCAGCTCCCAAATGGAAAACGTCCAGCGCCTGCTCCCACACCAAAGGGGCCAGGACTGCAAGCTGTTGCTGGCCCTCACCTTCCCTTGGCAGCCCTTCCACAGCCCCACAGACACTGCTGCTCTGAGCTTGCCAGCCACCTCAGGGTGCCGACGTTGTTGCCTTGCTCGCTCTCAGCACTGCCAGAGCCCAGCTCCCAAGTGGAAAACGTCCAGCGCCTGCTCCCACACCAAAGGGGCCAGGACTGCAAGCTGTTGCTGGCCCTCACCTTCCCTTGGCAGCCCTTCCACAGCCCCACAGACACTGCCGCTCTCAGCTTGCCAGCCACCTCAGGGTGCCGACGTTGTTGCCTTGCTCGCTCTCAGCACTGCCAGAGCCCAGCTCCCAAGTGGAAAACGTCCAGCGCCTGCTCCCACACCAAAGGGGCCAGGACTGCAAGCTGTTGCTGGCCCTCACCTTCCCTTGGCAGCCCTTCCACAGCCCCACAGACACTGCCGCTCTCAGCTTGCCAGCCACCTCAGGGTGCCGACGTTGTTGCCTTGCTCGCTCTCAGCACTGCCAGAGCCCAGCTCCCAAATGGAAAACGTCCAGCGCCTGCTCCCACACCAAAGGGGCCAGGACTGCAAGCTGTTGCTGGCCCTCACCTTCCCTTGGCAGCCCTTCCACAGCCCCACAGACACTGCCGCTCTGAGCTTGCCAGCCACCTCAGGGTGCCGACGTTGTTGCCTTGCTCGCTCTCAGCACTGCCAGAGCCCAGCTCCCAAATGGAAAACGTCCAGCGCCTGCTCCCACACCAAAGGGGCCAGGACTGCAAGCTGTTGCTGGCCCTCACCTTCCCTTGGCAGCCCTTCCACAGCCCCACAGACACTGCCGCTCTGAGCTTGCCAGCCACCTCAGGGTGCCGACGTTGTTGCCTTGCTCGCTCTCAGCACTGCCAGAGCCCAGCTCCCAAATGGAAAACGTCCAGCGCCTGCTCCCACACCAAAGGGGCCAGGACTGCAAGCTGTTGCTGGCCCTCACCTTCCCTTGGCAGCCCTTCCGCAGCCCCACAGACACTGCCGCTCTGAGCTTGCCAGCCACCTCAGGGTGCCGACGTTGTTGCCTTGCTCGCTCTCAGCACTGCCAGAGCCCAGCTCCCAAGTGGAAAACGTCCAGCGCCTGCTCCCACACCAAAGGGGCCAGGACTGCAAGCTGTTGCTGGCCCTCACCTTCCCTTGGCAGCCCTTCCGCAGCCCCACAGACACTGCCGCTCTCAGCTTGCCAGCCACCTCAGGGTGCCGACGTTGTTGCCTTGCTCGCTCTCAGCACTGCCAGAGCCCAGCTCCCAAGTGGAAAACGTCCAGCGCCTGCTCCCACACCAAAGGGGCCAGGACTGCAAGCTGTTGCTGGCCCTCACCTTCCCTTGGCAGCCCTTCCACAGCCCCACAGACACTGCCGCTCTCAGCTTGCCAGCCACCTCAGGGTGCCGACGTTGTTGCCTTTCTCGCTCTCAGCACTGCCAGAGCCCAGCTCCCAAATGGAAAACGTCCAGCGCCTGCTCCCACACCAAAGGGGCCAGGACTGCAAGCTGTTGCTGGCCCTCACCTTCCCTTGGCAGCCCTTCCACAGCCCCACAGACACTGCCGCTCTCAGCTTGCCAGCCACCTCAGGGTGCCGACGTTGTTGCCTTGCTCGCTCTCAGCACTGCCAGAGCCCAGCTCCCAAGTGGAAAACGTCCAGCACCTGCTCCCACACCAAAGGGGCCAGGACTGCAAGCTCTTGCTGGCCCTCACCTTCCCTTGGCAGCCCTTCCACAGCCCCACAGACACTGCCGCTCTGAGCTTGCCAGCCACCTCAGGGTGCCGACGTTGTTGCCTTGCTCGCTCTCAGCACTGCCAGAGCCCAGCTCCCAAATGGAAAACGTCCAGCGCCTGCTCCCACACCAAAGGGGCCAGGACTGCAAGCTCTTGCTGGCCCTCCCCTTCCCTTGGCAGCCCTTCCACAGCCCCACAGACACTGCCGCTCTGAGCTTGCCAGCCACCTCAGGGTGCCGACGTTGTTGCCTTGCTCGCTCTCAGCACTGCCACAGCCCAGCTCCCAAATGGAAAACGTCCAGCGCCTGCTCCCACACCAAAGGGGCCAGGACTGCAAGCTGTTGCTGGCCCTCACCTTCCCTTGGCAGCCCTTCCACAGCCCCACAGACACTGCCGCTCTGAGCTTGCCAGCCACCTCAGGGTGCCGACGTCTTGCCCTTGCTCGCTCTCAGGCCTGCGAAAGCCCAGCTCCCAAATGGAAAACGTCCAGCGCCTGCTCCCACACCAAAGGGGCCAGGACTGCAAGCTGTTGCTGGCCCTCCCCTTCCCTTGGCAGCCCTTCCACAGCCCCACAGACACTGCCGCTCTGAGCTTGCCAGCCACCTCAGGGTGCCGACGTTGTTGCCTTGCTCGCTCTCAGCACTGCCAGAGCCCAGCTCCCAAATGGAAAACGTCCAGCGCCTGCTCCCACACCAAAGGGGCCAGGACTGCAAGCTGTTGCTGGCCCTCACCTTCCCTTGGCAGCCCTTCCACAGCCCCACAGACACTGCCGCTCTGAGCTTGCCAGCCACCTCAGGGTGCCGACGTTGTTGCCTTGCTCGCTCTCAGCACTGCCAGAGCCCAGCTCCCAAATGGAAAACGTCCAGCGCCTGCTCCCACACCAAAGGGGCCAGGACTGCAAGCTGTTGCTGGCCCTCACCTTCCCTTGGCAGCCCTTCCACAGCCCCACAGACACTGCCGCTCTGAGCTTGCCAGCCACCTCAGGGTGCCGACGTTGTTGCCTTGCTCGCTCTCAGCACTGCCAGAGCCCAGCTCCCAAATGGAAAACGTCCAGCGCCTGCTCCCACACCAAAGGGGCCAGGACTGCAAGCTGTTGCTGGCCCTCCCCTTCCCTTGGCAGCCCTTCCACAGCCCCACAGACACTGCCGCTCTGAGCTTGCCAGCCACCTCAGGGTGCCGACGTTGTTGCCTTGCTCGCTCTCAGCACTGCCAGAGCCCAGCTCCCAAATGGAAAACGTCCAGCGCCTGCTCCCACACCAAAGGGGCCAGGACTGCAAGCTGTTGCTGGCCCTCACCTTCCCTTGGCAGCCCTTCCACAGCCCCACAGACACTGCCGCTCTCAGCTTGCCAGCCACCTCAGGGTGCCGACGTTGTTGCCTTGCTCGCTCTCAGCACTGCCAGAGCCCAGCTCCCAAATGGAAAACGTCCAGCGCCTGCTCCCACACCAAAGGGGCCAGGACTGCAAGCTGTTGCTGGCCCTCACCTTCCCTTGGCAGCCCTTCCACAGCCCCACAGACACTGCCGCTCTCAGCTTGCCAGCCACCTCAGGGTGCCGACGTTGTTGCCTTGCTCGCTCTCAGCACTGCCAGAGCCCAGCTCCCAAATGGAAAACGTCCAGCGCCTGCTCCCACACCAAAGGGGCCAGGACTGCAAGCTGTTGCTGGCCCTCACCTTCCCTTGGCAGCCCTTCCACAGCCCCACAGACACTGCCGCTCTGAGCTTGCCAGCCACCTCAGGGTGCCGACGTTGTTGCCTTGCTCGCTCTCAGCACTGCCAGAGCCCAGCTCCCAAATGGAAAACGTCCAGCGCCTGCTCCCACACCAAAGGGGCCAGGACTGCAAGCTGTTGCTGGCCCTCACCTTCCCTTGGCAGCCCTTCCACAGCCCCACAGACACTGGTGCTCTGAGCTTGCCAGCCACCTCAGGGTGCCGACGTTGTTGCCTTGCTCGCTCTCAGCACTGCCAGAGCCCAGCTCCCAAGTGGAAAACGTCCAGCACCTGCTCCCACACCAAAGGGGCCAGGACTGCAAGCTGTTGCTGGCCCTCACCTTCCCTTGGCAGCCCTTCCACAGCCCCACAGACACTGCCGCTCTGAGCTTGCCAGCCACCTCAGGGTGCCGACGTTGTTGCCTTGCTCGCTCTCAGCACTGCCAGAGCCCAGCTCCCAAATGGAAAACGTCCAGCGCCTGCTCCCACACCAAAGGGGCCAGGACTGCAAGCTGTTGCTGGCCCTCACCTTCCCTTGGCAGCCCTTCCACAGCCCCACAGACACTGCCGCTCTGAGCTTGCCAGCCACCTCAGGGTGCCGACGTTGTTGCCTTGCTCGCTCTCAGCACTGCCAGAGCCCAGCTCCCAAATGGAAAACGTCCAGCGCCTGCTCCCACACCAAAGGGGCCAGGACTGCAAGCTGTTGCTGGCCCTCACCTTCCCTTGGCAGCCCTTCCACAGCCCCACAGACACTGCCGCTCTCAGCTTGCCAGCCACCTCAGGGTGCCGACGTTGTTGCCTTGCTCGCTCTCAGCACTGCCAGAGCCCAGCTCCCAAATGGAAAACGTCCAGCGCCTGCTCCCACACCAAAGGGGCCAGGACTGCAAGCTGTTGCTGGCCCTCACCTTCCCTTGGCAGCCTTTCCACAGCCCCACAGACACTGCCGCTCTGAGCTTGCCAGCCACCTCAGGGTGCCGACGTTGTTGCCTTGCTCGCTCTCAGCACTGCCAGAGCCCAGCTCCCAAATGGAAAACGTCCAGCGCCTGCTCCCACACCAAAGGGGCCAGGACTGCAAGCTCTTGCTGGCCCTCACCTTCCCTTGGCAGCCCTTCCGCAGCCCCACAGACACTGCCGCTCTGAGCTTGCCAGCCACCTCAGGGTGCCGACGTTGTTGCCTTTCTCGCTCTCAGCACTGCCAGAGCCCAGCTCCCAAATGGAAAACGTCCAGCGCCTGCTCCCACACCAAAGGGGCCAGGACTGCAAGCTGTTGCTGGCCCTCACCTTCCCTTGGCAGCCCTTCCACAGCCCCACAGACACTGCCGCTCTGAGCTTGCCAGCCACCTCAGGGTGCCGACGTTGTTGCCTTGCTCGCTCTCAGCACTGCCAGAGCCCAGCTCCCAAATGGAAAACGTCCAGCGCCTGCTCCCACACCAAAGGGGCCAGGACTGCAAGCTGTTGCTGGCCCTCACCTTCCCTTGGCAGCCCTTCCGCAGCCCCACAGACACTGCCGCTCTGAGCTTGCCAGCCACCTCAGGGTGCCGACGTTGTTGCCTTGCTCGCTCTCAGCACTGCCAGAGCCCAGCTCCCAAGTGGAAAACGTCCAGCGCCTGCTCCCACACCAAAGGGGCCAGGACTGCAAGCTCTTGCTGGCCCTCACCTTCCCTTGGCAGCCCTTCCACAGCCCCACAGACACTGCCGCTCTCAGCTTGCCAGCCACCTCAGGGTGCCGACGTTGTTGCCTTGCTCGCTCTCAGCACTGCCAGAGCCCAGCTCCCAAATGGAAAACGTCCAGCGCCTGCTCCCACACCAAAGGGGCCAGGACTGCAAGCTGTTGCTGGCCCTCACCTTCCCTTGGCAGCCCTTCCGCAGCCCCACAGACACTGCCGCTCTGAGCTTGCCAGCCACCTCAGGGTGCCGACGTTGTTGCCTTGCTCGCTCTCAGCACTGCCAGAGCCCAGCTCCCAAGTGGAAAACGTCCAGCGCCTGCTCCCACACCAAAGGGGCCAGGACTGCAAGCTGTTGCTGGCCCTCACCTTCCCTTGGCAGCCCTTCCACAGCCCCACAGACACTGCCGCTCTCAGCTTGCCAGCCACCTCAGGGTGCCGACGTTGTTGCCTTGCTCGCTCTCAGCACTGCCAGAGCCCAGCTCCCAAATGGAAAACGTCCAGCGCCTGCTCCCACACCAAAGGGGCCAGGACTGCAAGCTGTTGCTGGCCCTCACCTTCCCTTGGCAGCCCTTCCACAGCCCCACAGACACTGCCGCTCTCAGCTTGCCAGCCACCTCAGGGTGCCGACGTTGTTGCCTTGCTCGCTCTCAGCACTGCCAGAGCCCAGCTCCCAAATGGAAAACGTCCAGCGCCTGCTCCCACACCAAAGGGGCCAGGACTGCAAGCTGTTGCTGGCCCTCACCTTCCCTTGGCAGCCCTTCCACAGCCCCACAGACACTGCCGCTCTCAGCTTGCCAGCCACCTCAGGGTGCCGACGTTGTTGCCTTGCTCGCTCTCAGCACTGCCAGAGCCCAGCTCCCAAGTGGAAAACGTCCAGCGCCTGCTCCCACACCAAAGGGGCCAGGACTGCAAGCTGTTGCTGGCCCTCACCTTCCCTTGGCAGCCCTTCCACAGCCCCACAGACACTGCCGCTCTCAGCTTGCCAGCCACCTCAGGGTGCCGACGTTGTTGCCTTGCTCGCTCTCAGCACTGCCAGAGCCCAGCTCCCAAATGGAAAACGTCCAGCGCCTGCTCCCACACCAAAGGGGCCAGGACTGCAAGCTGTTGCTGGCCCTCCCCTTCCCTTGGCAGCCCTTCCACAGCCCCACAGACACTGCCGCTCTGAGCTTGCCAGCCACCTCAGGGTGCCGACGTTGTTGCCTTGCTCGCTCTCAGCACTGCCAGAGCCCAGCTCCCAAATGGAAAACGTCCAGCGCCTGCTCCCACACCAAAGGGGCCAGGACTGCAAGCTGTTGCTGGCCCTCACCTTCCCTTGGCAGCCCTTCCACAGCCCCACAGACACTGCCGCTCTCAGCTTGCCAGCCACCTCAGGGTGCCGACGTTGTTGCCTTGCTCGCTCTCAGCACTGCCAGAGCCCAGCTCCCAAATGGAAAACGTCCAGCGCCTGCTCCCACACCAAAGGGGCCAGGACTGCAAGCTGTTGCTGGCCCTCACCTTCCCTTGGCAGCCCTTCCACAGCCCCACAGACACTGCCGCTCTCAGCTTGCCAGCCACCTCAGGGTGCCGACGTTGTTGCCTTGCTCGCTCTCAGCACTGCCAGAGCCCAGCTCCCAAATGGAAAACGTCCAGCGCCTGCTCCCACACCAAAGGGGCCAGGACTGCAAGCTGTTGCTGGCCCTCACCTTCCCTTGGCAGCCCTTCCACAGCCCCACAGACACTGCCGCTCTGAGCTTGCCAGCCACCTCAGGGTGCCGACGTTGTTGCCTTGCTCGCTCTCAGCACTGCCAGAGCCCAGCTCCCAAATGGAAAACGTCCAGCGCCTGCTCCCACACCAAAGGGGCCAGGACTGCAAGCTGTTGCTGGCCCTCACCTTCCCTTGGCAGCCCTTCCACAGCCCCACAGACACTGGTGCTCTGAGCTTGCCAGCCACCTCAGGGTGCCGACGTTGTTGCCTTTCTCGCTCTCAGTCCTGCGAAAGCCCAGCTCCCAAGTGGAAAACGTCCAGCGCCTGCTCCCACACCAAAGGGGCCAGGACTGCAAGCTGTTGCTGGCCCTCACCTTCCCTTGGCAGCCCTTCCACAGCCCCACAGACACTGCCGCTCTCAGCTTGCCAGCCACCTCAGGGTGCCGACGTTGTTGCCTTGCTCGCTCTCAGCACTGCCAGAGCCCAGCTCCCAAATGGAAAACGTCCAGCGCCTGCTCCCACACCAAAGGGGCCAGGACTGCAAGCTGTTGCTGGCCCTCACCTTCCCTTGGCAGCCCTTCCACAGCCCCACAGACACTGCCGCTCTGAGCTTGCCAGCCACCTCAGGGTGCCGACGTTGTTGCCTTGCTCGCTCTCAGCACTGCCAGAGCCCAGCTCCCAAATGGAAAACGTCCAGCGCCTGCTCCCACACCAAAGGGGCCAGGACTGCAAGCTGTTGCTGGCCCTCACCTTCCCTTGGCAGCCCTTCCACAGCCCCACAGACACTGCCGCTCTCAGCTTGCCAGCCACCTCAGGGTGCCGACGTTGTTGCCTTTCTCGCTCTCAGCACTGCCAGAGCCCAGCTCCCAAATGGAAAACGTCCAGCGCCTGCTCCCACACCAAAGGGGCCAGGACTGCAAGCTGTTGCTGGCCCTCACCTTCCCTTGGCAGCCCTTCCACAGCCCCACAGACACTGCCGCTCTGAGCTTGCCAGCCACCTCAGGGTGCCGACGTTGTTGCCTTGCTCGCTCTCAGCACTGCCAGAGCCCAGCTCCCAAATGGAAAACGTCCAGCGCCTGCTCCCACACCAAAGGGGCCAGGACTGCAAGCTCTTGCTGGCCCTCACCTTCCCTTGGCAGCCCTTCCGCAGCCCCACAGACACTGCCGCTCTGAGCTTGCCAGCCACCTCAGGGTGCCGACGTTGTTGCCTTTCTCGCTCTCAGCACTGCCAGAGCCCAGCTCCCAAATGGAAAACGTCCAGCGCCTGCTCCCACACCAAAGGGGCCAGGACTGCAAGCTGTTGCTGGCCCTCACCTTCCCTTGGCAGCCCTTCCACAGCCCCACAGACACTGCCGCTCTGAGCTTGCCAGCCACCTCAGGGTGCCGACGTTGTTGCCTTGCTCGCTCTCAGCACTGCCAGAGCCCAGCTCCCAAATGGAAAACGTCCAGCGCCTGCTCCCACACCAAAGGGGCCAGGACTGCAAGCTGTTGCTGGCCCTCACCTTCCCTTGGCAGCCCTTCCGCAGCCCCACAGACACTGCCGCTCTGAGCTTGCCAGCCACCTCAGGGTGCCGACGTTGTTGCCTTGCTCGCTCTCAGCACTGCCAGAGCCCAGCTCCCAAGTGGAAAACGTCCAGCGCCTGCTCCCACACCAAAGGGGCCAGGACTGCAAGCTGTTGCTGGCCCTCACCTTCCCTTGGCAGCCCTTCCACAGCCCCACAGACACTGCCGCTCTCAGCTTGCCAGCCACCTCAGGGTGCCGACGTTGTTGCCTTGCTCGCTCTCAGCACTGCCAGAGCCCAGCTCCCAAATGGAAAACGTCCAGCGCCTGCTCCCACACCAAAGGGGCCAGGACTGCAAGCTGTTGCTGGCCCTCACCTTCCCTTGGCAGCCCTTCCACAGCCCCACAGACACTGCCGCTCTCAGCTTGCCAGCCACCTCAGGGTGCCGACGTTGTTGCCTTGCTCGCTCTCAGCACTGCCAGAGCCCAGCTCCCAAATGGAAAACGTCCAGCGCCTGCTCCCACACCAAAGGGGCCAGGACTGCAAGCTGTTGCTGGCCCTCACCTTCCCTTGGCAGCCCTTCCACAGCCCCACAGACACTGCCGCTCTCAGCTTGCCAGCCACCTCAGGGTGCCGACGTTGTTGCCTTGCTCGCTCTCAGCACTGCCAGAGCCCAGCTCCCAAGTGGAAAACGTCCAGCGCCTGCTCCCACACCAAAGGGGCCAGGACTGCAAGCTGTTGCTGGCCCTCACCTTCCCTTGGCAGCCCTTCCACAGCCCCACAGACACTGCCGCTCTCAGCTTGCCAGCCACCTCAGGGTGCCGACGTTGTTGCCTTGCTCGCTCTCAGCACTGCCAGAGCCCAGCTCCCAAGTGGAAAACGTCCAGCGCCTGCTCCCACACCAAAGGGGCCAGGACTGCAAGCTGTTGCTGGCCCTCCCCTTCCCTTGGCAGCCCTTCCACAGCCCCACAGACACTGCCGCTCTGAGCTTGCCAGCCACCTCAGGGTGCCGACGTTGTTGCCTTGCTCGCTCTCAGCACTGCCAGAGCCCAGCTCCCAAATGGAAAACGTCCAGCGCCTGCTCCCACACCAAAGGGGCCAGGACTGCAAGCTGTTGCTGGCCCTCACCTTCCCTTGGCAGCCCTTCCTCAGCCCCACAGACACTGCCGCTCTCAGCTTGCCAGCCACCTCAGGGTGCCGACGTTGTTGCCTTGCTCGCTCTCAGCACTGCCAGAGCCCAGCTCCCAAATGGAAAACGTCCAGCGCCTGCTCCCACACCAAAGGGGCCAGGACTGCAAGCTGTTGCTGGCCCTCACCTTCCCTTGGCAGCCCTTCCACAGCCCCACAGACACTGCCGCTCTGAGCTTGCCAGCCACCTCAGGGTGCCGACGTTGTTGCCTTGCTCGCTCTCAGCACTGCCACAGCCCAGCTCCCAAATGGAAAACGTCCAGCGCCTGCTCCCACACCAAAGGGGCCAGGACTGCAAGCTCTTGCTGGCCCTCACCTTCCCTTGGCAGCCCTTCCACAGCCCCACAGACACTGCCGCTCTCAGCTTGCCAGCCACCTCAGGGTGCCGACGTTGTTGCCTTTCTCGCTCTCAGCACTGCCAGAGCCCAGCTCCCAAATGGAAAACGTCCAGCGCCTGCTCCCACACCAAAGGGGCCAGGACTGCAAGCTGTTGCTGGCCCTCACCTTCCCTTGGCAGCCCTTCCACAGCCCCACAGACACTGCCGCTCTGAGCTTGCCAGCCACCTCAGGGTGCCGACGTTGTTGCCTTGCTCGCTCTCAGCACTGCCAGAGCCCAGCTCCCAAATGGAAAACGTCCAGCGCCTGCTCCCACACCAAAGGGGCCAGGACTGCAAGCTCTTGCTGGCCCTCACCTTCCCTTGGCAGCCCTTCCGCAGCCCCACAGACACTGCCGCTCTGAGCTTGCCAGCCACCTCAGGGTGCCGACGTTGTTGCCTTTCTCGCTCTCAGCACTGCCAGAGCCCAGCTCCCAAATGGAAAACGTCCAGCGCCTGCTCCCACACCAAAGGGGCCAGGACTGCAAGCTGTTGCTGGCCCTCACCTTCCCTTGGCAGCCCTTCCACAGCCCCACAGACACTGCCGCTCTGAGCTTGCCAGCCACCTCAGGGTGCCGACGTTGTTGCCTTGCTCGCTCTCAGCACTGCCAGAGCCCAGCTCCCAAATGGAAAACGTCCAGCGCCTGCTCCCACACCAAAGGGGCCAGGACTGCAAGCTGTTGCTGGCCCTCACCTTCCCTTGGCAGCCCTTCCGCAGCCCCACAGACACTGCCGCTCTGAGCTTGCCAGCCACCTCAGGGTGCCGACGTTGTTGCCTTGCTCGCTCTCAGCACTGCCAGAGCCCAGCTCCCAAGTGGAAAACGTCCAGCGCCTGCTCCCACACCAAAGGGGCCAGGACTGCAAGCTGTTGCTGGCCCTCCCCTTCCCTTGGCAGCCCTTCCACAGCCCCACAGACACTGCCGCTCTGAGCTTGCCAGCCACCTCAGGGTGCCGACGTTGTTGCCTTGCTCGCTCTCAGCACTGCCAGAGCCCAGCTCCCAAATGGAAAACGTCCAGCGCCTGCTCCCACACCAAAGGGGCCAGGACTGCAAGCTGTTGCTGGCCCTCACCTTCCCTTGGCAGCCCTTCCACAGCCCCACAGACACTGCCGCTCTCAGCTTGCCAGCCACCTCAGGGTGCCGACGTTGTTGCCTTTCTCGCTCTCAGCACTGCCAGAGCCCAGCTCCCAAATGGAAAACGTCCAGCGCCTGCTCCCACACCAAAGGGGCCAGGACTGCAAGCTGTTGCTGGCCCTCACCTTCCCTTGGCAGCCCTTCCACAGCCCCACAGACACTGCCGCTCTGAGCTTGCCAGCCACCTCAGGGTGCCGACGTTGTTGCCTTGCTCGCTCTCAGCACTGCCAGAGCCCAGCTCCCAAATGGAAAACGTCCAGCGCCTGCTCCCACACCAAAGGGGCCAGGACTGCAAGCTGTTGCTGGCCCTCACCTTCCCTTGGCAGCCCTTCCACAGCCCCACAGACACTGCCGCTCTGAGCTTGCCAGCCACCTCAGGGTGCCGACGTTGTTGCCTTGCTCGCTCTCAGCACTGCCAGAGCCCAGCTCCCAAATGGAAAACGTCCAGCGCCTGCTCCCACACCAAAGGGGCCAGGACTGCAAGCTCTTGCTGGCCCTCACCTTCCCTTGGCAGCCCTTCCGCAGCCCCACAGACACTGCCGCTCTGAGCTTGCCAGCCACCTCAGGGTGCCGACGTTGTTGCCTTTCTCGCTCTCAGCACTGCCAGAGCCCAGCTCCCAAATGGAAAACGTCCAGCGCCTGCTCCCACACCAAAGGGGCCAGGACTGCAAGCTGTTGCTGGCCCTCACCTTCCCTTGGCAGCCCTTCCACAGCCCCACAGACACTGCCGCTCTGAGCTTGCCAGCCACCTCAGGGTGCCGACGTTGTTGCCTTGCTCGCTCTCAGCACTGCCAGAGCCCAGCTCCCAAATGGAAAACGTCCAGCGCCTGCTCCCACACCAAAGGGGCCAGGACTGCAAGCTGTTGCTGGCCCTCACCTTCCCTTGGCAGCCCTTCCGCAGCCCCACAGACACTGCCGCTCTGAGCTTGCCAGCCACCTCAGGGTGCCGACGTTGTTGCCTTGCTCGCTCTCAGCACTGCCAGAGCCCAGCTCCCAAGTGGAAAACGTCCAGCGCCTGCTCCCACACCAAAGGGGCCAGGACTGCAAGCTGTTGCTGGCCCTCCCCTTCCCTTGGCAGCCCTTCCACAGCCCCACAGACACTGCCGCTCTGAGCTTGCCAGCCACCTCAGGGTGCCGACGTTGTTGCCTTGCTCGCTCTCAGCACTGCCAGAGCCCAGCTCCCAAATGGAAAACGTCCAGCGCCTGCTCCCACACCAAAGGGGCCAGGACTGCAAGCTGTTGCTGGCCCTCACCTTCCCTTGGCAGCCCTTCCACAGCCCCACAGACACTGCCGCTCTCAGCTTGCCAGCCACCTCAGGGTGCCGACGTTGTTGCCTTTCTCGCTCTCAGCACTGCCAGAGCCCAGCTCCCAAATGGAAAACGTCCAGCGCCTGCTCCCACACCAAAGGGGCCAGGACTGCAAGCTGTTGCTGGCCCTCACCTTCCCTTGGCAGCCCTTCCACAGCCCCACAGACACTGCCGCTCTGAGCTTGCCAGCCACCTCAGGGTGCCGACGTTGTTGCCTTGCTCGCTCTCAGCACTGCCAGAGCCCAGCTCCCAAATGGAAAACGTCCAGCGCCTGCTCCCACACCAAAGGGGCCAGGACTGCAAGCTGTTGCTGGCCCTCACCTTCCCTTGGCAGCCCTTCCACAGCCCCACAGACACTGCCGCTCTGAGCTTGCCAGCCACCTCAGGGTGCCGACGTTGTTGCCTTGCTCGCTCTCAGCACTGCCAGAGCCCAGCTCCCAAATGGAAAACGTCCAGCGCCTGCTCCCACACCAAAGGGGCCAGGACTGCAAGCTCTTGCTGGCCCTCACCTTCCCTTGGCAGCCCTTCCGCAGCCCCACAGACACTGCCGCTCTGAGCTTGCCAGCCACCTCAGGGTGCCGACGTTGTTGCCTTTCTCGCTCTCAGCACTGCCAGAGCCCAGCTCCCAAATGGAAAACGTCCAGCGCCTGCTCCCACACCAAAGGGGCCAGGACTGCAAGCTGTTGCTGGCCCTCACCTTCCCTTGGCAGCCCTTCCACAGCCCCACAGACACTGCCGCTCTGAGCTTGCCAGCCACCTCAGGGTGCCGACGTTGTTGCCTTGCTCGCTCTCAGCACTGCCAGAGCCCAGCTCCCAAATGGAAAACGTCCAGCGCCTGCTCCCACACCAAAGGGGCCAGGACTGCAAGCTGTTGCTGGCCCTCACCTTCCCTTGGCAGCCCTTCCGCAGCCCCACAGACACTGCCGCTCTGAGCTTGCCAGCCACCTCAGGGTGCCGACGTTGTTGCCTTGCTCGCTCTCAGCACTGCCAGAGCCCAGCTCCCAAGTGGAAAACGTCCAGCGCCTGCTCCCACACCAAAGGGGCCAGGACTGCAAGCTGTTGCTGGCCCTCACCTTCCCTTGGCAGCCCTTCCACAGCCCCACAGACACTGCCGCTCTCAGCTTGCCAGCCACCTCAGGGTGCCGACGTTGTTGCCTTGCTCGCTCTCAGCACTGCCAGAGCCCAGCTCCCAAATGGAAAACGTCCAGCGCCTGCTCCCACACCAAAGGGGCCAGGACTGCAAGCTGTTGCTGGCCCTCACCTTCCCTTGGCAGCCCTTCCACAGCCCCACAGACACTGCCGCTCTCAGCTTGCCAGCCACCTCAGGGTGCCGACGTTGTTGCCTTGCTCGCTCTCAGCACTGCCAGAGCCCAGCTCCCAAATGGAAAACGTCCAGCGCCTGCTCCCACACCAAAGGGGCCAGGACTGCAAGCTGTTGCTGGCCCTCACCTTCCCTTGGCAGCCCTTCCACAGCCCCACAGACACTGCCGCTCTCAGCTTGCCAGCCACCTCAGGGTGCCGACGTTGTTGCCTTGCTCGCTCTCAGCACTGCCAGAGCCCAGCTCCCAAGTGGAAAACGTCCAGCGCCTGCTCCCACACCAAAGGGGCCAGGACTGCAAGCTGTTGCTGGCCCTCACCTTCCCTTGGCAGCCCTTCCACAGCCCCACAGACACTGCCGCTCTCAGCTTGCCAGCCACCTCAGGGTGCCGACGTTGTTGCCTTGCTCGCTCTCAGCACTGCCAGAGCCCAGCTCCCAAGTGGAAAACGTCCAGCGCCTGCTCCCACACCAAAGGGGCCAGGACTGCAAGCTGTTGCTGGCCCTCCCCTTCCCTTGGCAGCCCTTCCACAGCCCCACAGACACTGCCGCTCTGAGCTTGCCAGCCACCTCAGGGTGCCGACGTTGTTGCCTTGCTCGCTCTCAGCACTGCCAGAGCCCAGCTCCCAAATGGAAAACGTCCAGCGCCTGCTCCCACACCAAAGGGGCCAGGACTGCAAGCTGTTGCTGGCCCTCACCTTCCCTTGGCAGCCCTTCCTCAGCCCCACAGACACTGCCGCTCTCAGCTTGCCAGCCACCTCAGGGTGCCGACGTTGTTGCCTTGCTCGCTCTCAGCACTGCCAGAGCCCAGCTCCCAAATGGAAAACGTCCAGCGCCTGCTCCCACACCAAAGGGGCCAGGACTGCAAGCTGTTGCTGGCCCTCACCTTCCCTTGGCAGCCCTTCCACAGCCCCACAGACACTGCCGCTCTGAGCTTGCCAGCCACCTCAGGGTGCCGACGTTGTTGCCTTGCTCGCTCTCAGCACTGCCACAGCCCAGCTCCCAAATGGAAAACGTCCAGCGCCTGCTCCCACACCAAAGGGGCCAGGACTGCAAGCTCTTGCTGGCCCTCACCTTCCCTTGGCAGCCCTTCCACAGCCCCACAGACACTGCCGCTCTGAGCTTGCCAGCCACCTCAGGGTGCCGACGTTGTTGCCTTGCTCGCTCTCAGCACTGCCAGAGCCCAGCTCCCAAATGGAAAACGTCCAGCGCCTGCTCCCACACCAAAGGGGCCAGGACTGCAAGCTGTTGCTGGCCCTCCCCTTCCCTTGGCAGCCCTTCCACAGCCCCACAGACACTGCCGCTCTGAGCTTGCCAGCCACCTCAGGGTGCCGATGTTGTTGCCTTGCTCGCTCTCAGCACTGCCAGAGCCCAGCTCCCAAATGGAAAACGTCCAGCGCCTGCTCCCACACCAAAGGGGCCAGGACTGCAAGCTGTTGCTGGCCCTCACCTTCCCTTGGCAGCCCTTCCACAGCCCCACAGACACTGCCGCTCTGAGCTTGCCAGCCACCTCAGGGTGCCGACGTTGTTGCCTTGCTCGCTCTCAGCACTGCCAGAGCCCAGCTCCCAAATGGAAAACGTCCAGCGCCTGCTCCCACACCAAAGGGGCCAGGACTGCAAGCTGTTGCTGGCCCTCACCTTCCCTTGGCAGCCCTTCCACAGCCCCACAGACACTGCCGCTCTGAGCTTGCCAGCCACCTCAGGGTGCCGACGTTGTTGCCTTGCTCGCTCTCAGCACTGCCACAGCCCAGCTCCCAAATGGAAAACGTCCAGCGCCTGCTCCCACACCAAAGGGGCCAGGACTGCAAGCTGTTGCTGGCCCTCACCTTCCCTTGGCAGCCCTTCCACAGCCCCACAGACACTGCCGCTCTCAGCTTGCCAGCCACCTCAGGGTGCCGACGTTGTTGCCTTGCTCGCTCTCAGCACTGCCACAGCCCAGCTCCCAAATGGAAAACGTCCAGCGCCTGCTCCCACACCAAAGGGGCCAGGACTGCAAGCTGTTGCTGGCCCTCACCTTCCCTTGGCAGCCCTTCCACAGCCCCACAGACACTGCCGCTCTCAGCTTGCCAGCCACCTCAGGGTGCCGACGTTGTTGCCTTGCTCGCTCTCAGCACTGCCAGAGCCCAGCTCCCAAATGGAAAACGTCCAGCGCCTGCTCCCACACCAAAGGGGCCAGGACTGCAAGCTGTTGCTGGCCCTCACCTTCCCTTAGCAGCCCTTCCACAGCCCCACAGACACTGCCGCTCTGAGCTTGCCAGCCACCTCAGGGTGCCGACGTCTTGCCCTTGCTCGCTCTCAGCACTGCCAGAGCCCAGCTCCCAAATGGAAAACGTCCAGCGCCTGCTCCCACACCAAAGGGGCCAGGACTGCAAGCTGTTGCTGGCCCTCACCTTCCCTTGGCAGCCCTTCCACAGCCCCACAGACACTGCCGCTCTGAGCTTGCCAGCCACCTCAGGGTGCCGACGTCTTGCCCTTGCTCGCTCTCAGGCCTGCGAAAGCCCAGCTCCCAAATGGAAAACGTCCAGCGCCTGCTCCCACACCAAAGGGGCCAGGACTGCAAGCTGTTGCTGGCCCTCACCTTCCCTTGGCAGCCCTTCCACAGCCCCACAGACACTGCCGCTCTCAGCTTGCCAGCCACCTCAGGGTGCCGACGTTGTTGCCTTGCTCGCTCTCAGCACTGCCAGAGCCCAGCTCCCAAATGGAAAACGTCCAGCGCCTGCTCCCACACCAAAGGGGCCAGGACTGCAAGCTGTTGCTGGCCCTCACCTTCCCTTGGCAGCCCTTCCACAGCCCCACAGACACTGCCGCTCTCAGCTTGCCAGCCACCTCAGGGTGCCGACGTTGTTGCCTTGCTCGCTCTCAGCACTGCCAGAGCCCAGCTCCCAAATGGAAAACGTCCAGCGCCTGCTCCCACACCAAAGGGGCCAGGACTGCAAGCTGTTGCTGGCCCTCACCTTCCCTTGGCAGCCCTTCCACAGCCCCACAGACACTGCCGCTCTGAGCTTGCCAGCCACCTCAGGGTGCCGACGTTGTTGCCTTGCTCGCTCTCAGCACTGCCAGAGCCCAGCTCCCAAATGGAAAACGTCCAGCGCCTGCTCCCACACCAAAGGGGCCAGGACTGCAAGCTGTTGCTGGCCCTCACCTTCCCTTGGCAGCCCTTCCACAGCCCCACAGACACTGCCGCTCTGAGCTTGCCAGCCACCTCAGGGTGTCGACGTTGTTGCCTTGCTCGCTCTCAGCACTGCCAGAGCCCAGCTCCCAAATGGAAAACGTCCAGCACTTGCTCCCACACCAAAGGGGCCAGGACTGCAAGCTGTTGCTGGCCCTCACCTTCCCTTGGCAGCCCTTCCACAGCCCCACAGACACTGCCGCTCTGAGCTTGCCAGCCACCTCAGGGTGCCGACGTTGTTGCCTTGCTCGCTCTCAGCACTGCCAGAGCCCAGCTCCCAAATGGAAAACGTCCAGCGCCTGCTCCCACACCAAAGGGGCCAGGACTGCAAGCTGTTGCTGGCCCTCACCTTCCCTTGGCAGCCCTTCCACAGCCCCACAGACACTGCCGCTCTGAGCTTGCCAGCCACCTCAGGGTGCCGACGTTGTTGCCTTGCTCGCTCTCAGCACTGCCAGAGCCCAGCTCCCAAATGGAAAACGTCCAGCGCCTGCTCCCACACCAAAGGGGCCAGGACTGCAAGCTCTTGCTGGCCCTCCCCTTCCCTTGGCAGCCCTTCCACAGCCCCACAGACACTGCCGCTCTGAGCTTGCCAGCCACCTCAGGGTGCCGACGTTGTTGCCTTGCTCGCTCTCAGCACTGCCAGAGCCCAGCTCCCAAATGGAAAACGTCCAGCGCCTGCTCCCACACCAAAGGGGCCAGGACTGCAAGCTGTTGCTGGCACTCACCTTCCCTTGGCAGCCCTTCCACAGCCCCACAGACACTGCCGCTCTCAGCTTGCCAGCGACCTCAGGGTGCCTACGTTGTTGCCTTGCTCGCTCTCAGCACTGCCAGAGCCCAGCTCCCAAATGGAAAACGTCCAGCGCCTGCTCCCACACCAAAGGGGCCAGGACTGCAAGCTCTTGCTGGCCCTCACCTTCCCTTGGCAGCCCTTCCACAGCCCCACAGACACTGCCGCTCTGAGCTTGCCAGCCACCTCAGGGTGCCGACGTTGTTGCCTTGCTCGCTCTCAGCACTGCCAGAGCCCAGCTCCCAAATGGAAAACGTCCAGCGCCTGCTCCCACACCAAAGGGGCCAGGACTGCAAGCTCTTGCTGGCCCTCACCTTCCCTTGGCAGCCCTTCCACAGCCCCACAGACACTGCCGCTCTCAGCTTGCCAGCCACCTCAGGGTGCCGACGTTGTTGCCTTGCTCGCTCTCAGCACTGCCAGAGCCCAGCTCCCAAATGGAAAACGTCCAGCGCCTGCTCCCACACCAAAGGGGCCAGGACTGCAAGCTGTTGCTGGCCCTCACCTTCCCTTGGCAGCCCTTCCACAGCCCCACAGACACTGCCGCTCTCAGCTTGCCAGCCACCTCAGGGTGCCGACGTTGTTGCCTTGCTCGCTCTCAGCACTGCCAGAGCCCAGCTCCCAAATGGAAAACGTCCAGCGCCTGCTCCCACACCAAAGGGGCCAGGACTGCAAGCTGTTGCTGGCCCTCCCCTTCCCTTGGCAGCCCTTCCACAGCCCCACAGACACTGCCGCGCTGAGCTTGCCAGCCACCTCAGGGTGCCGACGTTGTTGCCTTGCTCGCTCTCAGCACTGCCAGAGCCCAGCTCCCAAGTGGAAAACGTCCAGCGCCTGCTCCCACACCAAAGGGGCCAGGACTGCAAGCTGTTGCTGGCCCTCACCTTCCCTTGGCAGCCCTTCCACAGCCCCACAGACACTGCCGCTCTGAGCTTGCCAGCCACCTCAGGGTGCCGACGTTGTTGCCTTGCTCGCTCTCAGCACTGCCAGAGCCCAGCTCCCAAATGGAAAACGTCCAGCGCCTGCTCCCACACCAAAGGGGCCAGGACTGCAAGCTGTTGCTGGCCCTCACCTTCCCTTGGCAGCCCTTCCACAGCCCCACAGACACTGCCGCTCTCAGCTTGCCAGCCACCTCAGGGTGCCGACGTTGTTGCCTTGCTCGCTCTCAGCACTGCCAGAGCCCAGCTCCCAAGTGGAAAACGTCCAGCGCCTGCTCCCACACCAAAGGGGCCAGGACTGCAAGCTGTTGCTGGCCCTCACCTTCCCTTAGCAGCCCTTCCACAGCCCCACAGACACTGCCGCTCTGAGCTTGCCAGCCACCTCAGGGTGCCGACGTTGTTGCCTTGCTCGCTCTCAGCACTGCCAGAGCCCAGCTCCCAAATGGAAAACGTCCAGCGCCTGCTCCCACACCAAAGGGGCCAGGACTGCAAGCTGTTGCTGGCCCTCACCTTCCCTTGGCAGCCCTTCCACAGCCCCACAGACACTGCCGCTCTGAGCTTGCCAGCCACCTCAGGGTGCCGACGTTGTTGCCTTGCTCGCTCTCAGCACTGCCAGAGCCCAGCTCCCAAGTGGAAAACGTCCAGCGCCTGCTCCCACACCAAAGGGGCCAGGACTGCAAGCTGTTGCTGGCCCTCACCTTCCCTTGGCAGCCCTTCCACAGCCCCACAGACACTGCCGCTCTCAGCTTGCCAGCCACCTCAGGGTGCCGACGTTGTTGCCTTGCTCGCTCTCAGCACTGCCAGAGCCCAGCTCCCAAATGGAAAACGTCCAGCGCCTGCTCCCACACCAAAGGGGCCAGGACTGCAAGCTCTTGCTGGCCCTCCCCTTCCCTTGGCAGCCCTTCCACAGCCCCACAGACACTGCCGCTCTGAGCTTGCCAGCCACCTCAGGGTGCCGACGTTGTTGCCTTGCTCGCTCTCAGCACTGCCAGAGCCCAGCTCCCAAGTGGAAAACGTCCAGCGCCTGCTCCCACACCAAAGGGGCCAGGACTGCAAGCTGTTGCTGGCCCTCACCTTCCCTTGGCAGCCCTTCCACAGCCCCACAGACACTGCCGCTCTGAGCTTGCCAGCCACCTCAGGGTGCCGACGTTGTTGCCTTGCTCGCTCTCAGCACTGCCAGAGCCCAGCTCCCAAGTGGAAAACGTCCAGCGCCTGCTCCCACACCAAAGGGGCCAGGACTGCAAGCTGTTGCTGGCCCTCACCTTCCCTTGGCAGCCCTTCCACAGCCCCACAGACACTGCCGCTCTGAGCTTGCCAGCCACCTCAGGGTGCCGACGTTGTTGCCTTGCTCGCTCTCAGCACTGCCAGAGCCCAGCTCCCAAATGGAAAACGTCCAGCGCCTGCTCCCACACCAAAGGGGCCAGGACTGCAAGCTCTTGCTGGCCCTCACCTTCCCTTGGCAGCCCTTCCACAGCCCCACAGACACTGCCGCTCTGAGCTTGCCAGCCACCTCAGGGTGTCGACGTTGTTGCCTTGCTCGCTCTCAGCACTGCCAGAGCCCAGCTCCCAAGTGGAAAACGTCCAGCACTTGCTCCCACACCAAAGGGGCCAGGACTGCAAGCTGTTGCTGGCCCTCACCTTCCCTTGGCAGCCCTTCCACAGCCCCACAGACACTGCCGCTCTGAGCTTGCCAGCCACCTCAGGGTGCCGACGTTGTTGCCTTGCTCGCTCTCAGCACTGCCAGAGCCCAGCTCCCAAATGGAAAACGTCCAGCGCCTGCTCCCACACCAAAGGGGCCAGGACTGCAAGCTCTTGCTGGCCCTCACCTTCCCTTGGCAGCCCTTCCACAGCCCCACAGACACTGCCGCTCTGAGCTTGCCAGCCACCTCAGGGTGCCGACGTTGTTGCCTTGCTCGCTCTCAGCACTGCCAGAGCCCAGCTCCCAAATGGAAAACGTCCAGCGCCTGCTCCCACACCAAAGGGGCCAGGACTGCAAGCTGTTGCTGGCCCTCCCCTTCCCTTGGCAGCCCTTCCACAGCCCCACAGACACTGCCGCTCTGAGCTTGCCAGCCACCTCAGGGTGCCGACGTTGTTGCCTTGCTCGCTCTCAGCACTGCCAGAGCCCAGCTCCCAAGTGGAAAACGTCCAGCGCCTGCTCCCACACCAAAGGGGCCAGGACTGCAAGCTGTTGCTGGCACTCACCTTCCCTTGGCAGCCCTTCCACAGCCCCACAGACACTGCCGCTCTGAGCTTGCCAGCCACCTCAGGGTGCCGACGTTGTTGCCTTGCTCGCTCTCAGCACTGCCAGAGCCCAGCTCCCAAATGGAAAACGTCCAGCGCCTGCTCCCACACCAAAGGGGCCAGGACTGCAAGCTCTTGCTGGCCCTCACCTTCCCTTGGCAGCCCTTCCACAGCCCCACAGACACTGCCGCTCTGAGCTTGCCAGCCACCTCAGGGTGCCGACGTTGTTGCCTTGCTCGCTCTCAGCACTGCCAGAGCCCAGCTCCCAAATGGAAAACGTCCAGCGCCTGCTCCCACACCAAAGGGGCCAGGACTGCAAGCTGTTGCTGGCCCTCACCTTCCCTTGGCAGCCCTTCCACAGCCCCACAGACACTGCCGCTCTCAGCTTGCCAGCCACCTCAGGGTGCCGACGTTGTTGCCTTGCTCGCTCTCAGCACTGCCAGAGCCCAGCTCCCAAATGGAAAACGTCCAGCGCCTGCTCCCACACCAAAGGGGCCAGGACTGCAAGCTGTTGCTGGCCCTCACCTTCCCTTGGCAGCCCTTCCACAGCCCCACAGACACTGCCGCTCTGAGCTTGCCAGCCACCTCAGGGTGCCGACGTTGTTGCCTTGCTCGCTCTCAGCACTGCCAGAGCCCAGCTCCCAAATGGAAAACGTCCAGCGCCTGCTCCCACACCAAAGGGGCCAGGACTGCAAGCTGTTGCTGGCCCTCACCTTCCCTTGGCAGCCCTTCCACAGCCCCACAGACACTGCCGCTCTGAGCTTGCCAGCCACCTCAGGGTGCCGACGTTGTTGCCTTGCTCGCTCTCAGCACTGCCAGAGCCCAGCTCCCAAGTGGAAAACGTCCAGCGCCTGCTCCCACACCAAAGGGGCCAGGACTGCAAGCTGTTGCTGGCCCTCACCTTCCCTTGGCAGCCCTTCCACAGCCCCACAGACACTGCCGCTCTGAGCTTGCCAGCCACCTCAGGGTGCCGACGTTGTTGCCTTGCTCGCTCTCAGCACTGCCACAGCCCAGCTCCCAAGTGGAAAACGTCCAGCGCCTGCTCCCACACCAAAGGGGCCAGGACTGCAAGCTGTTGCTGGCCCTCACCTTCCCTTGGCAGCCCTTCCACAGCCCCACAGACACTGCCGCTCTGAGCTTGCCAGCCACCTCAGGGTGCCGACGTTGTTGCCTTGCTCGCTCTCAGCACTGCCAGAGCCCAGCTCCCAAATGGAAAACGTCCAGCGCCTGCTCCCACACCAAAGGGGCCAGGACTGCAAGCTCTTGCTGGCCCTCACCTTCCCTTGGCAGCCCTTCCACAGCCCCACAGACACTGCCGCTCTGAGCTTGCCAGCCACCTCAGGGTGTCGACGTTGTTGCCTTGCTCGCTCTCAGCACTGCCAGAGCCCAGCTCCCAAGTGGAAAACGTCCAGCACTTGCTCCCACACCAAAGGGGCCAGGACTGCAAGCTGTTGCTGGCCCTCACCTTCCCTTGGCAGCCCTTCCACAGCCCCACAGACACTGCCGCTCTGAGCTTGCCAGCCACCTCAGGGTGCCGACGTTGTTGCCTTGCTCGCTCTCAGCACTGCCAGAGCCCAGCTCCCAAATGGAAAACGTCCAGCGCCTGCTCCCACACCAAAGGGGCCAGGACTGCAAGCTCTTGCTGGCCCTCACCTTCCCTTGGCAGCCCTTCCACAGCCCCACAGACACTGCCGCTCTGAGCTTGCCAGCCACCTCAGGGTGCCGACGTTGTTGCCTTGCTCGCTCTCAGCACTGCCAGAGCCCAGCTCCCAAATGGAAAACGTCCAGCGCCTGCTCCCACACCAAAGGGGCCAGGACTGCAAGCTGTTGCTGGCCCTCCCCTTCCCTTGGCAGCCCTTCCACAGCCCCACAGACACTGCCGCTCTGAGCTTGCCAGCCACCTCAGGGTGCCGACGTTGTTGCCTTGCTCGCTCTCAGCACTGCCAGAGCCCAGCTCCCAAGTGGAAAACGTCCAGCGCCTGCTCCCACACCAAAGGGGCCAGGACTGCAAGCTGTTGCTGGCACTCACCTTCCCTTGGCAGCCCTTCCACAGCCCCACAGACACTGCCGCTCTGAGCTTGCCAGCCACCTCAGGGTGCCGACGTTGTTGCCTTGCTCGCTCTCAGCACTGCCAGAGCCCAGCTCCCAAATGGAAAACGTCCAGCGCCTGCTCCCACACCAAAGGGGCCAGGACTGCAAGCTCTTGCTGGCCCTCACCTTCCCTTGGCAGCCCTTCCACAGCCCCACAGACACTGCCGCTCTGAGCTTGCCAGCCACCTCAGGGTGCCGACGTTGTTGCCTTGCTCGCTCTCAGCACTGCCAGAGCCCAGCTCCCAAATGGAAAACGTCCAGCGCCTGCTCCCACACCAAAGGGGCCAGGACTGCAAGCTGTTGCTGGCCCTCACCTTCCCTTGGCAGCCCTTCCACAGCCCCACAGACACTGCCGCTCTCAGCTTGCCAGCCACCTCAGGGTGCCGACGTTGTTGCCTTGCTCGCTCTCAGCACTGCCAGAGCCCAGCTCCCAAATGGAAAACGTCCAGCGCCTGCTCCCACACCAAAGGGGCCAGGACTGCAAGCTGTTGCTGGCCCTCACCTTCCCTTGGCAGCCCTTCCACAGCCCCACAGACACTGCCGCTCTCAGCTTGCCAGCCACCTCAGGGTGCCGACGTTGTTGCCTTGCTCGCTCTCAGCACTGCCAGAGCCCAGCTCCCAAATGGAAAACGTCCAGCGCCTGCTCCCACACCAAAGGGGCCAGGACTGCAAGCTGTTGCTGGCCCTCACCTTCCCTTGGCAGCCCTTCCACAGCCCCACAGACACTGCCGCTCTGAGCTTGCCAGCCACCTCAGGGTGCCGACGTTGTTGCCTTGCTCGCTCTCAGCACTGCCAGAGCCCAGCTCCCAAGTGGAAAACGTCCAGCGCCTGCTCCCACACCAAAGGGGCCAGGACTGCAAGCTGTTGCTGGCCCTCACCTTCCCTTGGCAGCCCTTCCACAGCCCCACAGACACTGCCGCTCTGAGCTTGCCAGCCACCTCAGGGTGCCGACGTTGTTGCCTTGCTCGCTCTCAGCACTGCCACAGCCCAGCTCCCAAGTGGAAAACGTCCAGCGCCTGCTCCCACACCAAAGGGGCCAGGACTGCAAGCTGTTGCTGGCCCTCACCTTCCCTTGGCAGCCCTTCCACAGCCCCACAGACACTGCCGCTCTCAGCTTGCCAGCCACCTCAGGGTGCCGACGTTGTTGCCTTGCTCGCTCTCAGCACTGCCAGAGCCCAGCTCCCAAATGGAAAACGTCCAGCGCCTGCTCCCACACCAAAGGGGCCAGGACTGCAAGCTCTTGCTGGCCCTCACCTTCCCTTGGCAGCCCTTCCACAGCCCCACAGACACTGCCGCTCTGAGCTTGCCAGCCACCTCAGGGTGCCGACGTCGTTGCCTTGCTCGCTCTCAGCACTGCCAGAGCCCAGCTCCCAAATGAAAAACGTCCAGCGCCTGCTCCCACACCAAAGGGGCCAGGACTGCAAGCTGTTGCTGGCCCTCACCTTCCCTTGGCAGCCCTTCCACAGCCCCACAGACACTGCCGCTCTGAGCTTGCCAGCCACCTCAGGGTGCCGACGTTGTTGCCTTTCTCGCTCTCAGCACTGCCAGAGCCCAGCTCCCAAATGGAAAACGTCCAGCGCCTGCTCCCACACCAAAGGGGCCAGGACTGCAAGCTGTTGCTGGCCCTCACCTTCCCTTGGCAGCCCTTCCACAGCCCCACAGACACTGCCGCTCTCAGCTTGCCAGCCACCTCAGGGTGCCGACGTTGTTGCCTTGCTCGCTCTCAGCACTGCCAGAGCCCAGCTCCCAAATGGAAAACGTCCAGCGCCTGCTCCCACACCAAAGGGGCCAGGACTGCAAGCTGTTGCTGGCCCTCACCTTCCCTTGGCAGCCCTTCCACAGCCCCACAGACACTGCCGCTCTGAGCTTGCCAGCCACCTCAGGGTGCCGACGTTGTTGCCTTGCTCGCTCTCAGCACTGCCAGAGCCCAGCTCCCAAATGGAAAACGTCCAGCGCCTGCTCCCACACCAAAGGGGCCAGGACTGCAAGCTGTTGCTGGCCCTCACCTTCCCTTGGCAGCCCTTCCACAGCCCCACAGACACTGCCGCTCTGAGCTTGCCAGCCACCTCAGGGTGCCGACGTTGTTGCCTTGCTCGCTCTCAGCACTGCCAGAGCCCAGCTCCCAAGTGGAAAACGTCCAGCGCCTGCTCCCACACCAAAGGGGCCAGGACTGCAAGCTGTTGCTGGCCCTCACCTTCCCTTGGCAGCCCTTCCACAGCCCCACAGACACTGCCGCTCTGAGCTTGCCAGCCACCTCAGGGTGCCGACGTTGTTGCCTTGCTCGCTCTCAGCACTGCCACAGCCCAGCTCCCAAGTGGAAAACGTCCAGCGCCTGCTCCCACACCAAAGGGGCCAGGACTGCAAGCTGTTGCTGGCCCTCACCTTCCCTTGGCAGCCCTTCCACAGCCCCACAGACACTGCCGCTCTCAGCTTGCCAGCCACCTCAGGGTGCCGACGTTGTTGCCTTGCTCGCTCTCAGCACTGCCAGAGCCCAGCTCCCAAATGGAAAACGTCCAGCGCCTGCTCCCACACCAAAGGGGCCAGGACTGCAAGCTCTTGCTGGCCCTCACCTTCCCTTGGCAGCCCTTCCACAGCCCCACAGACACTGCCGCTCTGAGCTTGCCAGCCACCTCAGGGTGCCGACGTCGTTGCCTTGCTCGCTCTCAGCACTGCCAGAGCCCAGCTCCCAAATGAAAAACGTCCAGCGCCTGCTCCCACACCAAAGGGGCCAGGACTGCAAGCTGTTGCTGGCCCTCACCTTCCCTTGGCAGCCCTTCCACAGCCCCACAGACACTGCCGCTCTGAGCTTGCCAGCCACCTCAGGGTGCCGACGTTGTTGCCTTTCTCGCTCTCAGCACTGCCAGAGCCCAGCTCCCAAATGGAAAACGTCCAGCGCCTGCTCCCACACCAAAGGGGCCAGGACTGCAAGCTGTTGCTGGCCCTCACCTTCCCTTGGCAGCCCTTCCACAGCCCCACAGACACTGCCGCTCTGAGCTTGCCAGCCACCTCAGGGTGCCGACGTTGTTGCCTTGCTTGCTCTCAGCACTGCCAGAGCCCAGCTCCCAAATGGAAAACGTCCAGCGCCTGCTCACACACCAAAGGGGCCAGGACTGCAAGCTGTTGCTGGCCCTCACCTTCCCTTGGCAGCCCTTCCACAGCCCCACAGACACTGCCGCTCTGAGCTTGCCAGCCACCTCAGGGTGCCGACGTTGTTGCCTTGCTCGCTCTCAGCACTGCCAGAGCCCAGCTCCCAAATGGAAAACGTCCAGCGCCTGCTCCCACACCAAAGGGGCCAGGACTGCAAGCTCTTGCTGGCCCTCACCTTCCCTTGGCAGCCCTTCCACAGCCCCACAGACACTGCCGCTCTCAGCTTGCCAGCCACCTCAGGGTGCCGACGTTGTTGCCTTGCTCGCTCTCAGCACTGCCAGAGCCCAGCTCCCAAATGGAAAACGTCCAGCGCCTGCTCCCACACCAAAGGGGCCAGGACTGCAAGCTGTTGCTGGCCCTCACCTTCCCTTGGCAGCCCTTCCACAGCCCCACAGACACTGCCGCTCTGAGCTTGCCAGCCACCTCAGGGTGCCGACGTTGTTGCCTTGCTCGCTCTCAGCACTGCCAGAGCCCAGCTCCCAAATGGAAAACGTCCAGCGCCTGCTCCCACACCAAAGGGGCCAGGACTGCAAGCTGTTGCTGGCCCTCACCTTCCCTTGGCAGCCCTTCCACAGCCCCACAGACACTGCCGCTCTGAGCTTGCCAGCCACCTCAGGGTGCCGACGTTGTTGCCTTGCTCGCTCTCAGCACTGCCAGAGCCCAGCTCCCAAGTGGAAAACGTCCAGCGCCTGCTCCCACACCAAAGGGGCCAGGACTGCAAGCTGTTGCTGGCCCTCACCTTCCCTTAGCAGCCCTTCCACAGCCCCACAGACACTGCCGCTCTGAGCTTGCCAGCCACCTCAGGGTGCCGACGTCTTGCCCTTGCTCGCTCTCAGCACTGCCAGAGCCCAGCTCCCAAATGGAAAACGTCCAGCGCCTGCTCCCACACCAAAGGGGCCAGGACTGCAAGCTGTTGCTGGCCCTCACCTTCCCTTGGCAGCCCTTCCACAGCCCCACAGACACTGCCGCTCTGAGCTTGCCAGCCACCTCAGGGTGCCGACGTTGTTGCCTTGCTCGCTCTCAGCACTGCCAGAGCCCAGCTCCCAAATGGAAAACGTCCAGCGCCTGCTCCCACACCAAAGGGGCCAGGACTGCAAGCTGTTGCTGGCCCTCACCTTCCCTTGGCAGCCCTTCCACAGCCCCACAGACACTGCCGCTCTCAGCTTGCCAGCCACCTCAGGGTGCCGACGTTGTTGCCTTGCTCGCTCTCAGCACTGCCAGAGCCCAGCTCCCAAATGGAAAACGTCCAGCGCCTGCTCCCACACCAAAGGGGCCAGGACTGCAAGCTGTTGCTGGCCCTCACCTTCCCTTGGCAGCCCTTCCACAGCCCCACAGACACTGCCGCTCTGAGCTTGCCAGCCACCTCAGGGTGCCGACGTTGTTGCCTTGCTCGCTCTCAGCACTGCCAGAGCCCAGCTCCCAAGTGGAAAACGTCCAGCGCCTGCTCCCACACCAAAGGGGCCAGGACTGCAAGCTGTTGCTGGCCCTCACCTTCCCTTAGCAGCCCTTCCACAGCCCCACAGACACTGCCGCTCTGAGCTTGCCAGCCACCTCAGGGTGCCGACGTCTTGCCCTTGCTCGCTCTCAGCACTGCCAGAGCCCAGCTCCCAAATGGAAAACGTCCAGCGCCTGCTCCCACACCAAAGGGGCCAGGACTGCAAGCTCTTGCTGGCCCTCCCCTTCCCTTGGCAGCCCTTCCACAGCCCCACAGACACTGCCGCTCTGAGCTTGCCAGCCACCTCAGGGTGCCGACGTTGTTGCCTTGCTCGCTCTCAGCACTGCCACAGCCCAGCTCCCAAATGGAAAACGTCCAGCGCCTGCTCCCACACCAAAGGGGCCAGGACTGCAAGCTGTTGCTGGCACTCACCTTCCCTTGGCAGCCCTTCCACAGCCCCACAGACACTGCCGCTCTCAGCTTGCCAGCCACCTCAGGGTGCCGACGTTGTTGCCTTGCTCGCTCTCAGCACTGCCAGAGCCCAGCTCCCAAGTGGAAAACGTCCAGCGCCTGCTCCCACACCAAAGGGGCCAGGACTGCAAGCTCTTGCTGGCCCTCACCTTCCCTTGGCAGCCCTTCCACAGCCCCACAGACACTGCCGCTCTGAGCTTGCCAGCCACCTCAGGGTGCCAACGTTGTTGCCTTGCTCGCTCTCAGCACTGCCAGAGCCCAGCTCCCAAATGGAAAACGTCCAGCGCCTGCTCCCACACCAAAGGGGCCAGGACTGCAAGCTGTTGCTGGCCCTCACCTTCCCTTGGCAGCCCTTCCACAGCCCCACAGACACTGCCGCTCTCAGCTTGCCAGCCACCTCAGGGTGCCGACGTTGTTGCCTTTCTCGCTCTCAGCACTGCCAGAGCCCAGCTCCCAAATGGAAAACGTCCAGCGCCTGCTCCCACACCAAAGGGGCCAGGACTGCAAGCTGTTGCTGGCCCTCACCTTCCCTTGGCAGCCCTTCCACAGCCCCACAGACACTGCCGCTCTGAGCTTGCCAGCCACCTCAGGGTGCCGACGTTGTTGCCTTGCTCGCTCTCAGCACTGCCAGAGCCCAGCTCCCAAATGGAAAATGTCCAGCGCCTGCTCCCACACCAAAGGGGCCAGGACTGCAAGCTCTTGCTGGCCCTCACCTTCCCTTGGCAGCCCTTCCACAGCCCCACAGACACTGCCGCTCTGAGCTTGCCAGCCACCTCAGGGTGCCGACGTCTTTCCCTTGCTCGCTCTCAGTCCGGCGAAAGCCCAGCTCCCAAATGGAAAACGTCCAGCGCCTGCTCCCACACCAAAGGGGCCAGGACTGCAAGCTGTTGCTGGCCCTCACCTTCCCTTGGCAGCCCTTCCACAGCCCCACAGACACTGCCGCTCTGAGCTTGCCAGCCACCTCAGGGTGCCGACGTTGTTGCCTTGCTCGCTCTCAGCACTGCCAGAGCCCAGCTCCCAAATGGAAAACGTCCAGCGCCTGCTCCCACACCAAAGGGGCCAGGACTGCAAGCTGTTGCTGGCCCTCACCTTCCCTTGGCAGCCCTTCCTCAGCCCCACAGACACTGCCGCTCTCAGCTTGCCAGCCACCTCAGGGTGCCGACGTTGTTGCCTTGCTCGCTCTCAGCACTGCCAGAGCCCAGCTCCCAAATGGAAAACGTCCAGCGCCTGCTCCCACACCAAAGGGGCCAGGACTGCAAGCTGTTGCTGGCCCTCACCTTCCCTTGGCAGCCCTTCCACAGCCCCACAGACACTGCCGCTCTCAGCTTGCCAGCCACCTCAGGGTGCCGACGTTGTTGCCTTGCTCGCTCTCAGCACTGCCAGAGCCCAGCTCCCAAGTGGAAAACGTCCAGCGCCTGCTCCCACACCAAAGGGGCCAGGACTGCAAGCTGTTGCTGGCCCTCACCTTCCCTTGGCAGCCCTTCCACAGCCCCACAGACACTGCCGCTCTGAGCTTGCCAGCCACCTCAGGGTGCCGACGTTGTTGCCTTGCTCGCTCTCAGCACTGCCACAGCCCAGCTCCCAAATGGAAAACGTCCAGCGCCTGCTCCCACACCAAAGGGGCCAGGACTGCAAGCTGTTGCTGGCCCTCCCCTTCCCTTGGCAGCCCTTCCACAGCCCCACAGACACTGCCGCTCTGAGCTTGCCAGCCACCTCAGGGTGCCGACGTTGTTGCCTTGCTCGCTCTCAGCACTGCCAGAGCCCAGCTCCCAAATGGAAAACGTCCAGCGCCTGCTCCCACACCAAAGGGGCCAGGACTGCAAGCTGTTGCTGGCCCTCACCTTCCCTTGGCAGCCCTTCCACAGCCCCACAGACACTGCCGCTCTCAGCTTGCCAGCCACCTCAGGGTGCCGACGTTGTTGCCTTGCTCGCTCTCAGCACTACCAGAGCCCAGCTCCCAAATGGAAAACGTCCAGCGCCTGCTCCCACACCAAAGGGGCCAGGACTGCAAGCTGTTGCTGGCCCTCACCTTCCCTTGGCAGCCCTTCCACAGCCCCACACACTGCCGCTCTGAGCTTGCCAGCCACCTCAGGGTGCCGACGTTGTTGCCTTGCTCGCTCTCAGCACTGCCAGAGCCCAGCTCCCAAATGGAAAACGTCCAGCGCCTGCTCCCACACCAAAGGGGCCAGGACTGCAAGCTGTTGCTGGCCCTCACCTTCCCTTGGCAGCCCTTCCACAGCCCCACAGACACTGCCGCTCTCAGCTTGCCAGCCACCTCAGGGTGCCGACGTTGTTGCCTTGCTCGCTCTCAGCACTGCCAGAGCCCAGCTCCCAAATGGAAAACGTCCAGCACCTGCTCCCACACCAAAGGGGCCAGGACTGCAAGCTGTTGCTGGCCCTCACCTTCCCTTGGCAGCCCTTCCACAGCCCCACAGACACTGCCGCTCTGAGCTTGCCAGCCACCTCAGGGTGCCGACGTTGTTGCCTTGCTCGCTCTCAGCACTGCCAGAGCCCAGCTCCCAAGTGGAAAACGTCCAGCGCCTGCTCCCACACCAAAGGGGCCAGGACTGCAAGCTGTTGCTGGCCCTCACCTTCCCTTGGCAGCCCTTCCACAGCCCCACAGACACTGCCGCGCTGAGCTTGCCAGCCACCTCAGGGTGCCGACGTCTTTCCCTTGCTCGCTCTCAGGCCTGCGAAAGCCCAGCTCCCAAATGGAAAACGTCCAGCGCCTGCTCCCACACCAAAGGGGCCAGGACTGCAAGCTGTTGCTGGCCCTCACCTTCCCTTGGCAGCCCTTCCACAGCCCCACAGACACTGCCGCTCTGAGCTTGCCAGCCACCTCAGGGTGCCGACGTTGTTGCCTTTCTCGCTCTCAGCACTGCCAGAGCCCAGCTCCCAAATGGAAAACGTCCAGCGCCTGCTCCCACACCAAAGGGGCCAGGACTGCAAGCTGTTGCTGGCCCTCACCTTCCCTTGGCAGCCCTTCCACAGCCCCACAGACACTGCCGCTCTGAGCTTGCCAGCCACCTCAGGGTGCCGATGTTGTTGCCTTGCTCGCTCTCAGCACTGCCAGAGCCCAGCTCCCAAATGGAAAACGTCCAGCGCCTGCTCCCACACCAAAGGGGCCAGGACTGCAAGCTGTTGCTGGCCCTCACCTTCCCTTGGCAGCCCTTCCACAGCCCCACAGACACTGCCGCTCTGAGCTTGCCAGCCACCTCAGGGTGCCGACGTTGTTGCCTTGCTCGCTCTCAGCACTGCCAGAGCCCAGCTCCCAAATGGAAAACGTCCAGCGCCTGCTCCCACACCAAAGGGGCCAGGACTGCAAGCTGTTACTGGCCCTCACCTTCCCTTGGCAGCCCTTCCACAGCCCCACAGACACTGCCGCTCTGAGCTTGCCAGCCACCGCAGGGTGCCGACGTTGTTGCCTTGCTCGCTCTCAGCACTGCCAGAGCCCAGCTCCCAAATGGAAAACGTCCAGCGCCTGCTCCCACACCAAAGGGGCCAGGACTGCAAGCTGTTGCTGGCCCTCACCTTCCCTTGGCAGCCCTTCCACAGCCCCACAGACACTGCCGCTCTGAGCTTGCCAGCCACCTCAGGGTGCCGACGTTGTTGCCTTGCTCGCTCTCAGCACTGCCAGAGCCCAGCTCCCAAATGGAAAACGTCCAGCGCCTGCTCCCACACCAAAGGGGCCAGGACTGCAAGCTGTTGCTGGCCCTCACCTTCCCTTGGCAGCCCTTCCACAGCCCCACAGACACTGCCGCTCTGAGCTTGCCAGCCACCTCAGGGTGCCGACGTTGTTGCCTTGCTCGCTCTCAGCACTGCCAGAGCCCAGCTCCCAAGTGGAAAACGTCCAGCGCCTGCTCCCACACCAAAGGGGCCAGGACTGCAAGCTGTTGCTGGCCCTCCCCTTCCCTTGGCAGCCCTTCCACAGCCCCACAGACACTGCCGCTCTCAGCTTGCCAGCCACCTCAGGGTGCCGACGTTGTTGCCTTGCTCGCTCTCAGCACTGCCAGAGCCCAGCTCCCAAATGGAAAACGTCCAGCGCCTGCTCCCACACCAAAGGGGCCAGGACTGCAAGCTGTTGCTGGCCCTCCCCTTCCCTTGGCAGCCCTTCCACAGCCCCACAGACACTGCCGCTCTGAGCTTGACAGCCACCTCAGGGTGCCGACGTTGTTGCCTTGCTCGCTCTCAGCACTGCCAGAGCCCAGCTCCCAAGTGGAAAACGTCCAGCGCCTGCTCCCACACCAAAGGGGCCAGGACTGCAAGCTGTTGCTGGCCCTCACCTTCCCTTGGCAGCCCTTCCACAGCCCCACAGACACTGCCGCTCTGAGCTTGCCAGCCACCTCAGGGTGCCGACGTTGTTGCCTTGCTCGCTCTCAGCACTGCCAGAGCCCAGCTCCCAAGTGGAAAACGTCCAGCGCCTGCTCCCACACCAAAGGGGCCAGGACTGCAAGCTGTTGCTGGCCCTCACCTTCCCTTGGCAGCCCTTCCACAGCCCCACAGACACTGCCGCTCTGAGCTTGCCAGCCACCTCAGGGTGCCGACGTTGTTGCCTTGCTCGCTCTCAGCACTGCCACAGCCCAGCTCCCAAATGGAAAACGTCCAGCGCCTGCTCCCACACCAAAGGGGCCAGGACTGCAAGCTGTTGCTGGCCCTCACCTTCCCTTGGCAGCCCTTCCACAGCCCCACAGACACTGCCGCTCTGAGCTTGCCAGCCACCTCAGGGTGCCGACGTTGTTGCCTTGCTCGCTCTCAGCACTGCCAGAGCCCAGCTCCCAAATGGAAAACGTCCAGCGCCTGCTCCCACACCAAAGGGGCCAGGACTGCAAGCTCTTGCTGGCCCTCACCTTCCCTTGGCAGCCCTTCCACAGCCCCACAGACACTGCCGCTCTGAGCTTGACAGCCACCTCAGGGTGCCGACGTTGTTGCCTTGCTCGCTCTCAGCACTGCCAGAGCCCAGCTCCCAAGTGGAAAACGTCCAGCGCCTGCTCCCACACCAAAGGGGCCAGGACTGCAAGCTGTTGCTGGCCCTCCCCTTCCCTTGGCAGCCCTTCCACAGCCCCACAGACACTGCCGCTCTCAGCTTGCCAGCCACCTCAGGGTGCCGATGTTGTTGCCTTGCTCGCTCTCAGCACTGCCAGAGCCCAGCTCCCAAATGGAAAACGTCCAGCGCCTGCTCCCACACCAAAGGGGCCAGGACTGCAAGCTGTTGCTGGCCCTCCCCTTCCCTTGGCAGCCCTTCCACAGCCCCACAGACACTGCCGCTCTGAGCTTGCCAGCCACCTCAGGGTGCCGACGTTGTTGCCTTGCTCGCTCTCAGCACTGCCAGAGCCCAGCTCCCAAGTGGAAAACGTCCAGCGCCTGCTCCCACACCAAAGGGGCCAGGACTGCAAGCTGTTGCTGGCCCTCACCTTCCCTTGGCAGCCCATCCACAGCCCCACAGACACTGCCGCTCTGAGCTTGCCAGCCACCTCAGGGTGCCGACGTTGTTGCCTTGCTCGCTCTCAGCACTGCGAGAGCCCAGCTCCCAAATGGAAAACGTCCAGCGCCTGCTCCCACACCAAAGGGGCCAGGACTGCAAGCTGTTGCTGGCCCTCACCTTCCCTTGGCAGCCCTTCCACAGCCCCACAGACACTGCCGCTCTGAGCTTGCCAGCCACCTCAGGGTGCCGACGTCTTGCCCTTGCTCGCTCTCAGGCCTGCGAAAGCCCAGCTCCCAAATGGAAAACGTCCAGCGCCTGCTCCCACACCAAAGGGGCCAGGACTGCAAGCTGTTGCTGGCCCTCACCTTCCCTTGGCAGCCCTTCCACAGCCCCACAGACACTGCCGCTCTGAGCTTGCCAGCCACCTCAGGGTGCCGACGTCTTGCCCTTGCTCGCTCTCAGTCCTCCCAAAGCCCAGCTCCCAAATTCAAAACGTCCAGCGCCTGCTCCCACACCAAAGGGGCCAGGACTGCAAGCTGTTGCTGGCCCTCACCTTCCCTTGGCAGCCCTTCCACAGCCCCACAGACACTGCCGCTCTGAGCTTGCCAGCCACCTCAGGGTGCCGACGTTGTTGCCTTGCTCGCTCTCAGCACTGCCAGAGCCCAGCTCCCAAATGGAAAACGTCCAGCGCCTGCTCCCACACCAAAGGGGCCAGGACTGCAAGCTGTTGCTGGCCCTCACCTTCCCTTGGCAGCCCTTCCACAGCCCCACAGACACTGCCGCTCTGAGCTTGCCAGCCACCTCAGGGTGCCGACGTTGTTGCCTTGCTCGCTCTCAGCACTGCCACAGCCCAGCTCCCAAATGGAAAACGTCCAGCGCCTGCTCCCACACCAAAGGGGCCAGGACTGCAAGCTCTTGCTGGCCCTCACCTTCCCTTGGCAGCCCTTCCACAGCCCCACAGACACTGCCGCTCTGAGCTTGCCAGCCACCTCAGGGTGCCGACGTTGTTGCCTTGCTCGCTCTCAGCACTGCCAGAGCCCAGCTCCCAAATGGAAAACGTCCAGCGCCTGCTCCCACACCAAAGGGGCCAGGACTGCAAGCTGTTGCTGGCCCTCACCTTCCCTTGGCAGCCCTTCCACAGCCCCACAGACACTGCCGCTCTCAGCTTGCCAGCCACCTCAGGGTGCCGACGTTGTTGCCTTGCTCGCTCTCAGCACTGCCAGAGCCCAGCTCCCAAGTGGAAAACGTCCAGCGCCTGCTCCCACACCAAAGGGGCCAGGACTGCAAGCTGTTGCTGGCCCTCCCCTTCCCTTGGCAGCCCTTCCACAGCCCCACAGACACTGCCGCTCTGAGCTTGCCAGCCACCTCAGGGTGCCGATGTTGTTGCCTTGCTCGCTCTCAGCACTGCCAGAGCCCAGCTCCCAAATGGAAAACGTCCAGCGCCTGCTCCCACACCAAAGGGGCCAGGACTGCAAGCTGTTGCTGGCCCTCACCTTCCCTTGGCAGCCCTTCCACAGCCCCACAGACACTGCCGCTCTCAGCTTGCCAGCCACCTCAGGGTGCCGACGTTGTTGCCTTGCTCGCTCTCAGCACTGCCAGAGCCCAGCTCCCAAATGGAAAACGTCCAGCGCCTGCTCCCACACCAAAGGGGCCAGGACTGCAAGCTCTTGCTGGCCCTCACCTTCCCTTGGCAGCCCTTCCACAGCCCCACAGACACTGCCGCTCTGAGCTTGCCAGCCACCTCAGGGTGCCGACGTTGTTGCCTTGCTCGCTCTCAGCACTGCCAGAGCCCAGCTCCCAAGTGGAAAACGTCCAGCGCCTGCTCCCACACCAAAGGGGCCAGGACTGCAAGCTGTTGCTGGCCCTCACCTTCCCTTGGCAGCCCTTCCACAGCCCCACAGACACTGCCGCTCTGAGCTTGCCAGCCACCTCAGGGTGCCGACGTTGTTGCCTTGCTCGCTCTCAGCACTGCCACAGCCCAGCTCCCAAATGGAAAACGTCCAGCGCCTGCTCCCACACCAAAGGGGCCAGGACTGCAAGCTGTTGCTGGCCCTCCCCTTCCCTTGGCAGCCCTTCCACAGCCCCACAGACACTGCCGCTCTCAGCTTGCCAGCCACCTCAGGGTGCCGACGTCTTTCCCTTGCTCGCTCTCAGGCCTGCGAAAGCCCAGCTCCCAAATGGAAAACGTCCAGCGCCTGCTCCCACACCAAAGGGGCCAGGACTGCAAGCTGTTGCTGGCCCTCACCTTCCCTTGGCAGCCCTTCCACAGCCCCACAGACACTGCCGCTCTCAGCTTGCCAGCCACCTCAGGGTGCCGACGTTGTTGCCTTGCTCGCTCTCAGCACTGCCAGAGCCCAGCTCCCAAGTGGAAAACGTCCAGCGCCTGCTCCCACACCAAAGGGGCCAGGACTGCAAGCTGTTGCTGGCCCTCACCTTCCCTTGGCAGCCCTTCCACAGCCCCACAGACACTGCCGCTCTGAGCTTGCCAGCCACCTCAGGGTGCCGACGTTGTTGCCTTGCTCGCTCTCAGCACTGCCAGAGCCCAGCTCCCAAATGGAAAACGTCCAGCGCCTGCTCCCACACCAAAGGGGCCAGGACTGCAAGCTCTTGCTGGCCCTCACCTTCCCTTGGCAGCCCTTCCACAGCCCCACAGACACTGCCGCTCTGAGCTTGCCAGCCACCTCAGGGTGCCGACGTTGTTGCCTTGCTCGCTCTCAGCACTGCCAGAGCCCAGCTCCCAAGTGGAAAACGTCCAGCGCCTGCTCCCACACCAAAGGGGCCAGGACTGCAAGCTGTTGCTGGCCCTCACCTTCCCTTGGCAGCCCTTCCACAGCCCCACAGACACTGCCGCTCTGAGCTTGCCAGCCACCTCAGGGTGCCGACGTTGTTGCCTTGCTCGCTCTCAGCACTGCCACAGCCCAGCTCCCAAATGGAAAACGTCCAGCGCCTGCTCCCACACCAAAGGGGCCAGGACTGCGAGCTCTTGCTGGCCCTCCCCTTCCCTTGGCAGCCCTTCCACAGCCCCACAGACACTGCCGCTCTCAGCTTGCCAGCCACCTCAGGGTGCCGACGTCTTTCCCTTGCTCGCTCTCAGGCCTGCGAAAGCCCAGCTCCCAAATGGAAAACGTCCAGCGCCTGCTCCCACACCAAAGGGGCCAGGACTGCAAGCTGTTGCTGGCCCTCACCTTCCCTTGGCAGCCCTTCCACAGCCCCACAGACACTGCCGCTCTGAGCTTGCCAGCCACCTCAGGGTGCCGACGTTGTTGCCTTGCTCGCTCTCAGCACTGCCAGAGCCCAGCTCCCAAATGGAAAACGTCCAGCGCCTGCTCCCACACCAAAGGGGCCAGGACTGCAAGCTCTTGCTGGCCCTCACCTTCCCTTGGCAGCCCTTCCACAGCCCCACAGACACTGCCGCTCTCAGCTTGCCAGCCACCTCAGGGTGCCGACGTTGTTGCCTTGCTCGCTCTCAGCACTGCCAGAGCCCAGCTCCCAAGTGGAAAACGTCCAGCGCCTGCTCCCACACCAAAGGGGCCAGGACTGCAAGCTATTGCTGGCCCTCCCCTTCCCTTGGCAGCCCTTCCACAGCCCCACAGACACTGCCGCTCTGAGCTTGCCAGCCACCTCAGGGTGCCGACGTTGTTGCCTTGCTCGCTCTCAGCACTGCCAGAGCCCAGCTCCCAAATGGAAAACGTCCAGCGCCTGCTCCCACACCAAAGGGGCCAGGACTGCAAGCTGTTGCTGGCCCTCACCTTCCCTTGGCAGCCCTTCCACAGCCCCACAGACACTGCCGCTCTGAGCTTGCCAGCCACATCAGGGTGCCGACGTTGTTGCCTTGCTCGCTCTCAGCACTGCCAGAGCCCAGCTCCCAAGTGGAAAACGTCCAGCGCCTGCTCCCACACCAAAGGGGCCAGGACTGCAAGCTGTTGCTGGCCCTCACCTTCCCTTAGCAGCCCTTCCACAGCCCCACAGACACTGCCGCTCTGAGCTTGCCAGCCACCTCAGGGTGCCGACGTTGTTGCCTTGCTCGCTCTCAGCACTGCCAGAGCCCAGCTCCCAAGTGGAAAACGTCCAGCGCCTGCTCCCACACCAAAGGGGCCAGGACTGCAAGCTGTTGCTGGCCCTCACCTTCCCTTGGCAGCCCTTCCACAGCCCCACAGACACTGCCGCTCTGAGCTTGCCAGCCACCTCAGGGTGCCGACGTTGTTGCCTTGCTCGCTCTCAGCACTGCCACAGCCCAGCTCCCAAATGGAAAACGTCCAGCGCCTGCTCCCACACCAAAGGGGCCAGGACTGCAAGCTCTTGCTGGCCCTCCCCTTCCCTTGGCAGCCCTTCCACAGCCCCACAGACACTGCCGCTCTGAGCTTGCCAGCCACCTCAGGGTGCCGACGTCTTTCCCTTGCTCGCTCTCAGGCCTGCGAAAGCCCAGCTCCCAAATGGAAAACGTCCAGCGCCTGCTCCCACACCAAAGGGGCCAGGACTGCAAGCTGTTGCTGGCCCTCACCTTCCCTTGGCAGCCCTTCCACAGCCCCACAGACACTGCCGCTCTGAGCTTGCCAGCCACCTCAGGGTGCCGACGTTGTTGCCTTTCTCGCTCTCAGCACTGCCACAGCCCAGCTCCCAAATGGAAAACGTCCAGCGCCTGCTCCCACACCAAAGGGGCCAGGACTGCAAGCTGTTGCTGGCCCTCACCTTCCCTTGGCAGCCCTTCCACAGCCCCACAGACACTGCCGCTCTGAGCTTGCCAGCCACCTCAGGGTGCCGACGTTGTTGCCTTGCTCGCTCTCAGCACTGCCAGAGCCCAGCTCCCAAGTGGAAAACGTCCAGCGCCTGCTCCCACACCAAAGGGGCCAGGACTGCAAGCTATTGCTGGCCCTCCCCTTCCCTTGGCAGCCCTTCCACAGCCCCACAGACACTGCCGCTCTCAGCTTGCCAGCCACCTCAGGGTGCTGACGTTGTTGCCTTGCTCGCTCTCACCACTGCCAGAGCCCAGCTCCCAAATGGAAAACGTCCAGCGCCTGCTCCCACACCAAAGGGGCCAGGACTGCAAGCTGTTGCTGGCCCTCACCTTCCCTTGGCAGCCCTTCCACAGCCCCACAGACACTGCCGCTCTCAGCTTGCCAGCCACCTCAGGGTGCCGACGTTGTTGCCTTGCTCGCTCTCAGCACTGCCAGAGCCCAGCTCCCAAATGGAAAACGTCCAGCGCCTGCTCCCACACCAAAGGGGCCAGGACTGCAAGCTGTTACTGGCCCTCCCCTTCCCTTGGCAGCCCTTCCACAGCCCCACAGACACTGCCGCTCTGAGCTTGCCAGCCACCTCAGGGTGCCGACGTTGTTGCCTTGCTCGCTCTCAGCACTGCCAGAGCCCAGCTCCCAAATGGAAAACGTCCAGCGCCTGCTCCCACACCAAAGGGGCCAGGACTGCAAGCTGTTGCTGGCCCTCACCTTCCCTTGGCAGCCCTTCCACAGCCCCACAGACACTGCCGCTCTGAGCTTGCCAGCCACCTCAGGGTGCCGACGTTGTTGCCTTGCTCGCTCTCAGCACTGCCAGAGCCCAGCTCCCAAGTGGCAAACATCCAGCGCCTGCTCCCACACCAAAGGGGCCAGGACTGCAAGCTGTTGCTGGCCCTCACCTTCCCTTGGCAGCCCTTCCACAGCCCCACAGACACTGCCGCTCTGAGCTTGCCAGCCACCTCAGGGTGCCGACGTCTTGCCCTTGCTCGCTCTCAGGCCTGCGAAAGCCCAGCTCCCAAATGGAAAACGTCCAGCGCCTGCTCCCACACCAAAGGGGCCAGGACTGCAAGCTCTTGCTGGCCCTCACCTTCCCTTGGCAGCCCTTCCACAGCCCCACAGACACTGCCGCTCTCAGCTTGCCAGCCACCTCAGGGTGCCGACGTCTTGCCCTTGTTCGCTCTCAGTCCGGCGAAAGCCCAGCTCCCAAATGGAAAACGTCCAGCGCCTGCTCCCACACCAAAGGGGCCAGGACTGCAAGCTGTTGCTGGCCCTCACCTTCCCTTGGCAGCCCTTCCACAGCCCCACAGACACTGCCGCTCTGAGCTTGCCAGCCACCTCAGGGTGCCGACGTTGTTGCCTTGCTCGCTCTTAGCACTGCCAGAGCCCAGCTCCCAAGTGGAAAACGTCCAGCGCCTGCTCCCACACCAAAGGGGCCAGGACTGCAAGCTGTTGCTGGCCCTCCCCTTCCCTTGGCAGCCCTTCCACAGCCCCACAGACACTGCCGCTCTCAGCTTGCCAGCCACCTCAGGGTGCCGACGTTGTTGCCTTGCTCGCTCTCAGCACTGCCAGAGCCCAGCTCCCAAATGGAAAACGTCCAGCGCCTGCTCCCACACCAAAGGGGCCAGGACTGCAAGCTCTTGCTGGCCCTCACCTTCCCTTGGCAGCCCTTCCACAGCCCCACAGACACTGCCGCTCTGAGCTTGCCAGCCACCTCAGGGTGCCGACGTTGTTGCCTTGCTCGCTCTCAGCACTGCCAGAGCCCAGCTCCCAAATGGAAAACGTCCAGCGCCTGCTCCCACACCAAAGGGGCCAGGACTGCAAGCTCTTGCTGGCCCTCACCTTCCCTTGGCAGCCCTTCCACAGCCCCACAGACACTGCCGCTCTGAGCTTGCCAGCCACCTCAGGGTGCCGACGTTGTTGCCTTGCTCGCTCTCAGCACTGCCGGAGCCCAGCTCCCAAGTGGAAAACGTCCAGCGCCTGCTCCCACACCAAAGGGGCCAGGACTGCAAGCTGTTGCTGGCCCTCCCCTTCCCTTAGCAGCCCTTCCACAGCCCCACAGACACTGCCGCTCTAAGCTTGCCAGCCACCTCAGGGTGCCGACGTTGTTGCCTTGCTCGCTCTCAGCACTGCCAGAGCCCAGCTCCCAAATGGAAAACGTCCAGCGCCTGCTCCCACACCAAAGGGGCCAGGACTGCAAGCTGTTGCTGGCCCTCACCTTCCCTTGGCAGCCCTTCCACAGCCCCACAGACACTGCCGCTCTGAGCTTGCCAGCCACCTCAGGGTGCCGACGTTGTTGCCTTGCTCGCTCTCAGCACTGCCAGAGCCCAGCTCCCAAGTGGAAAACGTCCAGCGCCTGCTCCCACACCAAAGGGGCCAGGACTGCAAGCTGTTGCTGGCCCTCACCTTCCCTTGGCAGCCCTTCCACAGCCCCACAGACACTGCCGCTCTGAGCTTGCCAGCCACCTCAGGGTGCCGACGTTGTTGCCTTGCTCGCTCTCAGCACTGCCAGAGCCCAGCTCCCAAGTGGCAAACATCCAGCGCCTGCTCCCACACCAAAGGGGCCAGGACTGCAAGCTGTTGCTGGCCCTCACCTTCCCTTGGCAGCCCTTCCACAGCCCCACAGACACTGCCGCTCTCAGCTTGCCAGCCACCTCAGGGTGCCGACGTTGTTGCCTTGCTCGCTCTCAGCACTGCCAGAGCCCAGCTCCCAAATGGAAAACGTCCAGCGCCTGCTCCCACACCAAAGGGGCCAGGACTGCAAGCTGTTGCTGGCCCTCACCTTCCCTTGGCAGCCCTTCCACAGCCCCACAGACACTGCCGCTCTGAGCTTGCCAGCCACCTCAGGGTGTCGACGTTGTTGCCTTGCTCGCTCTCAGCACTGCCAGAGCCCAGCTCCCAAATGGAAAACGTCCAGCGCCTGCTCCCACACCAAAGGGGCCAGGACTGCAAGCTGTTGCTGGCCCTCACCTTCCCTTGGCAGCCCTTCCACAGCCCCACAGACACTGCCGCTCTCAGCTTGCCAGCCACCTCAGGGTGCCGACGTCTTGCCCTTGCTCGCTCTCAGTCCGGCGAAAGCCCAGCTCCCAAATGGAAAACGTCCAGCGCCTGCTCCCACACCAAAGGGGCCAGGACTGCAAGCTCTTGCTGGCCCTCACCTTCCCTTGGCAGCCCTTCCACAGCCCCACAGACACTGCCGCTCTGAGCTTGCCAGCCACCTCAGGGTGCCGACGTTGTTGCCTTGCTCGCTCTCAGCACTGCCAGAGCCCAGCTCCCAAGTGGAAAACGTCCAGCGCCTGCTCCCACACCAAAGGGGCCAGGACTGCAAGCTGTTGCTGGCCCTCACCTTCCCTTGGCAGCCCTTCCACAGCCCCACAGACACTGCCGCTCTGAGCTTGCCAGCCACCTCAGGGTGCCGACGTTGTTGCCTTGCTCGCTCTCAGCACTGCCAGAGCCCAGCTCCCAAATGGAAAACGTCCAGCGCCTGCTCCCACACCAAAGGGGCCAGGACTGCAAGCTGTTGCTGGCCCTCACCTTCCCTTGGCAGCCCTTCCACAGCCCCACAGACACTGCCGCTCTGAGCTTGCCAGCCACCTCAGGGTGCCGACGTCTTTCCCGTGCTCGCTCTCAGGCCTGCGAAAGACCAGCTCCCAAATGGAAAACGTCCAGCGCCTGCTCCCACACCAAAGGGGCCAGGACTGCAAGCTCTTGCTGGCCCTCACCTTCCCTTGGCAGCCCTTCCACAGCCCCACAGACACTGCCGCTCTGAGCTTGCCAGCCACCTCAGGGTGCCGACGTTGTTGCCTTGCTCGCTCTCAGCACTGCCAGAGCCCAGCTCCCAAGTGGAAAACGTCCAGCGCCTGCTCCCACACCAAAGGGGCCAGGACTGCAAGCTGTTGCTGGCCCTCCCCTTCCCTTGGCAGCCCTTCCACAGCCCCACAGACACTGCCGCTCTGAGCTTGCCAGCCACCTCAGGGTGCCGACGTTGTTGCCTTGCTCGCTCTCAGCACTGCCAGAGCCCAGCTCCCAAATGGAAAACGTCCAGCGCCTGCTCCCACACCAAAGGGGCCAGGACTGCAAGCTGTTGCTGGCCCTCACCTTCCCTTGGCAGCCCTTCCACAGCCCCACAGACACTGCCGCTCTGAGCTTGCCAGCCACCTCAGGGTGCCGACGTTGTTGCCTTGCTCGCTCTCAGCACTGCCAGAGCCCAGCTCCCAAGTGGCAAACATCCAGCGCCTGCTCCCACACCAAAGGGGCCAGGACTGCAAGCTGTTGCTGGCCCTCACCTTCCCTTGGCAGCCCTTCCACAGCCCCACAGACACTGCCGCTCTCAGCTTGCCAGCCACCTCAGGGTGCCGATGTTGTTGCCTTGCTCGCTCTCAGCACTGCCAGAGCCCAGCTCCCAAATGGAAAACGTCCAGCGCCTGCTCCCACACCAAAGGGGCCAGGACTGCAAGCTCTTGCTGGCCCTCACCTTCCCTTGGCAGCCCTTCCACAGCCCCACAGACACTGCCGCTCTGAGCTTGCCAGCCACCTCAGGGTGTCGACGTTGTTGCCTTGCTCGCTCTCAGCACTGCCAGAGCCCAGCTCCCAAATGGAAAACGTCCAGCGCCTGCTCCCACACCAAAGGGGCCAGGACTGCAAGCTGTTGCTGGCCCTCACCTTCCCTTGGCAGCCCTTCCACAGCCCCACAGACACTGCCGCTCTGAGCTTGCCAGGCACCTCAGGGTGCCGACGTCTTGCCCTTGCTCGCTCTCAGTCCGGCGAAAGCCCAGCTCCCAAATGGAAAACGTCCAGCGCCTGCTCCCACACCAAAGGGGCCAGGACTGCAAGCTGTTGCTGGCCCTCACCTTCCCTTGGCAGCCCTTCCACAGCCCCACAGACACTGCCGCTCTCAGCTTGCCAGCCACCTCAGGGTGCCGACGTTGTTGCCTTGCTCGCTCTCAGCACTGCCAGAGCCCAGCTCCCAAATGGAAAACGTCCAGCGCCTGCTCCCACACCAAAGGGGCCAGGACTGCAAGCTGTTGCTGGCCCTCACCTTCCCTTGGCAGCCCTTCCACAGCCCCACAGACACTGCCGCTCTGAGCTTGCCAGCCACCTCAGGGTGCCGACGTTGTTGCCTTGCTCGCTCTCAGCACTGCCAGAGCCCAGCTCACAAATGGAAAACGTCCAGCGCCTGCTCCCACACCAAAGGGGCCAGGACTGCAAGCTGTTGCTGGCCCTCACCTTCCCTTGGCAGCCCTTCCACAGCCCCACAGACACTGCCGCTCTGAGCTTGCCAGCCACCTCAGGGTGCCGACGTCTTGCCCTTGCTCGCTCTCAGTCCGGCGAAAGCCCAGATCCCAAATGGAAAACGTCCAGCGCCTGCTCCCACACCAAAGGGGCCAGGACTGCAAGCTGTTGCTGGCCCTCACCTTCCCTTGGCAGCCCTTCCACAGCCCCACAGACACTGCCGCTCTGAGCTTGCCAGCCACCTCAGGGTGCCGACGTCGTTCCCTTGCTCGCTCTCAGCACTGCCAGAGCCCAGCTCCCAAATGGAAAACGTCCAGCGCCTGCTCCCACACCAAAGGGGCCAGGACTGCAAGCTGTTGCTGGCCCTCACCTTCCCTTGGCAGCCCTTCCACAGCCCCACAGACACTGCCGCTCTGAGCTTGCCAGCCACCTCAGGGTGCCGACATTGTTGCCTTGCTCGCTCTCAGCACTGCCAGAGCCCAGCTCCCAAATGGAAAACGTCCAGCGCCTGCTCCCACACCAAAGGGGCCAGGACTGCAAGCTGTTGCTGGCCCTCCCCTTCCCTTGGCAGCCCTTCCACAGCCCCACAGACACTGCCGCTCTGAGCTTGCCAGCCACCTCAGGGTGCCGACGTTGTTGCCTTGCTCGCTCTCAGCACTGCCACAGCCCAGCTCCCAAATGGAAAACGTCCAGCGCCTGCTCCCACACCAAAGGGGCCAGGACTGCAAGCTGTTGCTGGCCCTCACCTTCCCTTGGCAGCCCTTCCACAGCCCCACAGACACTGCCGCTCTGAGCTTGCCAGCCACCTCAGGGTGCCGACGTCTTGCCCTTGCTCGCTCTCAGTCCGGCGAAAGCCCAGCTCCCAAATGGAAAACGTCCAGCGCCTGCTCCCACACCAAAGGGGCCAGGACTGCAAGCTGTTGCTGGCCCTCCCCTTCCCTTGGCAGCCCTTCCACAGCCCCACAGACACTGCCGCTCTGAGCTTGCCAGCCACCTCAGGGTGCCGACGTTGTTGCCTTGCTCGCTCTCAGCACTGCCAGAGCCCAGCTCCCAAATGGAAAACGTCCAGCGCCTGCTCCCACACCAAAGGGGCCAGGACTGCAAGCTGTTGCTGGCACTCACCTTCCCTTGGCAGCCCTTCCACAGCCCCACAGTCACAGCCACGCTGAGCTTGCCAGCCACCTCAGGGTGCCGACGTTGTTGCCTTGCTCGCTCTCAGCACTGCCAGAGCCCAGCTCCCAAATGGAAAACGTCCAGCGCCTGCTCCCACACCAAAGGGGCCAGGACTGCAAGCTGTTGCTGGCCCTCACCTTCCCTTGGCAGCCCTTCCACAGCCCCACAGACACTGCCGCTCTGAGCTTGCCAGCCACCTCAGGGTGCCGACGTCGTTCCCTTGCTCGCTCTCAGCACTGCCAGAGCCCAGCTCCCAAATGGAAAACGTCCAGCGCCTGCTCCCACACCAAAGGGGCCAGGACTGCAAGCTGTTGCTGGCCCTCACCTTCCCTTGGCAGCCCTTCCACAGCCCCACAGACACTGCCGCTCTGAGCTTGCCAGCCACCTCAGGGTGCCGACATTGTTGCCTTGCTCGCTCTCAGCACTGCCAGAGCCCAGCTCCCAAATGGAAAACGTCCAGCGCCTGCTCCCACACCAAAGGGGCCAGGACTGCAAGCTGTTGCTGGCCCTCCCCTTCCCTTGGCAGCCCTTCCACAGCCCCACAGACACTGCCGCTCTGAGCTTGCCAGCCACCTCAGGGTGCCGACGTTGTTGCCTTGCTCGCTCTCAGCACTGCCACAGCCCAGCTCCCAAATGGAAAACGTCCAGCGCCTGCTCCCACACCAAAGGGGCCAGGACTGCAAGCTGTTGCTGGCCCTCACCTTCCCTTGGCAGCCCTTCCACAGCCCCACAGACACTGCCGCTCTGAGCTTGCCAGCCACCTCAGGGTGCCGACGTCTTGCCCTTGCTCGCTCTCAGTCCGGCGAAAGCCCAGCTCCCAAATGGAAAACGTCCAGCGCCTGCTCCCACACCAAAGGGGCCAGGACTGCAAGCTGTTGCTGGCCCTCCCCTTCCCTTGGCAGCCCTTCCACAGCCCCACAGACACTGCCGCTCTGAGCTTGCCAGCCACCTCAGGGTGCCGACGTTGTTGCCTTGCTCGCTCTCAGCACTGCCAGAGCCCAGCTCCCAAATGGAAAACGTCCAGCGCCTGCTCCCACACCAAAGGGGCCAGGACTGCAAGCTGTTGCTGGCACTCACCTTCCCTTGGCAGCCCTTCCACAGCCCCACAGTCACAGCCACGCTGAGCTTGCCAGCCACCTCAGGGTGCCGACGTTGTTGCCTTGCTCGCTCTCAGCACTGCCAGAGCCCAGCTCCCAAATGGAAAACGTCCAGCACCTGCTCCCACACCAAAGGGGCCAGGACTGCAAGCTCTTGCTGGCCCTCACCTTCCCTTGGCAGCCCTTCCACAGCCCCACAGACACTGCCGCTCTGAGCTTGCCAGCCACCTCAGGGTGCCGATGTTGTTGCCTTGCTCGCTCTCAGCACTGCCAGAGCCCAGCTCCCAAATGGAAAACGTCCAGCGCCTGCTCCCACACCAAAGGGGCCAGGACTGCAAGCTGTTGCTGGCCCTCACCTTCCCTTGGCAGCCCTTCCACAGCCCCACAGACACTGCCGCTCTGAGCTTGCCAGCCACCTCAGGGTGCCGACGTTGTTGCCTTGCTCGCTCTCAGCACTGCCAGAGCCCAGCTCCCAAATGGAAAACGTCCAGCGCCTGCTCCCACACCAAAGGGGCCAGGACTGCAAGCTGTTGCTGGCCCTCACCTTCCCTTGGCAGCCCTTCCACAGCCCCACAGACACTGCCGCTCTGAGCTTGCCAGCCACCTCAGGGTGCCGACGTTGTTGCCTTGCTCGCTCTCAGCACTGCCAGAGCCCAACTCCCAAATGGAAAACGTCCAGCGCCTGCTCCCACACCAAAGGGGCCAGGACTGCAAGCTCTTGCTGGCCCTCACCTTCCCTTGGCAGCCCTTCCACAGCCCCACAGACACTGCCGCTCTGAGCTTGCCAGCCACCTCAGGGTGCCGACGTTGTTGCCTTGCTCGCTCTCAGCACTGCCAGAGCCCAGCTCCCAAATGGAAAACGTCCAGCGCCTGCTCCCACACCAAAGGGGCCAGGACTGCAAGCTGTTGCTGGCCCTCACCTTCCCTTGGCAGCCCTTCCACAGCCCCACAGACACTGCCGCTCTGAGCTTGCCAGCCACCTCAGGGTGCCGACGTTGTTGCCTTGCTCACTCTCAGCACTGCCACAGCCCAGCTCCCAAATGGAAAACGTCCAGCGCCTGCTCCCACACCAAAGGGGCCAGGACTGCAAGCTGTTGCTGGCCCTCCCCTTCCCTTGGCAGCCCTTCCACAGCCCCACAGACACTGCCGCGCTGAGCTTGCCAGCCACCTCAGGGTGCCGACGTTGTTGCCTTGCTCGCTCTCAGCACTGCCAGAGCCCAGCTCCCAAATGGAAAACGTCCAGCGCCTGCTCCCACACCAAAGGGGCCAGGACTGCAAGCTGTTGCTGGCCCTCACCTTCCCTTGGCAGCCCTTCCACAGCCCCACAGACACTGCCGCTCTGAGCTTGCCAGCCACCTCAGGGTGCCGACGTTGTTGCCTTGCTCGCTCTCAGCACTGCCAGAGCCCAGCTCCCAAATGGAAAACGTCCAGCGCCTGCTCCCACACCAAAGGGGCCAGGACTGCAAGCTGTTGCTGGCCCTCACCTTCCCTTGGCAGCCCTTCCACAGCCCCACAGACACTGCCGCTCTGAGCTTGCCAGCCACCTCAGGGTGCCGACGTCTTGCCCTTGCTCGCTCTCAGTCCGGCGAAAGCCCAGCTCCCAAATGGAAAACGTCCAGCGCCTGCTCCCACACCAAAGGGGCCAGGACTGCAAGCTGTTGCTGGCCCTCACCTTCCCTTGGCAGCCCTTCCACAGCCCCACAGACACTGCCGCTCTCAGCTTGCCAGCCACCTCAGGGTGCCGACGTTGTTGCCTTGCTCGCTCTCAGCACTGCCAGAGCCCAGCTCCCAAATGGAAAACGTCCAGCGCCTGCTCCCACACCAAAGGGGCCAGGACTGCAAGCTGTTGCTGGCACTCACCTTCCCTTGGCAGCCCTTCCACAGCCCCACAGTCACTGCCGCTCTGAGCTTGCCAGCCACCTCAGGGTGCCGACGTTGTTGCCTTGCTCGCTCTCAGCACTGCCAGAGCCCAGCTCCCAAATGGAAAACGTCCAGCGCCTGCTCCCACACCAAAGGGGCCAGGACTGCAAGCTGTTGCTGGCCCTCACCTTCCCTTGGCAGCCCTTCCACAGCCCCACAGACACTGCCGCTCTGAGCTTGCCAGCCACCTCAGGGTGCCGACGTTGTTGCCTTGCTCGCTCTCAGCACTGCCAGAGCCCAGCTCCCAAATGGAAAACGTCCAGCGCCTGCTCCCACACCAAAGGGGCCAGGACTGCAAGCTGTTGCTGGCCCTCACCTTCCCTTGGCAGCCCTTCCACAGCCCCACAGACACTGCCGCTCTGAGCTTGCCAGCCACCTCAGGGTGCCGACGTCTTTCCCTTGCTCGCTCTCAGTCCGGCGAAAGCCCAGCTCCCAAGTGGAAAACGTCCAGCGCCTGCTCCCACACCAAAGGGGCCAGGACTGCAAGCTGTTGCTGGCCCTCACCTTCCCTTGGCAGCCCTTCCACAGCCCCACAGACACTGCCGCTCTCAGCTTGCCAGCCACCTCAGGGTGCCGACGTTGTTGCCTTGCTCGCTCTCAGCACTGCCACAGCCCAGCTCCCAAATGGAAAACGTCCAGCGCCTGCTCCCACACCAAAGGGGCCAGGACTGCAAGCTGTTGCTGGCCCTCACCTTCCCTTGGCAGCCCTTCCACAGCCCCACAGACACTGCCGCTCTGAGCTTGCCAGCCACCTCAGGGTGCCGACGTTGTTGCCTTGCTCGCTCTCAGCACTGCCAGAGCCCAGCTCCCAAATGGAAAACGTCCAGCGCCTGCTCCCACACCAAAGGGGCCAGGACTGCAAGCTGTTGCTGGCCCTCACCTTCCCTTGGCAGCCCTTCCACAGCCCCACAGACACTGCCGCTCTGAGCTTGCCAGCCACCTCAGGGTGCCGACGTTGTTGCCTTGCTCGCTCTCAGCACTGCCAGAGCCCAGCTCCCAAATGGAAAACGTCCAGCGCCTGCTCCCACACCAAAGGGGCCAGGACTGCAAGCTGTTGCTGGCCCTCACCTTCCCTTGGCAGCCCTTCCACAGCCCCACAGACACTGCCGCTCTGAGCTTGCCAGCCACCTCAGGGTGCCGACGTTGTTGCCTTGCTCACTCTCAGCACTGCCAGAGCCCAGCTCCCAAATGGAAAACGTCCAGCGCCTGCTCCCACACCAAAGGGGCCAGGACTGCAAGCTCTTGCTGGCCCTCACCTTCCCTTGGCAGCCCTTCCACAGCCCCACAGACACTGCCGCTCTCAGCTTGCCAGCCACCTCAGGGTGCCGACGTTGTTGCCTTGCTCGCTCTCAGCACTGCCACAGCCCAGCTCCCAAATGAAAAACGTCCAGCGCCTGCTCCCACACCAAAGGGGCCAGGACTGCAAGCTGTTGCTGGCCCTCACCTTCCCTTGGCAGCCCTTCCACAGCCCCACAGACACTGCCGCTCTGAGCTTGCCAGCCACCTCAGGGTGCCGACGTTGTTGCCTTGCTCGCTCTCAGCACTGCCAGAGCCCAGCTCCCAAATGGAAAACGTCCAGCGCCTGCTCCCACACCAAAGGGGCCAGGACTGCAAGCTGTTGCTGGCCCTCACCTTCCCTTGGCAGCCCTTCCACAGCCCCACAGACACTGCCGCTCTGAGCTTGCCAGCCACCTCAGGGTGCCGACGTTGTTGCCTTGCTCGCTCTCAGCACTGCCAGAGCCCAGCTCCCAAATGGAAAACGTCCAGCGCCTGCTCCCACACCAAAGGGGCCAGGACTGCAAGCTGTTGCTGGCCCTCACCTTCCCTTGGCAGCCCTTCCACAGCCCCACAGACACTGCCGCTCTCAGCTTGCCAGCCACCTCAGGGTGCCGACGTCTTGCCCTTGCTCGCTCTCAGTCCGGCGAAAGCCCAGCTCCCAAATGGAAAACGTCCAGCGCCTGCTCCCACACCAAAGGGGCCAGGACTGCAAGCTGTTGCTGGCCCTCCCCTTCCCTTGGCAGCCCTTCCACAGCCCCACAGACACTGCCGCTCTCAGCTTGCCAGCCACCTCAGGGTGCCGACGTTGTTGCCTTGCTCGCTCTCAGCACTGCCAGAGCCCAGCTCCCAAATGGAAAACGTCCAGCGCCTGCTCCCACACCAAAGGGGCCAGGACTGCAAGCTGTTGCTGGCCCTCCCCTTCCCTTGGCAGCCCTTCCACAGCCCCACAGTCACTGCCGCTCTGAGCTTGCCAGCCACCTCAGGGTGCCGACGTTGTTGCCTTGCTCGCTCTCAGCACTGCCAGAGCCCAACTCCCAAATGGAAAACGTCCAGCGCCTGCTCCCACACCAAAGGGGCCAGGACTGCAAGCTGTTGCTGGCCCTCACCTTCCCTTGGCAGCCCTTCCACAGCCCCACAGACACTGCCGCTCTCAGCTTGCCAGCCACCTCAGGGTGCCGACGTTGTTGCCTTGCTCGCTCTCAGCACTGCCAGAGCCCAGCTCCCAAATGGAAAACGTCCAGCGCCTGCTCCCACACCAAAGGGGCCAGGACTGCAAGCTGTTGCTGGCCCTCACCTTCCCTTGGCAGCCCTTCCACAGCCCCACAGACACTGCCGCTCTGAGCTTGCCAGCCACCTCAGGGTGCCGACGTCTTTCCCTTGCTCGCTCTCAGTCCGGCGAAAGCCCAGCTCCCAAGTGGAAAACGTCCAGCGCCTGCTCCCACACCAAAGGGGCCAGGACTGCAAGCTGTTGCTGGCCCTCACCTTCCCTTGGCAGCCCTTCCACAGCCCCACAGACACTGCCGCTCTGAGCTTGCCAGCCACCTCAGGGTGCCGACGTTGTTGCCTTGCTCGCTCTCAGCACTGCCAGAGCCCAGCTCCCAAATGGAAAACGTCCAGCGCCTGCTCCCACACCAAAGGGGCCAGGACTGCAAGCTGTTGCTGGCCCTCACCTTCCCTTGGCAGCCCTTCCACAGCCCCACAGACACTGCCGCTCTGAGCTTGCCAGCCACCTCAGGGTGCCGACGTCTTGCCCTTGCTCGCTCTCAGTCCGGCGAAAGCCCAGCTCCCAAGTGGAAAACGTCCAGCGCCTGCTCCCACACCAAAGGGGCCAGGACTGCAAGCTGTTGCTGGCCCTCACCTTCCCTTGGCAGCCCTTCCACAGCCCCACAGACACTGCCGCTCTCAGCTTGCCAGCCACCTCAGGGTGCCGACGTTGTTGCCTTGCTCACTCTCAGCACTGCCACAGCCCAGCTCCCAAATGGAAAACGTCCAGCGCCTGCTCCCACACCAAAGGGGCCAGGACTGCAAGCTGTTGCTGGCCCTCACCTTCCCTTGGCAGCCCTTCCACAGCCCCACAGACACTGCCGCTCTGAGCTTGCCAGCCACCTCAGGGTGCCGACGTTGTTGCCTTGCTCGCTCTCAGCACTGCCAGAGCCCAGCTCCCAAGTGGAAAACGTCCAGCGCCTGCTCCCACACCAAAGGGGCCAGGACTGCAAGCTGTTGCTGGCCCTCACCTTCCCTTGGCAGCCCTTCCACAGCCCCACAGACACTGCCGCTCTGAGCTTGCCAGCCACCGCAGGGTGCCGACGTTGTTGCCTTGCTCGCTCTCAGCACTGCCAGAGCCCAGCTCCCAAATGGAAAACGTCCAGCGCCTGCTCCCACACCAAAGGGGCCAGGACTGCAAGCTGTTGCTGGCCCTCACCTTCCCTTGGCAGCCCTTCCACAGCCCCACAGACACTGCCGCTCTGAGCTTGCCAGCCACCTCAGGGTGCCGACGTTGTTGCCTTGCTCGCTCTCAGCACTGCCAGAGCCCAGCTCCCAAATGGAAAACGTCCAGCGCCTGCTCCCACACCAAAGGGGCCAGGACTGCAAGCTGTTGCTGGCCCTCACCTTCCCTTGGCAGCCCTTCCACAGCCCCACAGACACTGCCGCTCTGAGCTTGCCAGCCACCTCAGGGTGCCGACGTTGTTGCCTTGCTCGCTCTCAGCACTGCCAGAGCCCAGCTCCCAAATGGAAAACGTCCAGCGCCTGCTCCCACACCAAAGGGGCCAGGACTGCAAGCTGTTGCTGGCCCTCCCCTTCCCTTGGCAGCCCTTCCACAGCCCCACAGACACTGCCGCTCTCAGCTTGCCAGCCACCTCAGGGTGCCGACGTTGTTGCCTTGCTCGCTCTCAGCACTGCCAGAGCCCAGCTCCCAAATGGAAAACGTCCAGCGCCTGCTCCCACACCAAAGGGGCCAGGACTGCAAGCTGTTGCTGGCACTCACCTTCCCTTGGCAGCCCTTCCACAGCCCCACAGACACTGCCGCTCTGAGCTTGCCAGCCACCTCAGGGTGCCGACGTCTTGCCCTTGCTCGCTCTCAGTCCGGCGAAAGCCCAGCTCCCAAATGGAAAACGTCCAGCGCCTGCTCCCACACCAAAGGGGCCAGGACTGCAAGCTGTTGCTGGCCCTCCCCTTCCCTTGGCAGCCCTTCCACAGCCCCACAGACACTGCCGCTCTCAGCTTGCCAGCCACCTCAGGGTGCCGACGTTGTTGCCTTGCTCGCTCTCAGCACTGCCAGAGCCCAGCTCCCAAATGGAAAACGTCCAGCGCCTGCTCCCACACCAAAGGGGCCAGGACTGCAAGCTGTTGCTGGCCCTCCCCTTCCCTTGGCAGCCCTTCCACAGCCCCACAGTCACTGCCGCTCTGAGCTTGCCAGCCACCTCAGGGTGCCGACGTTGTTGCCTTGCTCGCTCTCAGCACTGCCAGAGCCCAACTCCCAAATGGAAAACGTCCAGCGCCTGCTCCCACACCAAAGGGGCCAGGACTGCAAGCTGTTGCTGGCCCTCACCTTCCCTTGGCAGCCCTTCCACAGCCCCACAGACACTGCCGCTCTGAGCTTGCCAGCCACCTCAGGGTGCCGACGTTGTTGCCTTGCTCGCTCTCAGCACTGCCAGAGCCCAGCTCCCAAATGGAAAACGTCCAGCGCCTGCTCCCACACCAAAGGGGCCAGGACTGCAAGCTGTTGCTGGCCCTCACCTTCCCTTGGCAGCCCTTCCACAGCCCCACAGACACTGCCGCTCTGAGCTTGCCAGCCACCTCAGGGTGCCGACGTCTTTCCCTTGCTCGCTCTCAGTCCGGCGAAAGCCCAGCTCCCAAGTGGAAAACGTCCAGCGCCTGCTCCCACACCAAAGGGGCCAGGACTGCAAGCTGTTGCTGGCCCTCACCTTCCCTTGGCAGCCCTTCCACAGCCCCACAGACACTGCCGCTCTGAGCTTGCCAGCCACCTCAGGGTGCCGACGTTGTTGCCTTGCTCGCTCTCAGCACTGCCAGAGCCCAGCTCCCAAATGGAAAACGTCCAGCGCCTGCTCCCACACCAAAGGGGCCAGGACTGCAAGCTGTTGCTGGCCCTCACCTTCCCTTGGCAGCCCTTCCACAGCCCCACAGACACTGCCGCTCTGAGCTTGCCAGCCACCTCAGGGTGCCGACGTCTTGCCCTTGCTCGCTCTCAGTCCGGCGAAAGCCCAGCTCCCAAGTGGAAAACGTCCAGCGCCTGCTCCCACACCAAAGGGGCCAGGACTGCAAGCTGTTGCTGGCCCTCACCTTCCCTTGGCAGCCCTTCCACAGCCCCACAGACACTGCCGCTCTCAGCTTGCCAGCCACCTCAGGGTGCCGACGTTGTTGCCTTGCTCACTCTCAGCACTGCCACAGCCCAGCTCCCAAATGGAAAACGTCCAGCGCCTGCTCCCACACCAAAGGGGCCAGGACTGCAAGCTGTTGCTGGCCCTCACCTTCCCTTGGCAGCCCTTCCACAGCCCCACAGACACTGCCGCTCTCAGCTTGCCAGCCACCTCAGGGTGCCGACGTTGTTGCCTTGCTCGCTCTCAGCACTGCCAGAGCCCAGCTCCCAAGTGGAAAACGTCCAGCGCCTGCTCCCACACCAAAGGGGCCAGGACTGCAAGCTGTTGCTGGCCCTCACCTTCCCTTGGCAGCCCTTCCACAGCCCCACAGACACTGCCGCTCTGAGCTTGCCAGCCACCGCAGGGTGCCGACGTTGTTGCCTTGCTCGCTCTCAGCACTGCCAGAGCCCAGCTCCCAAATGGAAAACGTCCAGCGCCTGCTCCCACACCAAAGGGGCCAGGACTGCAAGCTGTTGCTGGCCCTCACCTTCCCTTGGCAGCCCTTCCACAGCCCCACAGACACTGCCGCTCTGAGCTTGCCAGCCACCTCAGGGTGCCGACGTTGTTGCCTTGCTCGCTCTCAGCACTGCCAGAGCCCAGCTCCCAAATGGAAAACGTCCAGCGCCTGCTCCCACACCAAAGGGGCCAGGACTGCAAGCTGTTGCTGGCCCTCACCTTCCCTTGGCAGCCCTTCCACAGCCCCACAGACACTGCCGCTCTGAGCTTGCCAGCCACCTCAGGGTGCCGACGTTGTTGCCTTGCTCGCTCTCAGCACTGCCAGAGCCCAGCTCCCAAATGGAAAACGTCCAGCGCCTGCTCCCACACCAAAGGGGCCAGGACTGCAAGCTGTTGCTGGCCCTCACCTTCCCTTGGCAGCCCTTCCACAGCCCCACAGACACTGCCGCTCTCAGCTTGCCAGCCACCTCAGGGTGCCGACGTTGTTGCCTTGCTCGCTCTCAGCACTGCCAGAGCCCAGCTCCCAAATGGAAAACGTCCAGCGCCTGCTCCCACACCAAAGGGGCCAGGACTGCAAGCTGTTGCTGGCACTCACCTTCCCTTGGCAGCCCTTCCACAGCCCCACAGACACTGCCGCTCTGAGCTTGCCAGCCACCTCAGGGTGCCAACGTTGTTGCCTTGCTCGCTCTCAGCACTGCCAGAGCCCAACTCCCAAATGGAAAACGTCCAGCGCCTGCTCCCACACCAAAGGGGCCAGGACTGCAAGCTGTTGCTGGCCCTCACCTTCCCTTGGCAGCCCTTCCACAGCCCCACAGACACTGCCGCTCTGAGCTTGCCAGTCACCTCAGGGTGCCGACGTTGTTGCCTTGCTCGCTCTCAGCACTGCCACAGCCCAGCTCCCAAATGGAAAACGTCCAGCGCCTGCTCCCACACCAAAGGGGCCAGGACTGCAAGCTGTTGCTGGCCCTCACCTTCCCTTGGCAGCCCTTCCACAGCCCCACAGACACTGCCGCTCTGAGCTTGCCAGCCACCTCAGGGTGCCAACGTTGTTGCCTTGCTCGCTCTCAGCACTGCCAGAGCCCAGCTCCCAAATGGAAAACGTCCAGCGCCTGCTCCCACACCAAAGGGGCCAGGACTGCAAGCTGTTGCTGGCCCTCACCTTCCCTTGGCAGCCCTTCCACAGCCCCACAGACACTGCCGCTCTGAGCTTGCCAGCCACCTCAGGGTGCCGACGTCTTGCCCTTGCTCGCTCTCAGTCCGGCGAAAGCCCAGCTCCCAAGTGGAAAACGTCCAGCGCCTGCTCCCACACCAAAGGGGCCAGGACTGCAAGCTGTTGCTGGCCCTCACCTTCCCTTGGCAGCCCTTCCACAGCCCCACAGACACTGCCGCTCTCAGCTTGCCAGCCACCTCAGGGTGCCAACGTTGTTGCCTTGCTCGCTCTCAGCACTGCCAGAGCCCAGCTCCCAAATGGAAAACGTCCAGCGCCTGCTCCCACACCAAAAAGGCCAGGACTGCAAGCTGTTGCTGGCACTCACCTTCCCTTGGCAGCCCTTCCACAGCCCCACAGTCACTGCCGCTCTGAGCTTGCCAGCCACCTCAGGGTGCCGACGTTGTTGCCTTGCTCGCTCTCAGCACTGCCAGAGCCCAGCTCCCAAATGGAAAACGTCCAGCGCCTGCTCCCACACCAAAGGGGCCAGGACTGCAAGCTGTTGCTGGCCCTCACCTTCCCTTGGCAGCCCTTCCACAGCCCCACAGACACTGCCGCTCTCAGCTTGCCAGCCACCTCAGGGTGCCGACGTTGTTGCCTTGCTCGCTCTCAGCACTGCCAGAGCCCAGCTCCCAAATGGAAAACGTCCAGCGCCTGCTCCCACACCAAAGGGGCCAGGACTGCAAGCTGTTGCTGGCCCTCACCTTCCCTTGGCAGCCCTTCCACAGCCCCACAGACACTGCCGCTCTCAGCTTGCCAGCCACCTCAGGGTGCCGACGTCTTGCCCTTGCTCGCTCTCAGGCCTGCGAAAGCCCAGCTCCCAAATGGAAAACGTCCAGCGCCTGCTCCCACACCAAAGGGGCCAGGACTGCAAGCTGTTGCTGGCCCTCACCTTCCCTTGGCAGCCCTTCCACAGCCCCACAGACACTGCCGCTCTGAGCTTGCCAGCCACCTCAGGGTACCGACGTTGTTGCCTTGCTCACTCTCAGCACTGCCAGAGCCCAGCTCCCAAATGGAAAACGTCCAGCGCCTGCTCACACACCAAAGGGGCCAGGACTGCAAGCTGTTGCTGGCACTCACCTTCCCTTGGCAGCCCTTCCACAGCCCCACAGACACTGCCGCTCTGAGCTTGCCAGCCACCTCAGGGTGCCGACGTTGTTGCCTTGCTCGCTCTCAGCACTGCCACAGCCCAGCTCCCAAATGGAAAACGTCCAGCGCCTGCTCCCACACCAAAGGGGCCAGGATTGCAAGCTGTTGCTGGCCCTCACCTTCCCTTGGCAGCCCTTCCACAGCCCCACAGACACTGCCGCTCTCAGCTTGCCAGCCACCTCAGGGTGCCGACGTTGTTGCCTTGCTCGCTCTCAGCACTGCCAGAGCCCAGCTCCCAAATGGAAAACGTCCAGCGCCTGCTCCCACACCAAAAAGGCCAGGACTGCAAGCTGTTGCTGGCACTCACCTTCCCTTGGCAGCCCTTCCACAGCCCCACAGTCACTGCCGCTCTGAGCTTGCCAGCCACCTCAGGGTGCCGACGTTGTTGCCTTGCTCGCTCTCAGCACTGCCAGAGCCCAGCTCCCAAATGGAAAACGTCCAGCGCCTGCTCCCACACCAAAGGGGCCAGGACTGCAAGCTGTTGCTGGCCCTCACCTTCCCTTGGCAGCCCTTCCACAGCCCCACAGACACTGCCGCTCTCAGCTTGCCAGCCACCTCAGGGTGCCGACGTTGTTGCCTTGCTCGCTCTCAGCACTGCCAGAGCCCAGCTCCCAAATGGAAAACGTCCAGCGCCTGCTCCCACACCAAAGGGGCCAGGACTGCAAGCTGTTGCTGGCCCTCACCTTCCCTTGGCAGCCCTTCCACAGCCCCACAGACACTGCCGCTCTCAGCTTGCCAGCCACCTCAGGGTGCCGACGTCTTGCCCTTGCTCGCTCTCAGGCCTGCGAAAGCCCAGCTCCCAAATGGAAAACGTCCAGCGCCTGCTCCCACACCAAAGGGGCCAGGACTGCAAGCTGTTGCTGGCCCTCACCTTCCCTTGGCAGCCCTTCCACAGCCCCACAGACACTGCCGCTCTGAGCTTGCCAGCCACCTCAGGGTACCGACGTTGTTGCCTTGCTCACTCTCAGCACTGCCAGAGCCCAGCTCCCAAATGGAAAACGTCCAGCGCCTGCTCACACACCAAAGGGGCCAGGACTGCAAGCTGTTGCTGGCACTCACCTTCCCTTGGCAGCCCTTCCACAGCCCCACAGACACTGCCGCTCTGAGCTTGCCAGCCACCTCAGGGTGCCGACGTTGTTGCCTTGCTCGCTCTCAGCACTGCCACAGCCCAGCTCCCAAATGGAAAACGTCCAGCGCCTGCTCCCACACCAAAGGGGCCAGGATTGCAAGCTGTTGCTGGCCCTCACCTTCCCTTGGCAGCCCTTCCACAGCCCCACAGACACTGCCGCTCTCAGCTTGCCAGCCACCTCAGGGTGCCGACGTTGTTGCCTTGCTCGCTCTCAGCACTGCCAGAGCCCAGCTCCCAAATGGAAAACGTCCAGCGCCTGCTCCCACACCAAAGGGGCCAGGACTGCAAGCTGTTGCTGGCCCTCACCTTCCCTTGGCAGCCCTTCCACAGCCCCACAGACACTGCCGCTCTGAGCTTGCCAGCCACCTCAGGGTGCCGACGTTGTTGCCTTGCTCGCTCTCAGCACTGCCAGAGCCCAGCTCCCAAATGGAAAACGTCCAGCGCCTGCTCCCACACCAAAGGGGCCAGGACTGCAAGCTGTTGCTGGCCCTCACCTTCCCTTGGCAGCCCTTCCACAGCCCCACAGACACTGCCGCTCTGAGCTTGCCAGCCACCTCAGGGTGCCGACGTTGTTGCCTTGCTCGCTCTCAGTCCGGCGAAAGCCCAGCTCCCAAATGGAAAACGTCCAGCGCCTGCTCCCACACCAAAGGGGCCAGGACTGCAAGCTGTTGCTGGCACTCACCTTCCCTTGGCAGCCCTTCCACAGCCCCACAGACACTGCCGCTCTCAGCTTGCCAGCCACCTCAGGGTGCCGACGTTGTTGCCTTGCTCGCTCTCAGCACTGCCAGAGCCCAGCTCCCAAATGGAAAACGTCCAGCGCCTGCTCCCACACCAAAGGGGCCAGGACTGCAAGCTGTTGCTGGCCCTCACCTTCCCTTGGCAGCCCTTCCACAGCCCCACAGACACTGCCGCTCTGAGCTTGCCAGCCACCTCAGGGTGCCGACGTTGTTGCCTTGCTCGCTCTCAGCACTGCCAGAGCCCAGCTCCCAAATGGAAAACGTCCAGCGCCTGCTCCCACACCAAAGGGGCCAGGACTGCAAGCTGTTGCTGGCCCTCCCCTTCCCTTGGCAGCCCTTCCACAGCCCCACAGACACTGCCGCTCTGAGCTTGCCAGCCACCTCAGGGTGCCGACGTCTTGCCCTTCCTCGCTCTCAGTCCGGCGAAAGCCCAGCTCCCAAGTGGAAAACGTCCAGCGCCTGCTCCCACACCAAAGGGGCCAGGACTGCAAGCTGTTGCTGGCCCTCACCTTCCCTTGGCAGCCCTTCCACAGCCCCACAGACACTGCCGCTCTCAGCTTGCCAGCCACCTCAGGGTGCCGACGTTGTTGCCTTGCTCACTCTCAGCACTGCCACAGCCCAGCTCCCAAATGGAAAATGTCCAGCGCCTGCTCCCACACCAAAGGGGCCAGGACTGCAAGCTGTTGCTGGCCCTCACCTTCCCTTGGCAGCCCTTCCACAGCCCCACAGACACTGCCGCTCTCAGCTTGCCAGCCACCTCAGGGTGCCGACGTTGTTGCCTTGCTCGCTCTCAGCACTGCCAGAGCCCAGCTCCCAAGTGGAAAACGTCCAGCGCCTGCTCCCACACCAAAGGGGCCAGGACTGCAAGCTGTTGCTGGCCCTCACCTTCCCTTGGCAGCCCTTCCACAGCCCCACAGACACTGCCGCTCTCAGCTTGCCAGCCACCTCAGGGTGCCGACGTTGTTGCCTTGCTCGCTCTCAGCACTGCCAGAGCCCAGCTCCCAAATGGAAAACGTCCAGCGCCTGCTCCCACACCAAAGGGGCCAGGACTGCAAGCTGTTGCTGGCCCTCACCTTCCCTTGGCAGCCCTTCCACAGCCCCACAGACACTGCCGCTCTGAGCTTGCCAGTCACCTCAGGGTGCCGACGTTGTTGCCTTGCTCGCTCTCAGCACTGCCACAGCCCAGCTCCCAAATGGAAAACGTCCAGCGCCTGCTCCCACACCAAAGGGGCCAGGACTGCAAGCTGTTGCTGGCCCTCACCTTCCCTTGGCAGCCCTTCCACAGCCCCACAGACACTGCCGCTCTGAGCTTGCCAGCCACCTCAGGGTGCCAACGTTGTTGCCTTGCTCGCTCTCAGCACTGCCAGAGCCCAGCTCCCAAATGGAAAACGTCCAGCGCCTGCTCCCACACCAAAAAGGCCAGGACTGCAAGCTGTTGCTGGCACTCACCTTCCCTTGGCAGCCCTTCCACAGCCCCACAGTCACTGCCGCTCTGAGCTTGCCAGCCACCTCAGGGTGCCGACGTTGTTGCCTTGCTCGCTCTCAGCACTGCCAGAGCCCAGCTCCCAAATGGAAAACGTCCAGCGCCTGCTCCCACACCAAAGGGGCCAGGACTGCAAGCTGTTGCTGGCCCTCACCTTCCCTTGGCAGCCCTTCCACAGCCCCACAGACACTGCCGCTCTCAGCTTGCCAGCCACCTCAGGGTGCCGACGTTGTTGCCTTGCTCGCTCTCAGCACTGCCAGAGCCCAGCTCCCAAATGGAAAACGTCCAGCGCCTGCTCCCACACCAAAGGGGCCAGGACTGCAAGCTGTTGCTGGCCCTCACCTTCCCTTGGCAGCCCTTCCACAGCCCCACAGACACTGCCGCTCTCAGCTTGCCAGCCACCTCAGGGTGCCGACGTCTTGCCCTTGCTCGCTCTCAGGCCTGCGAAAGCCCAGCTCCCAAATGGAAAACGTCCAGCGCCTGCTCCCACACCAAAGGGGCCAGGACTGCAAGCTGTTGCTGGCCCTCACCTTCCCTTGGCAGCCCTTCCACAGCCCCACAGACACTGCCGCTCTGAGCTTGCCAGCCACCTCAGGGTACCGACGTTGTTGCCTTGCTCACTCTCAGCACTGCCAGAGCCCAGCTCCCAAATGGAAAACGTCCAGCGCCTGCTCACACACCAAAGGGGCCAGGACTGCAAGCTGTTGCTGGCACTCACCTTCCCTTGGCAGCCCTTCCACAGCCCCACAGACACTGCCGCTCTGAGCTTGCCAGCCACCTCAGGGTGCCGACGTTGTTGCCTTGCTCGCTCTCAGCACTGCCACAGCCCAGCTCCCAAATGGAAAACGTCCAGCGCCTGCTCCCACACCAAAGGGGCCAGGATTGCAAGCTGTTGCTGGCCCTCACCTTCCCTTGGCAGCCCTTCCACAGCCCCACAGACACTGCCGCTCTCAGCTTGCCAGCCACCTCAGGGTGCCGACGTTGTTGCCTTGCTCGCTCTCAGCACTGCCAGAGCCCAGCTCCCAAATGGAAAACGTCCAGCGCCTGCTCCCACACCAAAGGGGCCAGGACTGCAAGCTGTTGCTGGCCCTCACCTTCCCTTGGCAGCCCTTCCACAGCCCCACAGACACTGCCGCTCTGAGCTTGCCAGCCACCTCAGGGTGCCGACGTTGTTGCCTTGCTCGCTCTCAGCACTGCCAGAGCCCAGCTCCCAAATGGAAAACGTCCAGCGCCTGCTCCCACACCAAAGGGGCCAGGACTGCAAGCTGTTGCTGGCCCTCACCTTCCCTTGGCAGCCCTTCCACAGCCCCACAGACACTGCCGCTCTGAGCTTGCCAGCCACCTCAGGGTGCCGACGTTGTTGCCTTGCTCGCTCTCAGTCCGGCGAAAGCCCAGCTCCCAAATGGAAAACGTCCAGCGCCTGCTCCCACACCAAAGGGGCCAGGACTGCAAGCTGTTGCTGGCCCTCACCTTCCCTTGGCAGCCCTTCCACAGCCCCACAGACACTGCCGCTCTCAGCTTGCCAGCCACCTCAGGGTGCCGACGTTGTTGCCTTGCTCGCTCTCAGCACTGCCACAGCCCAGCTCCCAAATGGAAAACGTCCAGCGCCTGCTCCCACACCAAAGGGGCCAGGACTGCAAGCTGTTGCTGGCCCTCACCTTCCCTTGGCAGCCCTTCCACAGCCCCACAGACACTGCCGCTCTGAGCTTGCCAGCCACCTCAGGGTGCCGACGTTGTTGCCTTGCTCGCTCTCAGCACTGCCAGAGCCCAGCTCCCAAATGGAAAACGTCCAGCGCCTGCTCCCACACCAAAGGGGCCAGGACTGAAAGCTGTTGCTGGCCCTCCCCTTCCCTTGGCAGCCCTTCCACAGCCCCACAGACACTGCCGCTCTGAGCTTGCCAGCCACCTCAGGGTGCCGACGTCTTTCCCTTGCTCGCTCTCAGTCCGGCGAAAGCCCAGCTCCCAAGTGGAAAACGTCCAGCGCCTGCTCCCACACCAAAGGGGCCAGGACTGCAAGCTGTTGCTGGCCCTCACCTTCCCTTGGCAGCCCTTCCACAGCCCCACAGACACTGCCGCTCTGAGCTTGCCAGCCACCTCAGGGTGCCGACGTTGTTGCCTTGCTCACTCTCAGCACTGCCACAGCCCAGCTCCCAAATGGAAAACGTCCAGCGCCTGCTCCCACACCAAAGGGGCCAGGACTGCAAGCTGTTGCTGGCCCTCACCTTCCCTTGGCAGCCCTTCCACAGCCCCACAGACACTGCCGCTCTGAGCTTGCCAGCCACCTCAGGGTGCCGACGTCTTGCCCTTCCTCGCTCTCAGTCCGGCGAAAGCCCAGCTCCCAAGTGGAAAACGTCCAGCGCCTGCTCCCACACCAAAGGGGCCAGGACTGCAAGCTGTTGCTGGCCCTCACCTTCCCTTGGCAGCCCTTCCACAGCCCCACAGACACTGCCGCTCTCAGCTTGCCAGCCACCTCAGGGTGCCGACGTTGTTGCCTTGCTCACTCTCAGCACTGCCACAGCCCAGCTCCCAAATGGAAAACGTCCAGCGCCTGCTCCCACACCAAAGGGGCCAGGACTGCAAGCTGTTGCTGGCCCTCACCTTCCCTTGGCAGCCCTTCCACAGCCCCACAGACACTGCCGCTCTCAGCTTGCCAGCCACCTCAGGGTGCCGACGTTGTTGCCTTGCTCGCTCTCAGCACTGCCAGAGCCCAGCTCCCAAGTGGAAAACGTCCAGCGCCTGCTCCCACACCAAAGGGGCCAGGACTGCAAGCTGTTGCTGGCCCTCACCTTCCCTTGGCAGCCCTTCCACAGCCCCACAGACACTGCCGCTCTCAGCTTGCCAGCCACCTCAGGGTGCCGACGTTGTTGCCTTGCTCGCTCTCAGCACTGCCAGAGCCCAGCTCCCAAATGGAAAACGTCCAGCGCCTGCTCCCACACCAAAGGGGCCAGGACTGCAAGCTGTTGCTGGCCCTCACCTTCCCTTGGCAGCCCTTCCACAGCCCCACAGACACTGCCGCTCTGAGCTTGCTAGCCACCTCAGGGTGCTGACGTTGTTGCCTTGCTCGCTCTCAGCACTGCCACAGCCCAGCTCCCAAATGGAAAACGTCCAGCGCCTGCTCCCACACCAAAGGGGCCAGGACTGCAAGCTGTTGCTGGCCCTCACCTTCCCTTGGCAGCCCTTCCACAGCCCCACAGACACTGCCGCTCTGAGCTTGCCAGCCACCTCAGGGTGCCGACGTTGTTGCCTTGCTCGCTCTCAGCACTGCCAGAGCCCAGCTCCCAAATGGAAAACGTCCAGCGCCTGCTCCCACACCAAAGGGGCCAGGACTGCAAGCTGTTGCTGGCCCTCACCTTCCCTTGGCAGCCCTTCCACAGCCCCACAGACACTGCCGCTCTCAGCTTGCCAGCCACCTCAGGGTGCCGACGTTGTTGCCTTGCTCGCTCTCAGCACTGCCAGAGCCCAGCTCCCAAATGGAAAACGTCCAGCGCCTGCTCCCACACCAAAGGGGCCAGGACTGCAAGCTCTTGCTGGCCCTCCCCTTCCCTTGGCAGCCCTTCCACAGCCCCACAGACACTGCCGCTCTGAGCTTGCCAGCCACCTCAGGGTGCCGACGTTGTTGCCTTGCTCGCTCTCAGCACTGCCAGAGCCCAGCTCCCAAATGGAAAACGTCCAGCGCCTGCTCCCACACCAAAGGGGCCAGGACTGCAAGCTGTTGCTGGCCCTCACCTTCCCTTGGCAGCCCTTCCACAGCCCCACAGACACTGCCGCTCTGAGCTTGCCAGCCACCTCAGGGTGCCGACGTTGTTGCCTTGCTCGCTCTCAGCACTGCCAGAGCCCAGCTCCCAAGTGGAAAACGTCCAGCGCCTGCTCCCACACCAAAGGGGCCAGGACTGCAAGCTGTTGCTGGCCCTCACCTTCCCTTGGCAGCCCTTCCACAGCCCCACAGACACTGCCGCTCTGAGCTTGCCAGCCACCTCAGGGTGCCGACGTTGTTGCCTTGCTCGCTCTCAGTCTGGCGAAAGACCAGCTCCCAAATGGAAAACGTCCAGCGCCTGCTCCCACACCAAAGGGGCCAGGACTGCAAGCTGTTGCTGGCCCTCACCTTCCCTTGGCAGCCCTTCCACAGCCCCACAGACACTGCCGCTCTGAGCTTGCCAGCCACCTCAGGGTGCCGACGTTGTTGCCTTGCTCGCTCTCAGCACTGCCAGAGCCCAGCTCCCAAATGGAAAACGTCCAGCGCCTGCTCCCACACCAAAGGGGCCAGGACTGCAAGCTGTTGCTGGCCCTCACCTTCCCTTGGCAGCCCTTCCACAGCCCCACAGTCACTGCCGCTCTGAGCTTGCCAGCCACCTCAGGGTGCCGACGTTGTTGCCTTGCTCGCTCTCAGCACTGCCAGAGCCCAACTCCCAAATGGAAAACGTCCAGCGCCTGCTCCCACACCAAAGGGGCCAGGACTGCAAGCTGTTGCTGGCCCTCACCTTCCCTTGGCAGCCCTTCCACAGCCCCACAGACACTGCCGCTCTGAGCTTGCCAGCCACCTCAGGGTGCCGACGTTGTTGCCTTGCTCACTCTCAGCACTGCCAGAGCCCAGCTCCCAAATGGAAAACGTCCAGCGCCTGCTCCCACACCAAAGGGGCCAGGACTGCAAGCTGTTGCTGGCCCTCACCTTCCCTTGGCAGCCCTTCCACAGCCCCACAGACACTGCCGCTCTGAGCTTGCCAGCCACCTCAGGGTGCCGACGTCTTGCCCTTGCTCGCTCTCAGTCCGGCGAAAGCCCAGCTCCCAAGTGGAAAACGTCCAGCGCCTGCTCCCACACCAAAGGGGCCAGGACTGCAAGCTCTTGCTGGCCCTCACCTTCCCTTGGCAGCCCTTCCACAGCCCCACAGACACTGCCGCTCTCAGCTTGCCAGCCACCTCAGGGTGCCGACGTTGTTGCCTTGCTCGCTCTCAGCACTGCCAGAGCCCAGCTCCCAAATGGAAAACGTCCAGCGCCTGCTCCCACACCAAAGGGGCCAGGACTGCAAGCTGTTGCTGGCACTCACCTTCCCTTGGCAGCCCTTCCACAGCCCCACAGACACTGCCGCTCTGAGCTTGCCAGCCACCTCAGGGTGCCGACGTTGTTGCCTTGCTCGCTCTCAGCACTGCCAGAGCCCAGCTCCCAAATGGAAAACGTCCAGCGCCTGCTCCCACACCAAAGGGGCCAGGACTGCAAGCTGTTGCTGGCCCTCACCTTCCCTTGGCAGCCCTTCCACAGCCCCACAGTCACTGCCGCTCTGAGCTTGCCAGCCACCTCAGGGTGCCGACGTTGTTGCCTTGCTCGCTCTCAGCACTGCCAGAGCCCAACTCCCAAATGGAAAACGTCCAGCGCCTGCTCCCACACCAAAGGGGCCAGGACTGCGAGCTCTTGCTGGCCCTCCCCTTCCCTTGGCAGCCCTTCCACAGCCCCACAGACACTGCCGCTCTGAGCTTGCCAGCCACCTCAGGGTGCCGATGTTGTTGCCTTGCTCGCTCTCAGCACTGCCAGAGCCCAGCTCCCAAATGGAAAACGTCCAGCACCTGCTCCCACACCAAAGGGGCCAGGACTGCAAGCTGTTGCTGGCCCTCACCTTCCCTTGGCAGCCCTTCCACAGCCCCACAGACACTGCCGCTCTGAGCTTGCCAGCCACCTCAGGGTGCCGACGTCTTGCCCTTGCTCGCTCTCAGTCCGGCGAAAGCCCAGCTCCCAAATGGAAAACGTCCAGCGCCTGCTCCCACACCAAAGGGGCCAGGACTGCAAGCTGTTGCTGGCCCTCACCTTCCCTTGGCAGCCCTTCCACAGCCCCACAGACACTGCCGCTCTGAGCTTGCCAGCCACCTCAGGGTGCCGACGTTGTTGCCTTGCTCGCTCTCAGCACTGCCAGAGCCCAGCTCCCAAGTGGAAAACGTCCAGCGCCTGCTCCCACACCAAAGGGGCCAGGACTGCAAGCTGTTGCTGGCACTCACCTTCCCTTGGCAGCCCTTCCACAGCCCCACAGTCACTGCCGCTCTGAGCTTGCCAGCCACCTCAGGGTGCCGACGTTGTTGCCTTGCTCGCTCTCAGCACTGCCAGAGCCCAGCTCCCAAATGGAAAACGTCCAGCGCCTGCTCCCACACCAAAGGGGCCAGGACTGCAAGCTCTTGCTGGCCCTCACCTTCCCTTGGCAGCCCTTCCACAGCCCCACAGACACTGCCGCTCTGAGCTTGCCAGCCACATCAGGGTGCCGACGTTGTTGCCTTGCTCGCTCTCAGCACTGCCAGAGCCCAGCTCCCAAATGGAAAACGTCCAGCGCCTGCTCCCACACCAAAGGGGCCAGGACTGCAAGCTGTTGCTGGCCCTCACCTTCCCTTGGCAGCCCTTCCGCAGCCCCACAGACACTGCCGCTCTGAGCTTGCCAGCCACCTCAGGGTGCCGACGTTGTTGCCTTGCTCGCTCTCAGCACTGCCAGAGCCCAGCTCCCAAATGGAAAACGTCCAGCGCCTGCTCCCACACCAAAGGGGCCAGGACTGCAAGCTGTTGCTGGCCCTCACCTTCCCTTGGCAGCCCTTCCACAGCCCCACAGACACTGCCGCTCTGAGCTTGCCAGCCACCTCAGGGTGCCGACGTTGTTGCCTTGCTCGCTCTCAGCACTGCCAGAGCCCAGCTCCCAAGTGGAAAACGTCCAGCGCCTGCTCCCACACCAAAGGGGCCAGGACTGCAAGCTCTTGCTGGCCCTCACCTTCCCTTGGCAGCCCTTCCACAGCCCCACAGACACTGCCGCTCTGAGCTTGCCAGCCACCTCAGGGTGCCGACGTTGTTGCCTTGCTCGCTCTCAGTCTGGCGAAAGCCCAGCTCCCAAATGGAAAACGTCCAGCGCCTGCTCCCACACCAAAGGGGCCAGGACTGCAAGCTGTTGCTGGCCCTCACCTTCCCTTGGCAGCCCTTCCACAGCCCCACAGACACTGCCGCTCTGAGCTTGCCAGCCACCTCAGGGTGCCGACGTTGTTGCCTTGCTCGCTCTCAGCACTGCCAGAGCCCAGCTCCCAAATGGAAAACGTCCAGCGCCTGCTCCCACACCAAAGGGGCCAGGACTGCAAGCTGTTGCTGGCACTCACCTTCCCTTGGCAGCCCTTCCACAGCCCCACAGTCACTGCCGCTCTGAGCTTGCCAGCCACCTCAGGGTGCCGACGTTGTTGCCTTGCTCGCTCTCAGCACTGCCAGAGCCCAGCTCCCAAATGGAAAACGTCCAGCGCCTGCTCCCACACCAAAGGGGCCAGGACTGCAAGCTCTTGCTGGCCCTCACCTTCCCTTGGCAGCCCTTCCACAGCCCCACAGACACTGCCGCTCTGAGCTTGCCAGCCACCTCAGGGTGCCGACGTTGTTGCCTTGCTCGCTCTCAGCACTGCCAGAGCCCAGCTCCCAAATGGAAAACGTCCAGCGCCTGCTCCCACACCAAAGGGGCCAGGACTGCAAGCTGTTGCTGGCCCTCACCTTCCCTTGGCAGCCCTTCCACAGCCCCACAGACACTGCCGCTCTGAGCTTGCCAGCCACCTCAGGGTGCCGACGTTGTTGCCTTGCTCACTCTCAGCACTGCCAGAGCCCAGCTCCCAAATGGAAAACGTCCAGCGCCTGCTCCCACACCAAAGGGGCCAGGACTGCAAGCTGTTGCTGGCCCTCACCTTCCCTTGGCAGCCCTTCCACAGCCCCACAGACACTGCCGCTCTGAGCTTGCCAGCCACCTCAGGGTGCCGACGTTCTTGCCCTTGCTCGCTCTCAGTCCGGCGAAAGCCCAGCTCCCAAGTGGAAAACGTCCAGCGCCTGCTCCCACACCAAAGGGGCCAGGACTGCAAGCTCTTGCTGGCCCTCACCTTCCCTTGGCAGCCCTTCCACAGCCCCACAGACACTGCCGCTCTCAGCTTGCCAGCCACCTCAGGGTGCCGACGTTGTTGCCTTGCTCGCTCTCAGCACTGCCAGAGCCCAGCTCCCAAATGGAAAACGTCCAGCGCCTGCTCCCACACCAAAGGGGCCAGGACTGCAAGCTGTTGCTGGCCCTCACCTTCCCTTGGCAGCCCTTCCACAGCCCCACAGACACTGCCGCTCTCAGCTTGCCAGCCACCTCAGGGTGCCGACGTCTTGCCTTTGCTCGCTCTCAGGCCTGCGAAAGCCCAGCTCCCAAATGGAAAACGTCCAGCGCCTGCTCCCACACCAAAGGGGCCAGGACTGCAAGCTGTTGCTGGCCCTCCCCTTCCCTTGGCAGCCCTTCCACAGCCCCACAGACACTGCCGCTCTCAGCTTGCCAGCCACCTCAGGGTGCCGACGTTGTTGCCTTGCTCGCTCTCAGCACTGCCAGAGCCCAGCTCCCAAATGGAAAACGTCCAGCGCCTGCTCCCACACCAAAGGGGCCAGGACTGCAAGCTGTTGCTGGCCCTCACCTTCCCTTGGCAGCCCTTCCACAGCCCCACAGACACTGCCGCTCTCAGCTTGCCAGCCACCTCAGGGTGCCGACGTCTTGCCCTTGCTCGCTCTCAGTCCGGCGAAAGCCCAGCTCCCAAATGGAAAACGTCCAGCGCCTGCTCCCACACCAAAGGGGCCAGGACTGCAAGCTCTTGCTGGCCCTCACCTTCCCTTGGCAGCCCTTCCACAGCCCCACAGACACTGCCGCTCTCAGCTTGCCAGCCACCTCAGGGTGCCAACGTTGTTGCCTTGCTCGCTCTCAGCACTGCCAGAGCCCAGCTCCCAAATGGAAAACGTCCAGCGCCTGCTCCCACACCAAAGGGGCCAGGACTGCAAGCTGTTGCTGGCACTCACCTTCCCTTGGCAGCCCTTCCACAGCCCCACAGTCACTGCCGCTCTGAGCTTGCCAGCCACCTCAGGGTGCCGACGTTGTTGCCTTGCTCGCTCTCAGCACTGCCAGAGCCCAACTCCCAAATGGAAAACGTCCAGCGCCTGCTCCCACACCAAAGGGGCCAGGACTGCAAGCTGTTGCTGGCCCTCACCTTCCCTTGGCAGCCCTTCCACAGCCCCACAGACACTGCCGCTCTGAGCTTGCCAGCCACCTCAGGGTGCCGACGTTGTTGCCTTGCTCGCTCTCAGCACTGCCAGAGCCCAGCTCCCAAATGGAAAACGTCCAGCGCCTGCTCCCACACCAAAGGGGCCAGGACTGCAAGCTGTTGCTGGCCCTCACCTTCCCTTGGCAGCCCTTCCACAGCCCCACAGACACTGCCGCTCTGAGCTTGCCAGCCACCTCAGGGTGCCGACGTCTTTCCCTTGCTCGCTCTCAGTCCGGCGAAAGCCCAGCTCCCAAGTGGAAAACGTCCAGCGCCTGCTCCCACACCAAAGGGGCCAGGACTGCAAGCTGTTGCTGGCCCTCACCTTCCCTTGGCAGCCCTTCCACAGCCCCACAGACACTGCCGCTCTGAGCTTGCCAGCCACCTCAGGGTGCCGACGTTGTTGCCTTGCTCGCTCTCAGCACTGCCAGAGCCCAGCTCCCAAATGGAAAACGTCCAGCGCCTGCTCCCACACCAAAGGGGCCAGGACTGCAAGCTGTTGCTGGCACTCACCTTCCCTTGGCAGCCCTTCCACAGCCCCACAGTCACTGCCGCTCTCAGCTTGCCAGCCACCTCAGGGTGCCGACGTTGTTGCCTGGCTCGCTCTCAGTCCGGCGAAAGCCCAGCTCCCAAATGGAAAACGTCCAGCGCCTGCTCCCACACCAAAGGGGCCAGGACTGCAAGCTGTTGCTGGCCCTCACCTTCCCTTGGCAGCCCTTCCACAGCCCCACAGACACTGCCGCTCTGAGCTTGCCAGCCACCTCAGGGTGCTGACGTTGTTGCCTTGCTCACTCTCAGCACTGCCACAGCCCAGCTCCCAAATGGAAAACGTCCAGCGCCTGCTCCCACACCAAAGGGGCCAGGACTGCAAGCTGTTGCTGGCCCTCACCTTCCCTTGGCAGCCCTTCCACAGCCCCACAGACACTGCCGCTCTGAGCTTGCCAGCCACCTCAGGGTGCCGACGTTGTTGCCTTGCTCGCTCTCAGCACTGCCAGAGCCCAGCTCCCAAATGGAAAACGTCCAGCGCCTGCTCCCACACCAAAGGGGCCAGGACTGCAAGCTGTTGCTGGCCCTCACCTTCCCTTGGCAGCCCTTCCACAGCCCCACAGTCACTGCCGCTCTGAGCTTGCCAGCCACCTCAGGGTGCCGACGTTGTTGCCTTGCTCGCTCTCAGCACTGCCAGAGCCCAGCTCCCAAATGGAAAACGTCCAGCGCCTGCTCCCACACCAAAGGGGCCAGGACTGCAAGCTGTTGCTGGCACTCACCTTCCCTTGGCAGCCCTTCCACAGCCCCACAGTCACTGCCGCTCTCAGCTTGCCAGCCACCTCAGGGTGCCGACGTTGTTGCCTGGCTCGCTCTCAGTCCGGCGAAAGCCCAGCTCCCAAATGGAAAACGTCCAGCGCCTGCTCCCACACCAAAGGGGCCAGGACTGCAAGCTGTTGCTGGCCCTCACCTTCCCTTGGCAGCCCTTCCACAGCCCCACAGACACTGCCGCTCTGAGCTTGCCAGCCACCTCAGGGTGCTGACGTTGTTGCCTTGCTCACTCTCAGCACTGCCACAGCCCAGCTCCCAAATGGAAAACGTCCAGCGCCTGCTCCCACACCAAAGGGGCCAGGACTGCAAGCTGTTGCTGGCCCTCACCTTCCCTTGGCAGCCCTTCCACAGCCCCACAGACACTGCCGCTCTGAGCTTGCCAGCCACCTCAGGGTGCCGACGTTGTTGCCTTGCTCGCTCTCAGCACTGCCAGAGCCCAGCTCCCAAATGGAAAACGTCCAGCGCCTGCTCCCACACCAAAGGGGCCAGGACTGCAAGCTGTTGCTGGCCCTCACCTTCCCTTGGCAGCCCTTCCACAGCCCCACAGTCACTGCCGCTCTGAGCTTGCCAGCCACCTCAGGGTGCCGACGTTGTTGCCTTGCTCGCTCTCAGCACTGCCAGAGCCCAGCTCCCAAATGGAAAACGTCCAGCGCCTGCTCCCACACCAAAGGGGCCAGGACTGCAAGCTCTTGCTGGCCCTCACCTTCCCTTGGCAGCCCTTCCACAGCCCCACAGACACTGCCGCTCTGAGCTTGCCAGCCACCTCAGGGTGCCGACGTTGTTGCCTTGCTCGCTCTCAGCACTGCCAGAGCCCAGCTCCCAAATGGAAAACGTCCAGCGCCTGCTCCCACACCAAAGGGGCCAGGACTGCAAGCTGTTGCTGGCCCTCACCTTCCCTTGGCAGCCCTTCCACAGCCCCACAGACACTGCCGCTCTGAGCTTGCCAGCCACCTCAGGGTGCCGACGTTGTTGCCTTGCTCGCTCTCAGCACTGCCAGAGCCCAGCTCCCAAGTGGAAAACGTCCAGCGCCTGCTCCCACACCAAAGGGGCCAGGACTGCAAGCTCTTGCTGGCCCTCACCTTCCCTTGGCAGCCCTTCCACAGCCCCACAGACACTGCCGCTCTCAGCTTGCCAGCCACCTCAGGGTGCCGACGTTGTTGCCTTGCTCGCTCTCAGCACTGCCAGAGCCCAGCTCCCAAATGGAAAACGTCCAGCGCCTGCTCCCACACCAAAGGGGCCAGGACTGCAAGCTCTTGCTGGCCCTCACCTTCCCTTGGCAGCCCTTCCACAGCCCCACAGACACTGCCGCTCTGAGCTTGCCAGCCACCTCAGGGTGCCGACGTTGTTGCCTTGCTCGCTCTCAGCACTGCCAGAGCCCAGCTCCCAAATGGAAAACGTCCAGCGCCTGCTCCCACACCAAAGGGGCCAGGACTGCAAGCTGTTGCTGGCACTCACCTTCCCTTGGCAGCCCTTCCACAGCCCCACAGTCACTGCCGCTCTGAGCTTGCCAGCCACCTCAGGGTGCCGACGTTGTTGCCTTGCTCGCTCTCAGCACTGCCAGAGCCCAACTCCCAAATGGAAAACGTCCAGCGCCTGCTCCCACACCAAAGGGGCCAGGACTGCAAGCTGTTGCTGGCCCTCACCTTCCCTTGGCAGCCCTTCCACAGCCCCACAGACACTGCCGCTCTGAGCTTGCCAGCCACCTCAGGGTGCCGACGTTGTTGCCTTGCTCGCTCTCAGCACTGCCAGAGCCCAGCTCCCAAATGGAAAACGTCCAGCGCCTGCTCCCACACCAAAGGGGCCAGGACTGCAAGCTGTTGCTGGCCCTCACCTTCCCTTGGCAGCCCTTCCACAGCCCCACAGACACTGCCGCTCTGAGCTTGCCAGCCACCTCAGGGTGCCGACGTTGTTGCCTTGCTCGCTCTCAGCACTGCCAGAGCCCAGCTCCCAAATGGAAAACGTCCAGCGCCTGCTCCCACACCAAAGGGGCCAGGACTGCAAGCTCTTGCTGGCCCTCACCTTCCCTTGGCAGCCCTTCCGCAGCCCCACAGACACTGCCGCTCTGAGCTTGCCAGCCACCTCAGGGTGCCGACGTTGTTGCCTTGCTCGCTCTCAGCACTGCCAGAGCCCAGCTCCCAAATGGAAAACGTCCAGCGCCTGCTCCCACACCAAAGGGGCCAGGACTGCAAGCTGTTGCTGGCCCTCACCTTCCCTTGGCAGCCCTTCCACAGCCCCACAGACACTGCCGCTCTCAGCTTGCCAGCCACCTCAGGGTACCGACGTTGTTGCCTTGCTCACTCTCAGCACTGCCAGAGCCCAGCTCCCAAATGGAAAACGTCCAGCGCCTGCTCACACACCAAAGGGGCCAGGACTGCAAGCTGTTGCTGGCCCTCACCTTCCCTTGGCAGCCCTTCCACAGCCCCACAGACACTGCCGCTCTGAGCTTGCCAGCCACCTCAGGGTGCCGACGTTGTTGCCTTGCTCGCTCTCAGCACTGCCAGAGCCCAGCTCCCAAATGGAAAACGTCCAGCGCCTGCTCCCACACCAAAGGGGCCAGGATTGCAAGCTGTTGCTGGCCCTCACCTTCCCTTGGCAGCCCTTCCACAGCCCCACAGACACTGCCGCTCTCAGCTTGCCAGCCAACTCAGGGTGCCGACGTTGTTGCCTTGCTCGCTCTCAGCACTGCCAGAGCCCAGCTCCCAAATGGAAAACGTCCAGCGCCTGCTCCCACACCAAAGGGGCCAGGACTGCAAGCTGTTGCTGGCCCTCACCTTCCCTTGGCAGCCCTTCCACAGCCCCACAGACACTGCCGCTCTGAGCTTGCCAGCCACCTCAGGGTGCCGACGTTGTTGCCTTGCTCGCTCTCAGCACTGCCAGAGCCCAGCTCCCAAATGGAAAACGTCCAGCGCCTGCTCCCACACCAAAGGGGCCAGGACTGCAAGCTCTTGCTGGCCCTCACCTTCCCTTGGCAGCCCTTCCACAGCCCCACAGACACTGCCGCTCTGAGCTTGCCAGCCACCTCAGGGTGCCGACGTTGTTGCCTTGCTCGCTCTCAGCACTGCCAGAGCCCAGCTCCCAAATGGAAAACGTCCAGCGCCTGCTCCCACACCAAAGGGGCCAGGACTGCAAGCTGTTGCTGGCCCTCACCTTCCCTTGGCAGCCCTTCCACAGCCCCACAGACACTGCCGCTCTGAGCTTGCCAGCCACCTCAGGGTGCCGACGTCTTTCCCTTGCTCGCTCTCAGTCCGGCGAAAGCCCAGCTCCCAAGTGGAAAACGTCCAGCGCCTGCTCCCACACCAAAGGGGCCAGGACTGCAAGCTCTTGCTGGCCCTCACCTTCCCTTGGCAGCCCTTCCACAGCCCCACAGACACTGCCGCTCTCAGCTTGCCAGCCACCTCAGGGTGCCGACGTTGTTGCCTTGCTCGCTCTCAGCACTGCCAGAGCCCAGCTCCCAAGTGGAAAACGTCCAGCGCCTGCTCCCACACCAAAGGGGCCAGGACTGCAAGCTGTTGCTGGCCCTCACCTTCCCTTGGCAGCCCTTCCACAGCCCCACAGACACTGCCGCTCTCAGCTTGCCAGCCACCTCAGGGTGCCGACGTTGTTGCCTTGCTCGCTCTCAGCACTGCCAGAGCCCAGCTCCCAAATGGAAAACGTCCAGCGCCTGCTCCCACACCAAAGGGGCCAGGACTGCAAGCTGTTGCTGGCCCTCACCTTCCCTTGGCAGCCCTTCCACAGCCCCACAGACACTGCCGCTCTGAGCTTGCTAGCCACCTCAGGGTGCTGACGTTGTTGCCTTGCTCACTCTCAGCACTGCCAGAGCCCAGCTCCCAAATGGAAAACGTCCAGCGCCTGCTCCCACACCAAAGGGGCCAGGACTGCAAGCTGTTGCTGGCCCTCACCTTCCCTTGGCAGCCCTTCCACAGCCCCACAGACACTGCCGCTCTGAGCTTGCCAGCCACCTCAGGGTGCCGACGTTGTTGCCTTGCTCGCTCTCAGCACTGCCAGAGCCCAGCTCCCAAATGGAAAACGTCCAGCGCCTGCTCCCACACCAAAGGGGCCAGGACTGCAAGCTGTTGCTGGCCCTCACCTTCCCTTGGCAGCCCTTCCACAGCCCCACAGACACTGCCGCTCTGAGCTTGCCAGCCACCTCAGGGTGCCGACGTTGTTGCCTTGCTCGCTCTCAGCACTGCCAGAGCCCAGCTCCCAAATGGAAAACGTCCAGCGCCTGCTCCCACACCAAAGGGGCCAGGACTGCAAGCTCTTGCTGGCCCTCCCCTTCCCTTGGCAGCCCTTCCACAGCCCCACAGACACTGCCGCTCTGAGCTTGCCAGCCACCTCAGGGTGCCGACGTTGTTGCCTTGCTCGCTCTCAGCACTGCCAGAGCCCAGCTCCCAAATGGAAAACGTCCAGCGCCTGCTCCCACACCAAAGGGGCCAGGACTGCAAGCTGTTGCTGGCCCTCACCTTCCCTTGGCAGCCCTTCCACAGCCCCACAGACACTGCCGCTCTGAGCTTGCCAGCCACCTCAGGGTGCCGACGTTGTTGCCTTGCTCGCTCTCAGCACTGCCAGAGCCCAGCTCCCAAGTGGAAAACGTCCAGCGCCTGCTCCCACACCAAAGGGGCCAGGACTGCAAGCTGTTGCTGGCCCTCACCTTCCCTTGGCAGCCCTTCCACAGCCCCACAGACACTGCCGCTCTGAGCTTGCCAGCCACCTCAGGGTGCCGACGTTGTTGCCTTGCTCGCTCTCAGTCTGGCGAAAGACCAGCTCCCAAATGGAAAACGTCCAGCGCCTGCTCCCACACCAAAGGGGCCAGGACTGCAAGCTGTTGCTGGCCCTCACCTTCCCTTGGCAGCCCTTCCACAGCCCCACAGACACTGCCGCTCTGAGCTTGCCAGCCACCTCAGGGTGCCGACGTTGTTGCCTTGCTCGCTCTCAGTCCGGCGAAAGCCCAGCTCCCAAATGGAAAACGTCCAGCGCCTGCTCCCACACCAAAGGGGCCAGGACTGCAAGCTGTTGCTGGCACTCACCTTCCCTTGGCAGCCCTTCCACAGCCCCACAGTCACTGCCGCTCTGAGCTTGCCAGCCACCTCAGGGTGCCGACGTTGTTGCCTTGCTCGCTCTCAGCACTGCCAGAGCCCAACTCCCAAATGGAAAACGTCCAGCGCCTGCTCCCACACCAAAGGGGCCAGGACTGCAAGCTGTTGCTGGCCCTCACCTTCCCTTGGCAGCCCTTCCACAGCCCCACAGACACTGCCGCTCTGAGCTTGCCAGCCACCTCAGGGTGCCGACGTTGTTGCCTTGCTCACTCTCAGCACTGCCAGAGCCCAGCTCCCAAATGGAAAACGTCCAGCGCCTGCTCCCACACCAAAGGGGCCAGGACTGCAAGCTGTTGCTGGCCCTCACCTTCCCTTGGCAGCCCTTCCACAGCCCCACAGACACTGCCGCTCTGAGCTTGCCAGCCACCTCAGGGTGCCGACGTCTTGCCCTTGCTCGCTCTCAGTCCGGCGAAAGCCCAGCTCCCAAGTGGAAAACGTCCAGCGCCTGCTCCCACACCAAAGGGGCCAGGACTGCAAGCTCTTGCTGGCCCTCACCTTCCCTTGGCAGCCCTTCCACAGCCCCACAGACACTGCCGCTCTCAGCTTGCCAGCCACCTCAGGGTGCCGACGTTGTTGCCTTGCTCGCTCTCAGCACTGCCAGAGCCCAGCTCCCAAATGGAAAACGTCCAGCGCCTGCTCCCACACCAAAGGGGCCAGGACTGCAAGCTGTTGCTGGCACTCACCTTCCCTTGGCAGCCCTTCCACAGCCCCACAGTCACTGCCGCTCTGAGCTTGCCAGCCACCTCAGGGTGCCGACGTTGTTGCCTTGCTCGCTCTCAGCACTGCCAGAGCCCAGCTCCCAAATGGAAAACGTCCAGCGCCTGCTCCCACACCAAAGGGGCCAGGACTGCAAGCTGTTGCTGGCCCTCACCTTCCCTTGGCAGCCCTTCCACAGCCCCACAGTCACTGCCGCTCTGAGCTTGCCAGCCACCTCAGGGTGCCGACGTTGTTGCCTTGCTCGCTCTCAGCACTGCCAGAGCCCAACTCCCAAATGGAAAACGTCCAGCGCCTGCTCCCACACCAAAGGGGCCAGGACTGCAAGCTGTTGCTGGCCCTCACCTTCCCTTGGCAGCCCTTCCACAGCCCCACAGACACTGCCGCTCTGAGCTTGCCAGCCACCTCAGGGTGCCGATGTTGTTGCCTTGCTCGCTCTCAGCACTGCCAGAGCCCAGCTCCCAAATGGAAAACGTCCAGCACCTGCTCCCACACCAAAGGGGCCAGGACTGCAAGCTGTTGCTGGCCCTCACCTTCCCTTGGCAGCCCTTCCACAGCCCCACAGACACTGCCGCTCTGAGCTTGCCAGCCACCTCAGGGTGCCGACGTCTTGCCCTTGCTCGCTCTCAGTCCGGCGAAAGCCCAGCTCCCAAATGGAAAACGTCCAGCGCCTGCTCCCACACCAAAGGGGCCAGGACTGCAAGCTGTTGCTGGCCCTCACCTTCCCTTGGCAGCCCTTCCACAGCCCCACAGACACTGCCGCTCTGAGCTTGCCAGCCACCTCAGGGTGCCGACGTTGTTGCCTTGCTCGCTCTCAGCACTGCCAGAGCCCAGCTCCCAAATGGAAAACGTCCAGCGCCTGCTCCCACACCAAAGGGGCCAAGACTGCAAGCTGTTGCTGGCACTCACCTTCCCTTGGCAGCCCTTCCACAGCCCCACAGTCACTGCCGCTCTGAGCTTGCCAGCCACCTCAGGGTGCCGACGTTGTTGCCTTGCTCGCTCTCAGCACTGCCAGAGCCCAGCTCCCAAATGGAAAACGTCCAGCGCCTGCTCCCACACCAAAGGGGCCAGGACTGCAAGCTGTTGCTGGCCCTCACCTTCCCTTGGCAGCCCTTCCACAGCCCCACAGACACTGCCGCTCTGAGCTTGCCAGCCACCTCAGGGTGCCGACGTTGTTGCCTTGCTCGCTCTCAGCACTGCCAGAGCCCAGCTCCCAAATGGAAAACGTCCAGCGCCTGCTCCCACACCAAAGGGGCCAGGACTGCAAGCTGTTGCTGGCCCTCACCTTCCCTTGGCAGCCCTTCCACAGCCCCACAGACACTGCCGCTCTGAGCTTGCCAGCCACCTCAGGGTGCCGACGTTGTTGCCTTGCTCACTCTCAGCACTGCCAGAGCCCAGCTCCCAAATGGAAAACGTCCAGCGCCTGCTCCCACACCAAAGGGGCCAGGACTGCAAGCTCTTGCTGGCCCTCACCTTCCCTTGGCAGCCCTTCCACAGCCCCACAGACACTGCCGCTCTGAGCTTGCCAGCCACCTCAGGGTGCCGACGTTGTTGCCTTGCTCGCTCTCAGCACTGCCAGAGCCCAGCTCCCAAGTGGAAAACGTCCAGCGCCTGCTCCCACACCAAAGGGGCCAGGACTGCAAGCTGTTGCTGGCCCTCACCTTCCCTTGGCAGCCCTTCCACAGCCCCACAGACACTGCCGCTCTGAGCTTGCCAGCCACCTCAGGGTGCCGACGTTGTTGCCTTGCTCGCTCTCAGTCTGGCGAAAGCCCAGCTCCCAAATGGAAAACGTCCAGCGCCTGCTCCCACACCAAAGGGGCCAGGACTGCAAGCTGTTGCTGGCCCTCACCTTCCCTTGGCAGCCCTTCCACAGCCCCACAGACACTGCCGCTCTCAGCTTGCCAGCCACCTCAGGGTGCCGACGTTGTTGCCTTGCTCGCTCTCAGCACTGCCAGAGCCCAGCTCCCAAATGGAAAACGTCCAGCGCCTGCTCCCACACCAAAGGGGCCAGGACTGCAAGCTGTTGCTGGCCCTCACCTTCCCTTGGCAGCCCTTCCACAGCCCCACAGACACTGCCGCTCTGAGCTTGCCAGCCACCTCAGGGTGCCGACGTTGTTGCCTTGCTCGCTCTCAGCACTGCCAGAGCCCAGCTCCCAAATGGAAAACGTCCAGCGCCTGCTCCCACACCAAAGGGGCCAGGACTGCAAGCTGTTGCTGGCCCTCACCTTCCCTTGGCAGCCCTTCCACAGCCCCACAGACACTGCCGCTCTGAGCTTGCCAGCCACCTCAGGGTGCCGACGTTGTTGCCTTGCTCGCTCTCAGCACTGCCAGAGCCCAGCTCCCAAGTGGAAAACGTCCAGCGCCTGCTCCCACACCAAAGGGGCCAGGACTGCAAGCTGTTGCTGGCACTCACCTTCCCTTGGCAGCCCTTCCACAGCCCCACAGTCACTGCCGCTCTGAGCTTGCCAGCCACCTCAGGGTGCCGACGTTGTTGCCTTGCTCGCTCTCAGCACTGCCAGAGCCCAGCTCCCAAATGGAAAACGTCCAGCGCCTGCTCCCACACCAAAGGGGCCAGGACTGCAAGCTGTTGCTGGCCCTCACCTTCCCTTGGCAGCCCTTCCACAGCCCCACAGACACTGCCGCTCTGAGCTTGCCAGCCACCTCAGGGTGCCGACGTTGTTGCCTTGCTCGCTCTCAGCACTGCCAGAGCCCAGCTCCCAAATGGAAAACGTCCAGCGCCTGCTCCCACACCAAAGGGGCCAGGACTGCAAGCTGTTGCTGGCCCTCACCTTCCCTTGGCAGCCCTTCCACAGCCCCACAGACACTGCCGCTCTGAGCTTGCCAGCCACCTCAGGGTGCCGACGTTGTTGCCTTGCTCGCTCTCAGCACTGCCAGAGCCCAGCTCCCAAATGGAAAACGTCCAGCGCCTGCTCCCACACCAAAGGGGCCAGGACTGCAAGCTGTTGCTGGCCCTCCCCTTCCCTTGGCAGCCCTTCCACAGCCCCACAGACACTGCCGCTCTGAGCTTGCCAGCCACCTCAGGGTGCCGACGTTGTTGCCTTGCTCGCTCTCAGCACTGCCAGAGCCCAGCTCCCAAGTGGAAAACGTCCAGCGCCTGCTCCCACACCAAAGGGGCCAGGACTGCAAGCTCTTGCTGGCCCTCACCTTCCCTTGGCAGCCCTTCCACAGCCCCACAGACACTGCCGCTCTGAGCTTGCCAGCCACCTCAGGGTGCCGACGTTGTTGCCTTGCTCGCTCTCAGTCTGGCGAAAGCCCAGCTCCCAAATGGAAAACGTCCAGCGCCTGCTCCCACACCAAAGGGGCCAGGACTGCAAGCTGTTGCTGGCCCTCACCTTCCCTTGGCAGCCCTTCCACAGCCCCACAGACACTGCCGCTCTCAGCTTGCCAGCCACCTCAGGGTGCCGACGTTGTTGCCTTGCTCGCTCTCAGCACTGCCAGAGCCCAGCTCCCAAATGGAAAACGTCCAGCGCCTGCTCCCACACCAAAGGGGCCAGGACTGCAAGCTGTTGCTGGCACTCACCTTCCCTTGGCAGCCCTTCCACAGCCCCACAGTCACTGCCGCTCTGAGCTTGCCAGCCACCTCAGGGTGCCGACGTTGTTGCCTTGCTCGCTCTCAGCACTGCCAGAGCCCAGCTCCCAAATGGAAAACGTCCAGCGCCTGCTCCCACACCAAAGGGGCCAGGACTGCAAGCTCTTGCTGGCCCTCACCTTCCCTTGGCAGCCCTTCCACAGCCCCACAGACACTGCCGCTCTGAGCTTGCCAGCCACCTCAGGGTGCCGACGTTGTTGCCTTGCTCGCTCTCAGCACTGCCAGAGCCCAGCTCCCAAATGGAAAACGTCCAGCGCCTGCTCCCACACCAAAGGGGCCAGGACTGCAAGCTGTTGCTGGCCCTCACCTTCCCTTGGCAGCCCTTCCACAGCCCCACAGACACTGCCGCTCTGAGCTTGCCAGCCACCTCAGGGTGCCGACGTTGTTGCCTTGCTCACTCTCAGCACTGCCAGAGCCCAGCTCCCAAATGGAAAACGTCCAGCGCCTGCTCCCACACCAAAGGGGCCAGGACTGCAAGCTGTTGCTGGCCCTCACCTTCCCTTGGCAGCCCTTCCACAGCCCCACAGACACTGCCGCTCTCAGCTTGCCAGCCACCTCAGGGTGCCGACGTTCTTGCCCTTGCTCGCTCTCAGTCCGGCGAAAGCCCAGCTCCCAAGTGGAAAACGTCCAGCGCCTGCTCCCACACCAAAGGGGCCAGGACTGCAAGCTCTTGCTGGCCCTCACCTTCCCTTGGCAGCCCTTCCACAGCCCCACAGACACTGCCGCTCTCAGCTTGCCAGCCACCTCAGGGTGCCGACGTTGTTGCCTTGCTCGCTCTCAGCACTGCCAGAGCCCAGCTCCCAAATGGAAAACGTCCAGCGCCTGCTCCCACACCAAAGGGGCCAGGACTGCAAGCTGTTGCTGGCCCTCACCTTCCCTTGGCAGCCCTTCCACAGCCCCACAGACACTGCCGCTCTCAGCTTGCCAGCCACCTCAGGGTGCCGACGTCTTGCCCTTGCTCGCTCTCAGGCCTGCGAAAGCCCAGCTCCCAAATGGAAAACGTCCAGCGCCTGCTCCCACACCAAAGGGGCCAGGACTGCAAGCTGTTGCTGGCCCTCCCCTTCCCTTGGCAGCCCTTCCACAGCCCCACAGACACTGCCGCTCTGAGCTTGCCAGCCACCTCAGGGTGCCGACGTTGTTGCCTTGCTCGCTCTCAGCACTGCCAGAGCCCAGCTCCCAAATGGAAAACGTCCAGCGCCTGCTCCCACACCAAAGGGGCCAGGACTGCAAGCTGTTGCTGGCCCTCACCTTCCCTTGGCAGCCCTTCCGCAGCCCCACAGACACTGCCGCTCTGAGCTTGCCAGCCACCTCAGGGTGCCGACGTTGTTGCCTTGCTCGCTCTCAGCACTGCCAGAGCCCAGCTCCCAAATGGAAAACGTCCAGCGCCTGCTCCCACACCAAAGGGGCCAGGACTGCAAGCTGTTGCTGGCCCTCACCTTCCCTTGGCAGCCCTTCCACAGCCCCACAGACACTGCCGCTCTGAGCTTGCCAGCCACCTCAGGGTGCCGACGTTGTTGCCTTGCTCGCTCTCAGCACTGCCAGAGCCCAGCTCCCAAGTGGAAAACGTCCAGCGCCTGCTCCCACACCAAAGGGGCCAGGACTGCAAGCTGTTGCTGGCCCTCACCTTCCCTTGGCAGCCCTTCCACAGCCCCACAGACACTGCCGCTCTGAGCTTGCCAGCCACCTCAGGGTGCCGACGTTGTTGCCTTGCTCGCTCTCAGTCTGGCGAAAGCCCAGCTCCCAAATGGAAAACGTCCAGCGCCTGCTCCCACACCAAAGGGGCCAGGACTGCAAGCTGTTGCTGGCCCTCCCCTTCCCTTGGCAGCCCTTCCACAGCCCCACAGACACTGCCGCTCTCAGCTTGCCAGCCACCTCAGGGTGCCGACGTTGTTGCCTTGCTCGCTCTCAGCACTGCCAGAGCCCAGCTCCCAAATGGAAAACGTCCAGCGCCTGCTCCCACACCAAAGGGGCCAGGACTGCAAGCTGTTGCTGGCACTCACCTTCCCTTGGCAGCCCTTCCACAGCCCCACAGTCACTGCCGCTCTGAGCTTGCCAGCCACCTCAGGGTGCCGACGTTTTTGCCTTGCTCGCTCTCAGCACTGCCAGAGCCCAGTTCCCAAATGGAAAACGTCCAGCGCCTGCTCCCACACCAAAGGGGCCAGGACTGCAAGCTGTTGCTGGCCCTCACCTTCCCTTGGCAGCCCTTCCACAGCCCCACAGACACTGCCGCTCTGAGCTTGCCAGCCACCTCAGGGTGCCGACGTTGTTGCCTTGCTCACTCTCAGCACTGCCAGAGCCCAGCTCCCAAATGGAAAACGTCCAGCGCCTGCTCCCACACCAAAGGGGCCAGGACTGCAAGCTGTTGCTGGCCCTCACCTTCCCTTGGCAGCCCTTCCACAGCCCCACAGACACTGCCGCTCTCAGCTTGCCAGCCACCTCAGGGTGCCGACGTTGTTGCCTTGCTCACTCTCAGCACTGCCACAGCCCAGCTCCCAAATGGAAAACGTCCAGCGCCTGCTCCCACACCAAAGGGGCCAGGACTGCAAGCTGTTGCTGGCCCTCACCTTCCCTTGGCAGCCCTTCCACAGCCCCACAGACACTGCCGCTCTGAGCTTGCCAGCCACCTCAGGGTGCCGACGTTCTTGCCCTTGCTCGCTCTCAGTCCGGCGAAAGCCCAGCTCCCAAGTGGAAAACGTCCAGCGCCTGCTCCCACACCAAAGGGGCCAGGACTGCAAGCTCTTGCTGGCCCTCACCTTCCCTTGGCAGCCCTTCCACAGCCCCACAGACACTGCCGCTCTCAGCTTGCCAGCCACCTCAGGGTGCCGACGTTGTTGCCTTGCTCGCTCTCAGCACTGCCAGAGCCCAGCTCCCAAATGGAAAACGTCCAGCGCCTGCTCCCACACCAAAGGGGCCAGGACTGCAAGCTGTTGCTGGCACTCACCTTCCCTTGGCAGCCCTTCCACAGCCCCACAGTCACTGCCGCTCTGAGCTTGCCAGCCACCTCAGGGTGCCGACGTTGTTGCCTTGCTCGCTCTCAGCACTGCCAGAGCCCAGCTCCCAAATGGAAAACGTCCAGCGCCTGCTCCCACACCAAAGGGGCCAGGACTGCAAGCTGTTGCTGGCCCTCACCTTCCCTTGGCAGCCCTTCCACAGCCCCACAGTCACTGCCGCTCTGAGCTTGCCAGCCACCTCAGGGTGCCGACGTCGTTCCCTTGCTCGCTCTCAGCACTGCCAGAGCCCAACTCCCAAATGGAAAACGTCCAGCGCCTGCTCCCACACCAAAGGGGCCAGGACTGCAAGCTCTTGCTGGCCCTCACCTTCCCTTGGCAGCCCTTCCACAGCCCCACAGACACTGCCGCTCTGAGCTTGCCAGCCACCTCAGGGTGCCGACGTTGTTGCCTTGCTCGCTCTCAGCACTGCCAGAGCCCAGCTCCCAAATGGAAAACGTCCAGCACCTGCTCCCACACCAAAGGGGCCAGGACTGCAAGCTGTTGCTGGCCCTCACCTTCCCTTGGCAGCCCTTCCACAGCCCCACAGACACTGCCGCTCTCAGCTTGCCAGCCACCTCAGGGTGCCGACGTCTTGCCCTTGCTCGCTCTCAGTCCGGCGAAAGCCCACCTCCCAAGTGGAAAACGTCCAGCGCCTGCTCCCACACCAAAGGGGCCAGGACTGCAAGCTGTTGCTGGCCCTCACCTTCCCTTGGCAGCCCTTCCACAGCCCCACAGACACTGCCGCTCTGAGCTTGCCAGCCACCTCAGGGTGCCGACGTTGTTGCCTTGCTCGCTCTCAGCACTGCCAGAGCCCAGCTCCCAAATGGAAAACGTCCAGCGCCTGCTCCCACACCAAAGGGGCCAGGACTGCAAGCTGTTGCTGGCCCTCACCTTCCCTTGGCAGCCCTTCCACAGCCCCACAGACACTGCCGCTCTGAGCTTGCCAGCCACCTCAGGGTGCCGACGTTGTTGCCTTGCTCGCTCTCAGCACTGCCAGAGCCCAGCTCCCAAATGGAAAACGTCCAGCGCCTGCTCCCACACCAAAGGGGCCAGGACTGCAAGCTGTTGCTGGCCCTCACCTTCCCTTGGCAGCCCTTCCACAGCCCCACAGACACTGCCGCTCTGAGCTTGCCAGCCACATCAGGGTGCCGACATTGTTGCCTTGCTCGCTCTCAGCACTGCCAGAGCCCAGCTCCCAAATGGAAAACGTCCAGCGCCTGCTCCCACACCAAAGGGGCCAGGACTGCAAGCTGTTGCTGGCCCTCACCTTCCCTTGGCAGCCCTTCCACAGCCCCACAGACACTGCCGCTCTGAGCTTGCCAGCCACCTCAGGGTGCCGACGTTCTTGCCCTTGCTCGCTCTCAGTCTGGCGAAAGCCCAGCTCCCAAGTGGAAAACGTCCAGCGCCTGCTCCCACACCAAAGGGGCCAGGACTGCAAGCTCTTGCTGGCCCTCACCTTCCCTTGGCAGCCCTTCCACAGCCCCACAGACACTGCCGCTCTCAGCTTGCCAGCCACCTCAGGGTGCCGACGTTGTTGCCTTGCTCGCTCTCAGCACTGCCAGAGCCCAGCTCCCAAATGGAAAACGTCCAGCGCCTGCTCCCACACCAAAGGGGCCAGGACTGCAAGCTGTTGCTGGCACTCACCTTCCCTTGGCAGCCCTTCCACAGCCCCACAGTCACTGCCGCTCTGAGCTTGCCAGCCACCTCAGGGTGCCGACGTTGTTGCCTTGCTCGCTCTCAGCACTGCCAGAGCCCAGCTCCCAAATGGAAAACGTCCAGCGCCTGCTCCCACACCAAAGGGGCCAGGACTGCAAGCTGTTGCTGGCCCTCCCCTTCCCTTGGCAGCCCTTCCACAGCCCCACAGACACTGCCGCTCTCAGCTTGCCAGCCACCTCAGGGTGCCGACGTTGTTGCCTTGCTCACTCTCAGCACTGCCAGAGCCCAGCTCCCAAATGGAAAACGTCCAGCGCCTGCTCCCACACCAAAGGGGCCAGGACTGCAAGCTCTTGCTGGCCCTCACCTTCCCTTGGCAGCCCTTCCACAGCCCCACAGACACTGCCGCTCTCAGCTTGCCAGCCACCTCAGGGTGCCGATGTTGTTGCCTTGCTCGCTCTCAGCACTGCCACAGCCCAGCTCCCAAATGGAAAACGTCCAGCACCTGCTCCCACACCAAAGGGGCCAGGACTGCAAGCTGTTGCTGGCCCTCACCTTCCCTTGGCAGCCCTTCCACAGCCCCACAGACACTGCCGCTCTCAGCTTGCCAGCCACCTCAGGGTGCCGACGTCTTGCCCTTGCTCGCTCTCAGTCCGGCGAAAGCCCAGCTCCCAAATGGAAAACGTCCAGCGCCTGCTCCCACACCAAAGGGGCCAGGACTGCAAGCTGTTGCTGGCCCTCACCTTCCCTTGGCAGCCCTTCCACAGCCCCACAGACACTGCCGCTCTGAGCTTGCCAGCCACCTCAGGGTGCCGACGTTGTTGCCTTGCTCGCTCTCAGCACTGCCAGAGCCCAGCTCCCAAATGGAAAACGTCCAGCGCCTGCTCCCACACCAAAGGGGCCAGGACTGCAAGCTCTTGCTGGCCCTCACCTTCCCTTGGCAGCCCTTCCACAGCCCCACAGACACTGCCGCTCTCAGCTTGCCAGCCACCTCAGGGTGCCGACGTCTTGCCCTTGCTCGCTCTCAGGCCTGCGAAAGCCCAGCTCCCAAATGGAAAACGTCCAGCGCCTGCTCCCACACCAAAGGGGCCAGGACTGCAAGCTGTTGCTGGCCCTCACCTTCCCTTGGCAGCCCTTCCACAGCCCCACAGACACTGCCGCTCTGAGCTTGCCAGCCACCTCAGGGTACCGACGTTGTTGCCTTGCTCACTCTCAGCACTGCCACAGCCCAGCTCCCAAATGGAAAACGTCCAGCGCCTGCTCCCACACCAAAGGGGCCAGGACTGCAAGCTGTTGCTGGCCCTCCCCTTCCCTTGGCAGCCCTTCCACAGCCCCACAGACACTGCCGCTCTCAGCTTGCCAGCCACCTCAGGGTGCCGACGTTGTTGCCTTGCTCACTCTCAGCACTGCCACAGCCCAGCTCCCAAATGGAAAACGTCCAGCGCCTGCTCCCACACCAAAGGGGCCAGGACTGCAAGCTGTTGCTGGCCCTCACCTTCCCTTGGCAGCCCTTCCACAGCCCCACAGACACTGCCACTCTGAGCTTGCCAGCCACCTCAGGGTGCCGACGTCTTTCCCTTGCTCGCTCTCAGTCCGGCGAAAGCCCAGCTCCCAAATGGAAAACGTCCAGCGCCTGCTCCCACACCAAAGGGGCCAGGACTGCAAGCTGTTGCTGGCCCTCACCTTCCCTTGGCAGCCCTTCCACAGCCCCACAGACACTGCCGCTCTGAGCTTGCCAGCCACCTCAGGGTGCCGACGTTGTTGCCTTGCTCACTCTCAGCACTGCCACAGCCCAGCTCCCAAATGGAAAACGTCCAGCGCCTGCTCCCACACCAAAGGGGCCAGGACTGCAAGCTGTTGCTGGCCCTCACCTTCCCTTGGCAGCCCTTCCACAGCCCCACAGACACTGCCGCTCTCAGCTTGCCAGCCACCTCAGGGTGCCGACGTTGTTGCCTTGCTCGCTCTCAGCACTGCCAGAGCCCAGCTCCCAAATGGAAAACGTCCAGCGCCTGCTCCCACACCAAAGGGGCCAGGACTGCAAGCTGTTGCTGGCCCTCACCTTCCCTTGGCAGCCCTTCCACAGCCCCACAGACACTGCCGCTCTGAGCTTGCCAGCCACCTCAGGGTACCGACGTTGTTGCCTTGCTCACTCTCAGCACTGCCAGAGCCCAGCTCCCAAATGGAAAACGTCCAGCGCCTGCTCCCACACCAAAGGGGCCAGGACTGCAAGCTGTTGCTGGCCCTCCCCTTCCCTTGGCAGCCCTTCCACAGCCCCACAGACACTGCCGCTCTGAGCTTGCCAGCCACCTCAGGGTGCCGACGTTGTTGCCTTGCTCACTCTCAGCACTGCCACAGCCCAGCTCCCAAATGGAAAACGTCCAGCGCCTGCTCCCACACCAAAGGGGCCAGGACTGCAAGCTGTTGCTGGCCCTCACCTTCCCTTGGCAGCCCTTCCACAGCCCCACAGTCACTGCCGCTCTGAGCTTGCCAGCCACCTCAGGGTGCCGACGTTGTTGCCTTGCTCGCTCTCAGCACTGCCAGAGCCCAGCTCCCAAATGGAAAACGTCCAGCGCCTGCTCCCACACCAAAGGGGCCAGGACTGCAAGCTGTTGCTGGCCCTCACCTTCCCTTGGCAGCCCTTCCACAGCCCCACAGTCACTGCCGCTCTGAGCTTGCCAGCCACCTCAGGGTGCCGACGTTGTTGCCTTGCTCGCTCTCAGCACTGCCAGAGCCCAACTCCCAAATGGAAAACGTCCAGCGCCTGCTCCCACACCAAAGGGGCCAGGACTGCAAGCTCTTGCTGGCCCTCACCTTCCCTTGGCAGCCCTTCCACAGCCCCACAGACACTGCCGCTCTGAGCTTGCCAGCCACCTCAGGGTGCCGATGTTGTTGCCTTGCTCGCTCTCAGCACTGCCAGAGCCCAGCTCCCAAATGGAAAACGTCCAGCACCTGCTCCCACACCAAAGGGGCCAGGACTGCAAGCTGTTGCTGGCCCTCACCTTCCCTTGGCAGCCCTTCCACAGCCCCACAGACACTGCCGCTCTGAGCTTGCCAGCCACCTCAGGGTGCCGACGTTGTTGCCTTGCTCGCTCTCAGCACTGCCAGAGCCCAGCTCCCAAATGGAAAACGTCCAGCGCCTGCTCCCACACCAAAGGGGCCAGGACTGCAAGCTGTTGCTGGCCCTCACCTTCCCTTGGCAGCCCTTCCACAGCCCCACAGTCACTGCCGCTCTGAGCTTGCCAGCCACCTCAGGGTGCCGACGTTGTTGCCTTGCTCGCTCTCAGCACTGCCAGAGCCCAGCTCCCAAATGGAAAACGTCCAGCGCCTGCTCCCACACCAAAGGGGCCAGGACTGCAAGCTGTTGCTGGCCCTCACCTTCCCTTGGCAGCCCTTCCACAGCCCCACAGACACTGCCGCTCTGAGCTTGCCAGCCACATCAGGGTGCCGACGTTGTTGCCTTGCTCGCTCTCAGCACTGCCAGAGCCCAGCTCCCAAATGGAAAACGTCCAGCGCCTGCTCCCACACCAAAGGGGCCAGGACTGCAAGCTGTTGCTGGCCCTCACCTTCCCTTGGCAGCCCTTCCACAGCCCCACAGACACTGCCGCTCTCAGCTTGCCAGCCACCTCAGGGTGCCGACGTCTTGCCCTTGCTCGCTCTCAGGCCTGCGAAAGCCCAGCTCCCAAATGGAAAACGTCCAGCGCCTGCTCCCACACCAAAGGGGCCAGGACTGCAAGCTGTTGCTGGCCCTCACCTTCCCTTGGCAGCCCTTCCACAGCCCCACAGACACTGCCGCTCTGAGCTTGCCAGCCACCTCAGGGTACCGACGTTGTTGCCTTGCTCACTCTCAGCACTGCCAGAGCCCAGCTCCCAAATGGAAAACGTCCAGCGCCTGCTCCCACACCAAAGGGGCCAGGACTGCAAGCTGTTGCTGGCCCTCCCCTTCCCTTGGCAGCCCTTCCACAGCCCCACAGACACTGCCGCTCTCAGCTTGCCAGCCACCTCAGGGTGCCGACGTTGTTGCCTTGCTCACTCTCAGCACTGCCACAGCCCAGCTCCCAAATGGAAAACGTCCAGCGCCTGCTCCCACACCAAAGGGGCCAGGACTGCAAGCTCTTGCTGGCCCTCACCTTCCCTTGGCAGCCCTTCCACAGCCCCACAGACACTGCCACTCTGAGCTTGCCAGCCACCTCAGGGTGCCGACGTCTTTCCCTTGCTCGCTCTCAGTCCGGCGAAAGCCCAGCTCCCAAATGGAAAACGTCCAGCGCCTGCTCCCACACCAAAGGGGCCAGGACTGCAAGCTGTTGCTGGCCCTCACCTTCCCTTGGCAGCCCTTCCACAGCCCCACAGACACTGCCGCTCTGAGCTTGCCAGCCACCTCAGGGTGCCGACGTTGTTGCCTTGCTCACTCTCAGCACTGCCACAGCCCAGCTCCCAAATGGAAAACGTCCAGCGCCTGCTCCCACACCAAAGGGGCCAGGACTGCAAGCTGTTGCTGGCCCTCACCTTCCCTTGGCAGCCCTTCCACAGCCCCACAGACACTGCCGCTCTCAGCTTGCCAGCCACCTCAGGGTGCCGACGTCTTGCCCTTGCTCGCTCTCAGGCCTGCGAAAGCCCAGCTCCCAAATGGAAAACGTCCAGCGCCTGCTCCCACACCAAAGGGGCCAGGACTGCAAGCTGTTGCTGGCCCTCACCTTCCCTTGGCAGCCCTTCCACAGCCCCACAGACACTGCCGCTCTGAGCTTGCCAGCCACCTCAGGGTACCGACGTTGTTGCCTTGCTCACTCTCAGCACTGCCAGAGCCCAGCTCCCAAATGGAAAACGTCCAGCGCCTGCTCCCACACCAAAGGGGCCAGGACTGCAAGCTGTTGCTGGCCCTCCCCTTCCCTTGGCAGCCCTTCCACAGCCCCACAGACACTGCCGCTCTCAGCTTGCCAGCCACCTCAGGGTGCCGACGTTGTTGCCTTGCTCACTCTCAGCACTGCCACAGCCCAGCTCCCAAATGGAAAACGTCCAGCGCCTGCTCCCACACCAAAGGGGCCAGGACTGCAAGCTGTTGCTGGCCCTCACCTTCCCTTGGCAGCCCTTCCACAGCCCCACAGACACTGCCGCTCTGAGCTTGCCAGCCACCTCAGGGTGCCGACGTTGTTGCCTTGCTCACTCTCAGCACTGCCACAGCCCAGCTCCCAAATGGAAAACGTCCAGCGCCTGCTCCCACACCAAAGGGGCCAGGACTGCAAGCTGTTGCTGGCCCTCACCTTCCCTTGGCAGCCCTTCCACAGCCCCACAGACACTGCCGCTCTGAGCTTGCCAGCCACCTCAGGGTGCCGATGTTGTTGCCTTGCTCGCTCTCAGCACTGCCAGAGCCCAGCTCCCAAATGGAAAACGTCCAGCACCTGCTCCCACACCAAAGGGGCCAGGACTGCAAGCTGTTGCTGGCCCTCACCTTCCCTTGGCAGCCCTTCCACAGCCCCACAGACACTGCCGCTCTCAGCTTGCCAGCCACCTCAGGGTGCCGACGTTGTTGCCTTGCTCGCTCTCGGTCCGGCGAAAGCCCAGCTCCCAAATGGAAAACGTCCAGCGCCTGCTCCCACACCAAAGGGGCCAGGACTGCAAGCTGTTGCTGGCCCTCACCTTCCCTTGGCAGCCCTTCCACAGCCCCACAGACACTGCCGCTCTGAGCTTGCCAGCCACCTCAGGGTGCCGACGTTGTTGCCTTGCTCGCTCTCAGCACTGCCAGAGCCCAGCTCCCAAATGGAAAACGTCCAGCGCCTGCTCCCACACCAAAGGGGCCAGGACTGCAAGCTGTTGCTGGCCCTCACCTTCCCTTGGCAGCCCTTCCACAGCCCCACAGACACTGCCGCTCTCAGCTTGCCAGCCACCTCAGGGTGCCGACGTCTTGCCCTTGCTCGCTCTCAGGCCTGCGAAAGCCCAGCTCCCAAATGGAAAACGTCCAGCGCCTGCTCCCACACCAAAGGGGCCAGGACTGCAAGCTCTTGCTGGCCCTCACCTTCCCTTGGCAGCCCTTCCACAGCCCCACAGACACTGCCGCTCTGAGCTTGCCAGCCACCTCAGGGTACCGACGTTGTTGCCTTGCTCACTCTCAGCACTGCCAGAGCCCAGCTCCCAAATGGAAAACGTCCAGCGCCTGCTCCCACACCAAAGGGGCCAGGACTGCAAGCTGTTGCTGGCCCTCCCCTTCCCTTGGCAGCCCTTCCACAGCCCCACAGACACTGCCGCTCTCAGCTTGCCAGCCACCTCAGGGTGCCGACGTTGTTGCCTTGCTCACTCTCAGCACTGCCACAGCCCAGCTCCCAAATGGAAAACGTCCAGCGCCTGCTCCCACACCAAAGGGGCCAGGACTGCAAGCTGTTGCTGGCCCTCACCTTCCCTTGGCAGCCCTTCCACAGCCCCACAGACACTGCCGCTCTCAGCTTGCCAGCCACCTCAGGGTGCCGACGTCTTTCCCTTGCTCGCTCTCAGGCCTGCGAAAGCCCAGCTCCCAAATGGAAAACGTCCAGCGCCTGCTCCCACACCAAAGGGGCCAGGACTGCAAGCTGTTGCTGGCCCTCACCTTCCCTTGGCAGCCCTTCCACAGCCCCACAGACACTGCCGCTCTGAGCTTGCCAGCCACCTCAGGGTGCCGACGTTGTTGCCTTGCTCACTCTCAGCACTGCCACAGCCCAGCTCCCAAATGGAAAACGTCCAGCGCCTGCTCCCACACCAAAGGGGCCAGGACTGCAAGCTGTTGCTGGCCCTCACCTTCCCTTGGCAGCCCTTCCACAGCCCCACAGACACTGCCGCTCTGAGCTTGCCAGCCACCTCAGGGTGCCGACGTCTTGCCCTTGCTCGCTCTCAGGCCTGCGAAAGCCCAGCTCCCAAATGGAAAACGTCCAGCGCCTGCTCCCACACCAAAGGGGCCAGGACTGCAAGCTGTTGCTGGCCCTCACCTTCCCTTGGCAGCCCTTCCACAGCCCCACAGACACTGCCGCTCTGAGCTTGCCAGCCACCTCAGGGTACCGACGTTGTTGCCTTGCTCACTCTCAGCACTGCCAGAGCCCAGCTCCCAAATGGAAAACGTCCAGCGCCTGCTCCCACACCAAAGGGGCCAGGACTGCAAGCTGTTGCTGGCCCTCCCCTTCCCTTGGCAGCCCTTCCACAGCCCCACAGACACTGCCGCTCTGAGCTTGCCAGCCACCTCAGGGTGCCGACGTTGTTGCCTTGCTCACTCTCAGCACTGCCAGAGCCCAGCTCCCAAATGGAAAACGTCCAGCGCCTGCTCCCACACCAAAGGGGCCAGGACTGCAAGCTGTTGCTGGCCCTCACCTTCCCTTGGCAGCCCTTCCACAGCCCCACAGACACTGCCGCTCTGAGCTTGCCAGCCACCTCAGGGTGCCGACGTTGTTGCCTTGCTCACTCTCAGCACTGCCACAGCCCAGCTCCCAAATGGAAAACGTCCAGCGCCTGCTCCCACACCAAAGGGGCCAGGACTGCAAGCTGTTGCTGGCCCTCACCTTCCCTTGGCAGCCCTTCCACAGCCCCACAGACACTGCCGCTCTGAGCTTGCCAGCCACCTCAGGGTGCCGACATCGTTCCCTTGCTCGCTCTCAGCACTGCCAGAGCCCAGCTCCCAAATGGAAAACGTCCAGCGCCTGCTCCCACACCAAAGGGGCCAGGACTGCAAGCTCTTGCTGGCCCTCACCTTCCCTTGGCAGCCCTTCCACAGCCCCACAGACACTGCCGCTCTGAGCTTGCCAGCCACCTCAGGGTGCCGACGTCTTGCCCTTGCTCGCTCTCAGTCCGGCGAAAGCCCAGCTCCCAAATGGAAAACGTCCAGCGCCTGCTCCCACACCAAAGGGGCCAGGACTGCAAGCTGTTGCTGGCCCTCACCTTCCCTTGGCAGCCCTTCCACAGCCCCACAGACACTGCCGCTCTCAGCTTGCCAGCCACCTCAGGGTGCCGACGTTGTTGCCTTGCTCGCTCTCAGCACTGCCAGAGCCCAGCTCCCAAATGGAAAACGTCCAGCGCCTGCTCCCACACCAAAGGGGCCAGGACTGCAAGCTGTTGCTGGCCCTCACCTTCCCTTGGCAGCCCTTCCACAGCCCCACAGTCACAGCCACGCTGAGCTTGCCAGCCACCTCAGGGTGCCGACGTTGTTGCCTTGCTCACTCTCAGCACTGCCAGAGCCCAGCTCCCAAATGGAAAACGTCCAGTGCCTGCTCCCACACCAAAGGGGCCAGGACTGCAAGCTGTTGCTGGCCCTCACCTTCCCTTGGCAGCCCTTCCACAGCCCCACAGACACTGCCGCTCTGAGCTTGCCAGCCACCTCAGGGTGCCGACGTCTTGCCCTTGCTCGCTCTCAGTCCGGCGAAAGCCCAGCTCCCAAATGGAAAACGTCCAGCGCCTGCTCCCACACCAAAGGGGCCAGGACTGCAAGCTGTTGCTGGCCCTCACCTTCCCTTGGCAGCCCTTCCACAGCCCCACAGACACTGCCGCTCTGAGCTTGCCAGCCACCTCAGGGTGCCGACGTTGTTGCCTTGCTCGCTCTCAGCACTGCCAGAGCCCAGCTCCCAAATGGAAAACGTCCAGCGCCTGCTCCCACACCAAAGGGGCCAGGACTGCAAGCTGTTGCTGGCACTCACCTTCCCTTGGCAGCCCTTCCACAGCCCCACAGACACTGCCGCTCTGAGCTTGCCAGCCACCTCAGGGTGCCGACGTTGTTGCCTTGCTCGCTCTCAGCACTGCCAGAGCCCAACTCCCAAATGGAAAACGTCCAGCGCCTGCTCCCACACCAAAGGGGCCAGGACTGCAAGCTGTTGCTGGCCCTCACCTTCCCTTGGCAGCCCTTCCACAGCCCCACAGACACTGCCGCTCTGAGCTTGCCAGCCACCTCAGGGTGCCGACGTTGTTGCCTTGCTCGCTCTCAGCACTGCCAGAGCCCAGCTCCCAAATGGAAAACGTCCAGCGCCTGCTCCCACACCAAAGGGGCCAGGACTGCAAGCTGTTGCTGGCCCTCACCTTCCCTTGGCAGCCCTTCCACAGCCCCACAGACACTGCCGCTCTGAGCTTGCCAGCCACCTCAGGGTGCCGACGTCTTGCCCTTGCTCGCTCTCAGGCCTGCGAAAGCCCAGCTCCCAAATGGAAAACGTCCAGCGCCTGCTCCCACACCAAAGGGGCCAGGACTGCAAGCTGTTGCTGGCCCTCACCTTCCCTTGGCAGCCCTTCCACAGCCCCACAGACACTGCCGCTCTGAGCTTGCCAGCCACCTCAGGGTGCCGACGTTGTTGCCTTGCTCACTCTCAGCACTGCCAGAGCCCAGCTCCCAAATGGAAAACGTCCAGCGCCTGCTCCCACACCAAAGGGGCCAGGACTGCAAGCTGTTGCTGGCCCTCACCTTCCCTTGGCAGCCCTTCCACAGCCCCACAGACACTGCCGCTCTGAGCTTGCCAGCCACCTCAGGGTGCCGACGTTGTTGCCTTGCTCGCTCTCAGCACTGCCAGAGCCCAGCTCCCAAATGGAAAACGTCCAGCGCCTGCTCCCACACCAAAGGGGCCAGGACTGCAAGCTCTTGCTGGCCCTCACCTTCCCTTGGCAGCCCTTCCACAGCCCCACAGACACTGCCGCTCTCAGCTTGCCAGCCACCTCAGGGTGCCGATGTTGTTGCCTTGCTCGCTCTCAGCACTGCCAGAGCCCAGCTCCCAAATGGAAAACGTCCAGCGCCTGCTCCCACACCAAAGGGGCCAGGACTGCAAGCTGTTGCTGGCCCTCACCTTCCCTTGGCAGCCCTTCCACAGCCCCACAGACACTGCCGCTCTCAGCTTGCCAGCCACCTCAGGGTGCCGACGTTGTTGCCTTGCTCGCTCTCAGCACTGCCAGAGCCCAGTTCCCAAATGGAAAACGTCCAGCGCCTGCTCCCACACCAAAGGGGCCAGGACTGCAAGCTGTTGCTGGCCCTCACCTTCCCTTGGCAGCCCTTCCACAGCCCCACAGACACTGCCGCTCTGAGCTTGCCAGCCACCTCAGGGTGCCGACGTTGTTGCCTTGCTCGCTCTCAGCGCTGCCAGAGCCCAGCTCCCAAGTGGAAAACGTCCAGCGCCTGCTCCCACACCAAAGGGGCCAGGACTGCAAGCTGTTGCTGGCCCTCACCTTCCCTTGGCAGCCCTTCCACAGCCCCACAGACACTGCCGCTCTGAGCTTGCCAGCCACCTCAGGGTGCCGACGTCTTTCCCGTGCTCGCTCTCAGCACTGCCAGAGCCCAGCTCCCAAGTGGAAAACGTCCAGCGCCTGCTCCCACACCAAAGGGGCCAGGACTGCAAGCTGTTGCTGGCCCTCACCTTCCCTTGGCAGCCCTTCCACAGCCCCACAGACACTGCCGCTCTGAGCTTGCCAGCCACCTCAGGGTGCCGACGTTGTTGCCTTGCTCGCTCTCAGCACTGCCAGAGCCCAGCTCCCAAGTGGAAAACGTCCAGCGCCTGCTCCCACACCAAAGGGGCCAGGACTGCAAGCTGTTGCTGGCCCTCACCTTCCCTTGGCAGCCCTTCCACAGCCCCACAGACACTGCCGCTCTGAGCTTGCCAGCCACCTCAGGGTGCCGACGTTGTTGCCTTGCTCGCTCTCAGCACTGCCAGAGCCCAGCTCCCAAATGGAAAACGTCCAGCGCCTGCTCCCACACCAAAGGGGCCAGGACTGCAAGCTCTTGCTGGCCCTCCCCTTCCCTTGGCAGCCCTTCCACAGCCCCACAGACACTGCCGCTCTGAGCTTGCCAGCCACCTCAGGGTGCCGACGTTGTTGCCTTGCTCGCTCTCAGCACTGCCAGAGCCCAGCTCCCAAATGGAAAACGTCCAGCGCCTGCTCCCACACCAAAGGGGCCAGGACTGCAAGCTGTTGCTGGCCCTCCCCTTCCCTTGGCAGCCCTTCCACAGCCCCACAGACACTGCCGCTCTCAGCTTGCCAGCCACCTCAGGGTGCCGACGTTGTTGCCTTGCTCGCTCTCAGCACTGCCAGAGCCCAGCTCCCAAATGGAAAACGTCCAGCGCCTGCTCCCACACCAAAGGGGCCAGGACTGCAAGCTGTTGCTGGCCCTCACCTTCCCTTGGCAGCCCTTCCACAGCCCCACAGACACTGCCGCTCTCAGCTTGCCAGCCACCTCAGGGTGCCGACGTTGTTGCCTTGCTCGCTCTCAGGCCTGCGAAAGCCCAGCTCCCAAATGGAAAACGTCCAGCGCCTGCTCCCACACCAAAGGGGCCAGGACTGCAAGCTGTTGCTGGCCCTCACCTTCCCTTGGCAGCCCTTCCACAGCCCCACAGACACTGCCGCTCTGAGCTTGCCAGCCACCTCAGGGTGCTGACGTTGTTGCCTTGCTCGCTCTCAGCACTGCCAGAGCCCAGCTCCCAAATGGAAAACGTCCAGCGCCTGCTCCCACACCAAAGGGGCCAGGACTGCAAGCTCTTGCTGGCCCTCACCTTCCCTTGGCAGCCCTTCCACAGCCCCACAGACACTGCCGCTCTGAGCTTGCCAGCCACCTCAGGGTGCCGACGTCTTGCCCTTGCTCGCTCTCAGCACTGCCAGAGCCCAGCTCCCAAATGGAAAACGTCCAGCGCCTGCTCCCACACCAAAGGGGCCAGGACTGCAAGCTGTTGCTGGCCCTCACCTTCCCTTGGCAGCCCTTCCACAGCCCCACAGACACTGCCGCTCTGAGCTTGCCAGCCACCTCAGGGTGCCGACGTTGTTGCCTTGCTCGCTCTCAGCACTGCCAGAGCCCAGCTCCCAAATGGAAAACGTCCAGCGCCTGCTCCCACACCAAAGGGGCCAGGACTGCAAGCTCTTGCTGGCCCTCACCTTCCCTTGGCAGCCCTTCCACAGCCCCACAGACACTGCCGCTCTGAGCTTGCCAGCCACCTCAGGGTGCCGACGTTGTTGCCTTGCTCGCTCTCAGCACTGCCAGAGCCCAGCTCCCAAATGGAAAACGTCCAGCGCCTGCTCCCACACCAAAGGGGCCAGGACTGCAAGCTGTTGCTGGCCCTCCCCTTCCCTTGGCAGCCCTTCCACAGCCCCACAGACACTGCCGCTCTCAGCTTGCCAGCCACCTCAGGGTGCCGACGTTGTTGCCTTGCTCGCTCTCAGCACTGCCAGAGCCCAGCTCCCAAATGGAAAACGTCCAGCGCCTGCTCCCACACCAAAGGGGCCAGGACTGCAAGCTGTTGCTGGCCCTCACCTTCCCTTGGCAGCCCTTCCACAGCCCCACAGACACTGCCGCTCTCAGCTTGCCAGCCACCTCAGGGTGCCGACGTTGTTGCCTTGCTCGCTCTCAGCACTGCCAGAGCCCAGCTCCCAAATGGAAAACGTCCAGCGCCTGCTCCCACACCAAAGGGGCCAGGACTGCAAGCTGTTGCTGGCCCTCACCTTCCCTTGGCAGCCCTTCCACAGCCCCACAGACACTGCCGCTCTCAGCTTGCCAGCCACCTCAGGGTGCCGACGTTGTTGCCTTGCTCGCTCTCAGCACTGCCAGAGCCCAGCTCCCAAATGGAAAACGTCCAGCGCCTGCTCCCACACCAAAGGGGCCAGGACTGCAAGCTGTTGCTGGCCCTCCCCTTCCCTTGGCAGCCCTTCCACAGCCCCACAGACACTGCCGCTCTGAGCTTGCCAGCCACCTCAGGGTGCCGACGTTGTTGCCTTGCTCGCTCTCAGCACTGCCAGAGCCCAGCTCCCAAGTGGAAAACGTCCAGCGCCTGCTCCCACACCAAAGGGGCCAGGACTGCAAGCTCTTGCTGGCCCTCACCTTCCCTTGGCAGCCCTTCCACAGCCCCACAGACACTGCCGCTCTGAGCTTGCCAGCCACCTCAGGGTGCCGACGTTGTTGCCTTGCTCGCTCTCAGCACTGCCAGAGCCCAGCTCCCAAATGGAAAACGTCCAGCGCCTGCTCCCACACCAAAGGGGCCAGGACTGCAAGCTGTTGCTGGCCCTCACCTTCCCTTGGCAGCCCTTCCACAGCCCCACAGACACTGCAGCTCTCAGCTTGCCAGCCACCTCAGGGTGCCGACGTTGTTGCCTTGCTCGCTCTCAGCACTGCCAGAGCCCAGCTCCCAAATGGAAAACGTCCAGCGCCTGCTCCCACACCAAAGGGGCCAGGACTGCAAGCTGTTGCTGGCCCTCACCTTCCCTTGGCAGCCCTTCCACAGCCCCACAGACACTGCCGCTCTGAGCTTGCCAGCCACCTCAGGGTGCCGACGTTGTTGCCTTGCTCGCTCTCAGCACTGCCAGAGCCCAGCTCCCAAATGGAAAACGTCCAGCGCCTGCTCCCACACCAAAGGGGCCAGGACTGCAAGCTGTTGCTGGCCCTCACCTTCCCTTGGCAGCCCTTCCACAGCCCCACAGACACTGCCGCTCTGAGCTTGCCAGCCACCTCAGGGTGCCGACGTTGTTGCCTTGCTCGCTCTCAGCACTGCCAGAGCCCAGCTCCCAAATGGAAAACGTCCAGCGCCTGCTCCCACACCAAAGGGGCCAGGACTGCAAGCTCTTGCTGGCCCTCACCTTCCCTTGGCAGCCCTTCCACAGCCCCACAGACACTGCCGCTCTGAGCTTGCCAGCCACCTCAGGGTACCGACGTCTTGCCCTTGCTCGCTCTCAGGCCTGCGAAAGCCCAGCTCCCAAATGGAAAACGTCCAGCGCCTGCTCCCACACCAAAGGGGCCAGGACTGCAAGCTGTTGCTGGCCCTCCCCTTCCCTTGGCAGCCCTTCCACAGCCCCACAGACACTGCCGCTCTGAGCTTGCCAGCCACCTCAGGGTGCCGACGTTGTTGCCTTGCTCGCTCTCAGCACTGCCAGAGCCCAGCTCCCAAATGGAAAACGTCCAGCGCCTGCTCCCACACCAAAGGGGCCGGGACTGCAAGCTGTTGCTGGCCCTCACCTTCCCTTGGCAGCCCTTCCACAGCCCCACAGACACTGCCGCTCTCAGCTTGCCAGCCACCTCAGGGTGCCGACGTTGTTGCCTTGCTCGCTCTCAGCACTGCCAGAGCCCAGTTCCCAAATGGAAAACGTCCAGCGCCTGCTCCCACACCAAAGGGGCCAGGACTGCAAGCTGTTGCTGGCCCTCACCTTCCCTTGGCAGCCCTTCCACAGCCCCACAGACACTGCCGCTCTGAGCTTGCCAGCCACCTCAGGGTGCCGACGTTGTTGCCTTGCTCGCTCTCAGCACTGCCACAGCCCAGCTCCCAAATGGAAAACGTCCAGCGCCTGCTCCCACACCAAAGGGGCCGGGACTGCAAGCTGTTGCTGGCCCTCACCTTCCCTTGGCAGCCCTTCCACAGCCCCACAGACACTGCCGCTCTCAGCTTGCCAGCCACCTCAGGGTGCCGACGTTGTTGCCTTGCTCGCTCTCAGCACTGCCAGAGCCCAGTTCCCAAATGGAAAACGTCCAGCGCCTGCTCCCACACCAAAGGGGCCAGGACTGCAAGCTGTTGCTGGCCCTCACCTTCCCTTGGCAGCCCTTCCACAGCCCCACAGACACTGCCGCTCTGAGCTTGCCAGCCACCTCAGGGTGCCGACGTTGTTGCCTTGCTCGCTCTCAGCACTGCCAGAGCCCAGCTCCCAAGTGGAAAACGTCCAGCGCCTGCTCCCACACCAAAGGGGCCAGGACTGCAAGCTGTTGCTGGCCCTCACCTTCCCTTGGCAGCCCTTCCACAGCCCCACAGACACTGCCGCTCTGAGCTTGCCAGCCACCTCAGGGTGCCGACGTCTTTCCCGTGCTCGCTCTCAGCACTGCCAGAGCCCAGCTCCCAAGTGGAAAACGTCCAGCGCCTGCTCCCACACCAAAGGGGCCAGGACTGCAAGCTGTTGCTGGCCCTCACCTTCCCTTGGCAGCCCTTCCACAGCCCCACAGACACTGCCGCTCTGAGCTTGCCAGCCACCTCAGGGTGCCGACGTTGTTGCCTTGCTCGCTCTCAGCACTGCCAGAGCCCAGCTCCCAAGTGGAAAACGTCCAGCGCCTGCTCCCACACCAAAGGGGCCAGGACTGCAAGCTGTTGCTGGCCCTCACCTTCCCTTGGCAGCCCTTCCACAGCCCCACAGACACTGCCGCTCTGAGCTTGCCAGCCACCTCAGGGTGCCGACGTTGTTGCCTTGCTCGCTCTCAGCACTGCCAGAGCCCAGCTCCCAAATGGAAAACGTCCAGCGCCTGCTCCCACACCAAAGGGGCCAGGACTGCAAGCTCTTGCTGGCCCTCCCCTTCCCTTGGCAGCCCTTCCACAGCCCCACAGACACTGCCGCTCTGAGCTTGCCAGCCACCTCAGGGTGCCGACGTTGTTGCCTTGCTCGCTCTCAGCACTGCCAGAGCCCAGCTCCCAAATGGAAAACGTCCAGCGCCTGCTCCCACACCAAAGGGGCCAGGACTGCAAGCTGTTGCTGGCCCTCACCTTCCCTTGGCAGCCCTTCCACAGCCCCACAGACACTGCCGCTCTCAGCTTGCCAGCCACCTCAGGGTGCCGACGTTGTTGCCTTGCTCGCTCTCAGCACTGCCAGAGCCCAGCTCCCAAATGGAAAACGTCCAGCGCCTGCTCCCACACCAAAGGGGCCAGGACTGCAAGCTCTTGCTGGCCCTCACCTTCCCTTGGCAGCCCTTCCACAGCCCCACAGACACTGCCGCTCTCAGCTTGCCAGCCACCTCAGGGTGCCGACGTTGTTGCCTTGCTCGCTCTCAGGCCTGCGAAAGCCCAGCTCCCAAATGGAAAACGTCCAGCGCCTGCTCCCACACCAAAGGGGCCAGGACTGCAAGCTGTTGCTGGCCCTCACCTTCCCTTGGCAGCCCTTCCACAGCCCCACAGACACTGCCGCTCTGAGCTTGCCAGCCACCTCAGGGTGCTGACGTTGTTGCCTTGCTCGCTCTCAGCACTGCCAGAGCCCAGCTCCCAAATGGAAAACGTCCAGCGCCTGCTCCCACACCAAAGGGGCCAGGACTGCAAGCTCTTGCTGGCCCTCACCTTCCCTTGGCAGCCCTTCCACAGCCCCACAGACACTGCCGCTCTGAGCTTGCCAGCCACCTCAGGGTGCCGACGTCTTGCCCTTGCTCGCTCTCAGCACTGCCAGAGCCCAGCTCCCAAATGGAAAACGTCCAGCGCCTGCTCCCACACCAAAGGGGCCAGGACTGCAAGCTGTTGCTGGCCCTCACCTTCCCTTGGCAGCCCTTCCACAGCCCCACAGACACTGCCGCTCTGAGCTTGCCAGCCACCTCAGGGTGCCGACGTTGTTGCCTTGCTCGCTCTCAGCACTGCCAGAGCCCAGCTCCCAAATGGAAAACGTCCAGCGCCTGCTCCCACACCAAAGGGGCCAGGACTGCAAGCTCTTGCTGGCCCTCACCTTCCCTTGGCAGCCCTTCCACAGCCCCACAGACACTGCCGCTCTGAGCTTGCCAGCCACCTCAGGGTGCCGACGTTGTTGCCTTGCTCGCTCTCAGCACTGCCAGAGCCCAGCTCCCAAATGGAAAACGTCCAGCGCCTGCTCCCACACCAAAGGGGCCAGGACTGCAAGCTGTTGCTGGCCCTCCCCTTCCCTTGGCAGCCCTTCCACAGCCCCACAGACACTGCCGCTCTCAGCTTGCCAGCCACCTCAGGGTGCCGACGTTGTTGCCTTGCTCGCTCTCAGCACTGCCAGAGCCCAGCTCCCAAGTGGAAAACGTCCAGCGCCTGCTCCCACACCAAAGGGGCCAGGACTGCAAGCTCTTGCTGGCCCTCACCTTCCCTTGGCAGCCCTTCCACAGCCCCACAGACACTGCCGCTCTCAGCTTGCCAGCCACCTCAGGGTGCCGACGTTGTTGCCTTGCTCGCTCTCAGCACTGCCAGAGCCCAGCTCCCAAATGGAAAACGTCCAGCGCCTGCTCCCACACCAAAGGGGCCAGGACTGCAAGCTGTTGCTGGCCCTCACCTTCCCTTGGCAGCCCTTCCACAGCCCCACAGACACTGCCGCTCTGAGCTTGCCAGCCACCTCAGGGTGCCGACGTTGTTGCCTTGCTCGCTCTCAGCACTGCCAGAGCCCAGCTCCCAAATGGAAAACGTCCAGCGCCTGCTCCCACACCAAAGGGGCCAGGACTGCAAGCTGTTGCTGGCCCTCACCTTCCCTTGGCAGCCCTTCCACAGCCCCACAGACACTGCCGCTCTCAGCTTGCCAGCCACCTCAGGGTGCCGACGTTGTTGCCTTGCTCGCTCTCAGCACTGCCAGAGCCCAGCTCCCAAGTGGAAAACGTCCAGCGCCTGCTCCCACACCAAAGGGGCCAGGACTGCAAGCTCTTGCTGGCCCTCACCTTCCCTTGGCAGCCCTTCCACAGCCCCACAGACACTGCCGCTCTGAGCTTGCCAGCCACCTCAGGGTGCCGACGTTGTTGCCTTGCTCGCTCTCAGCACTGCCAGAGCCCAGCTCCCAAATGGAAAACGTCCAGCGCCTGCTCCCACACCAAAGGGGCCAGGACTGCAAGCTGTTGCTGGCCCTCACCTTCCCTTGGCAGCCCTTCCACAGCCCCACAGACACTGCAGCTCTCAGCTTGCCAGCCACCTCAGGGTGCCGACGTTGTTGCCTTGCTCGCTCTCAGCACTGCCAGAGCCCAGCTCCCAAATGGAAAACGTCCAGCGCCTGCTCCCACACCAAAGGGGCCAGGACTGCAAGCTGTTGCTGGCCCTCACCTTCCCTTGGCAGCCCTTCCACAGCCCCACAGACACTGCCGCTCTGAGCTTGCCAGCCACCTCAGGGTGCCGACGTTGTTGCCTTGCTCGCTCTCAGCACTGCCAGAGCCCAGCTCCCAAATGGAAAACGTCCAGCGCCTGCTCCCACACCAAAGGGGCCAGGACTGCAAGCTGTTGCTGGGCCTCACCTTCCCTTGGCAGCCCTTCCACAGCCCCACAGACACTGCCGCTCTGAGCTTGCCAGCCACCTCAGGGTGCCGACGTTGTTGCCTTGCTCGCTCTCAGCACTGCCAGAGCCCAGCTCCCAAATGGAAAACGTCCAGCGCCTGCTCCCACACCAAAGGGGCCAGGACTGCAAGCTGTTGCTGGCCCTCACCTTCCCTTGGCAGCCCTTCCACAGCCCCACAGACACTGCCGCTCTGAGCTTGCCAGCCACCTCAGGGTACCGACGTCTTGCCCTTGCTCGCTCTCAGGCCTGCGAAAGCCCAGCTCCCAAATGGAAAACGTCCAGCGCCTGCTCCCACACCAAAGGGGCCAGGACTGCAAGCTGTTGCTGGCCCTCCCCTTCCCTTGGCAGCCCTTCCACAGCCCCACAGACACTGCCGCTCTGAGCTTGCCAGCCACCTCAGGGTGCCGACGTTGTTGCCTTGCTCGCTCTCAGCACTGCCAGAGCCCAGCTCCCAAATGGAAAACGTCCAGCGCCTGCTCCCACACCAAAGGGGCCAGGACTGCAAGCTGTCGCTGGCCCTCACCTTCCCTTGGCAGCCCTTCCACAGCCCCACAGACACTGCCGCTCTGAGCTTGCCAGCCACCTCAGGGTGCCGACGTTGTTGCCTTGCTCGCTCTCAGCACTGCCAGAGCCCAGCTCCCAAGTGGAAAACGTCCAGCGCCTGCTCCCACACCAAAGGGGCCAGGACTGCAAGCTGTTGCTGGCCCTCCCCTTCCCTTGGCAGCCCTTCCACAGCCCCACAGACACTGCCGCTCTGAGCTTGCCAGCCACCTCAGGGTGCCGACGTTGTTGCCTTGCTCGCTCTCAGCACTGCCAGAGCCCAGCTCCCAAATGGAAAACGTCCAGCGCCTGCTCCCACACCAAAGGGGCCAGGACTGCAAGCTGTTGCTGGCCCTCACCTTCCCTTGGCAGCCCTTCCACAGCCCCACAGACACTGCCGCTCTGAGCTTGCCAGCCACCTCAGGGTGCCGACGTTGTTGCCTTGCTCGCTCTCAGCACTGCCAGAGCCCAGCTCCCAAATGGAAAACGTCCAGCGCCTGCTCCCACACCAAAGGGGCCAGGACTGCAAGCTGTTGCTGGCCCTCACCTTCCCTTGGCAGCCCTTCCACAGCCCCACAGACACTGCCGCTCTGAGCTTGCCAGCCACCTCAGGGTGCCGACGTCTTGCCCTTGCTCGCTCTCAGGCCTGCGAAAGCCCAGCTCCCAAATGGAAAACGTCCAGCGCCTGCTCCCACACCAAAGGGGCCAGGACTGCAAGCTGTTGCTGGCCCTCACCTTCCCTTGGCAGCCCTTCCACAGCCCCACAGACACTGCCGCTCTGAGCTTGCCAGCCACCTCAGGGTGCCGACGTTGTTGCCTTGCTCACTCTCAGCACTGCCAGAGCCCAGCTCCCAAATGGAAAACGTCCAGCGCCTGCTCCCACACCAAAGGGGCCAGGACTGCAAGCTGTTGCTGGCCCTCACCTTCCCTTGGCAGCCCTTCCACAGCCCCACAGACACTGCCGCTCTGAGCTTGCCAGCCACCTCAGGGTGCCGACGTTGTTGCCTTGCTCGCTCTCAGCACTGCCAGAGCCCAGCTCCCAAATGGAAAACGTCCAGCGCCTGCTCCCACACCAAAGGGGCCAGGACTGCAAGCTGTTGCTGGCCCTCCCCTTCCCTTGGCAGCCCTTCCACAGCCCCACAGACACTGCCGCTCTGAGCTTGCCAGCCACCTCAGGGTGCCGACGTTGTTGCCTTGCTCGCTCTCAGCACTGCCAGAGCCCAGCTCCCAAATGGAAAATGTCCAGCGCCTGCTCCCACACCAAAGGGGCCAGGACTGCAAGCTCTTGCTGGCCCTCACCTTCCCTTGGCAGCCCTTCCACAGCCCCACAGACACTGCCGCTCTCAGCTTGCCAGCCACCTCAGGGTGCCAACGTTGTTGCCTTGCTCGCTCTGAGCACTGCCAGAGCCCAGCTCCCAAATGGAAAACGTCCAGCGCCTGCTCCCACACCAAAGGGGCCAGGACTGCAAGCTCTTGCTGGCCCTCACCTTCCCTTGGCAGCCCTTCCACAGCCCCACAGACACTGCCGCTCTGAGCTTGCCAGCCACCTCAGGGTGCCGACGTCTTGCCCTTGCTCGCTCTCAGGCCTGCGAAAGCCCAGCTCCCAAATGGAAAACGTCCAGCGCCTGCTCCCACACCAAAGGGGCCAGGACTGCAAGCTGTTGCTGGCCCTCCCCTTCCCTTGGCAGCCCTTCCACAGCCCCACAGACACTGCCGCTCTGAGCTTGCCAGCCACCTCAGGGTGCCGACGTTGTTGCCTTGCTCGCTCTCAGCACTGCCAGAGCCCAGCTCCCAAATGGAAAACGTCCAGCGCCTGCTCCCACACCAAAGGGGCCAGGACTGCAAGCTGTTGCTGGCCCTCCCCTTCCCTTGGCAGCCCTTCCACAGCCCCACAGACACTGCCGCTCTGAGCTTGCCAGCCACCTCAGGGTGCCGACGTTGTTGCCTTGCTCGCTCTCAGCACTGCCAGAGCCCAGCTCCCAAATGGAAAACGTCCAGCGCCTGCTCCCACACCAAAGGGGCCAGGACTGCAAGCTGTTGCTGGCCCTCACCTTCCCTTGGCAGCCCTTCCACAGCCCCACAGACACTGCCGCTCTGAGCTTGCCAGCCACCTCAGGGTGCCGACGTTGTTGACTTGCTCGCTCTCAGCACTGCCAGAGCCCAGCTCCCAAATGGAAAACGTCCGGCGCCTGCTCCCACACCAAAGGGGCCAGGACTGCAAGCTGTTGCTGGCCCTCACCTTCCCTTGGCAGCCCTTCCACAGCCCCACAGACACTGCCGCTCTCAGCTTGCCAGCCACCTCACGGTGCCGATGTTGTTGCCTTGCTCGCTCTCAGCACTGCCAGAGCCCAGCTCCCAAATGGAAAACGTCCAGCGCCTGCTCCCACACCAAAGGGGCCAGGACTGCAAGCTCTTGCTGGGCCTCACCTTCCCTTGGCAGCCCTTCCACAGCCCCACAGACACTGCCGCTCTGAGCTTGCCAGCCACGTCAGGGTGCCGACGTCTTGCCCTTGCTCGCTCTCAGGCCTGCGAAAGCCCAGCTCCCAAATGGAAAACGTCCAGCGCCTGCTCCCACACCAAAGGGGCCAGGACTGCAAGCTGTTGCTGGCCCTCACCTTCCCTTGGCAGCCCTTCCACAGCCCCACAGACACTGCCGCTCTGAGCTTGCCAGCCACCTCAGGGTGCCGACGTCTTTCCCGTGCTCGCTCTCAGGCCTGCGAAAGACCAGCTCCCAAATGGAAAACGTCCAGCGCCTGCTCCCACACCAAAGGGGCCAGGACTGCAAGCTGTTGCTGGCCCTCCCCTTCCCTTGGCAGCCCTTCCACAGCCCCACAGACACTGCCGCTCTGAGCTTGCCAGCCACCTCAGGGTGCCGACGTTGTTGCCTTGCTCGCTCTCAGCACTGCCAGAGCCCAGCTCCCAAATGGAAAACGTCCAGCGCCTGCTCCCACACCAAAGGGGCCAGGACTGCAAGCTGTTGCTGGCCCTCACCTTCCCTTGGCAGCCCTTCCACAGCCCCACAGACACTGCCGCTCTGAGCTTGCCAGCCACCTCAGGGTGCCGACGTCTTGCCCTTGCTCGCTCTCAGGCCTGCGAAAGCCCAGCTCCCAAATGGAAAACGTCCAGCGCCTGCTCCCACACCAAAGGGGCCAGGACTGCAAGCTGTTGCTGGCCCTCACCTTCCCTTGGCAGCCCTTCCACAGCCCCACAGACACTGCCGCTCTGAGCTTGCCAGCCACCTCAGGGTGCCGACGTTGTTGCCTTGCTCGCTCTCAGCACTGCCAGAGCCCAGCTCCCAAGTGGAAAACGTCCAGCGCCTGCTCCCACACCAAAGGGGCCAGGACTGCAAGCTGTTGCTGGCCCTCACCTTCCCTTGGCAGCCCTTCCACAGCCCCACAGACACTGCCGCTCTGAGCTTGCCAGCCACCTCAGGGTGCCGACGTTGTTGACTTGCTCGCTCTCAGCACTGCCAGAGCCCAGCTCCCAAATGGAAAACGTCCGGCGCCTGCTCCCACACCAAAGGGGCCAGGACTGCAAGCTCTTGCTGGCCCTCACCTTCCCTTGGCAGCCCTTCCACAGCCCCACAGACACTGCCGCTCTGAGCTTGCCAGCCACCTCAGGGTGCCGACGTTGTTGCCTTGCTCGCTCTCAGCACTGCCAGAGCCCAGCTCCCAAATGGAAAACGTCCAGCGCCTGCTCCCACACCAAAGGGGCCAGGACTGCAAGCTCTTGCTGGCCCTCCCCTTCCCTTGGCAGCCCTTCCACAGCCCCACAGACACTGCCGCTCTGAGCTTGCCAGCCACCTCAGGGTGCCGACGTCTTGCCCTTGCTCGCTCTCAGGCCTGCGAAAGCCCAGCTCCCAAATGGAAAACGTCCAGCGCCTGCTCCCACACCAAAGGGGCCAGGACTGCAAGCTGTTGCTGGCCCTCACCTTCCCTTGGCAGCCCTTCCACAGCCCCACAGACACTGCCGCTCTGAGCTTGCCAGCCACCTCAGGGTGCCGACGTTGTTGCCTTGCTCGCTCTCAGCACTGCCAGAGCCCAGCTCCCAAATGGAAAACGTCCAGCGCCTGCTCCCACACCAAAGGGGCCAGGACTGCAAGCTGTTGCTGGCCCTCCCCTTCCCTTGGCAGCCCTTCCACAGCCCCACAGACACTGCCGCTCTGAGCTTGCCAGCCACCTCAGGGTGCCGACGTTGTTGCCTTGCTCGCTCTCAGCACTGCCAGAGCCCAGCTCCCAAATGGAAAACGTCCAGCGCCTGCTCCCACACCAAAGGGGCCAGGACTGCAAGCTGTTGCTGGCCCTCACCTTCCCTTGGCAGCCCTTCCACAGCCCCACAGACACTGCCGCTCTGAGCTTGCCAGCCACCTCAGGGTGCCGACGTCTTGCCCTTGCTCGCTCTCAGGCCTGCGAAAGCCCAGCTCCCAAATGGAAAACGTCCAGCGCCTGCTCCCACACCAAAGGGGCCAGGACTGCAAGCTGTTGCTGGCCCTCACCTTCCCTTGGCAGCCCTTCCACAGCCCCACAGACACTGCCGCTCTGAGCTTGCCAGCCACCTCAGGGTGCCGACGTTGTTGCCTTGCTCGCTCTCAGCACTGCCAGAGCCCAGCTCCCAAGTGGAAAACGTCCAGCGCCTGCTCCCACACCAAAGGGGCCAGGACTGCAAGCTGTTGCTGGCCCTCACCTTCCCTTGGCAGCCCTTCCACAGCCCCACAGACACTGCCGCTCTCAGCTTGCCAGCCACCTCAGGGTGCCGACGTTGTTGCCTTGCTCGCTCTCAGCACTGCCAGAGCCCAGCTCCCAAATGGAAAACGTCCAGCGCCTGCTCCCACACCAAAGGGGCCAGGACTGCAAGCTGTTGCTGGCCCTCCCCTTCCCTTGGCAGCCCTTCCACAGCCCCACAGACACTGCCGCTCTGAGCTTGCCAGCCACCTCAGGGTGCCGACGTTGTTGCCTTGCTCGCTCTCAGCACTGCCAGAGCCCAGCTCCCAAATGGAAAACGTCCAGCGCCTGCTCCCACACCAAAGGGGCCAGGACTGCAAGCTGTTGCTGGCCCTCACCTTCCCTTGGCAGCCCTTCCACAGCCCCACAGACACTGCCGCTCTGAGCTTGCCAGCCACCTCAGGGTGCCGACGTTGTTGCCTTGCTCGCTCTCAGCACTGCCAGAGCCCAGCTCCCAAATGGAAAACGTCCAGCGCCTGCTCCCACACCAAAGGGGCCAGGACTGCAAGCTCTTGCTGGCCCTCACCTTCCCTTGGCAGCCCTTCCACAGCCCCACAGACACTGCCGCTCTCAGCTTGCCAGCCACCTCAGGGTGCCGACGTTGTTGCCTTGCTCGCTCTCAGCACTGCCAGAGCCCAGCTCCCAAATGGAAAACGTCCAGCGCCTGCTCCCACACCAAAGGGGCCAGGACTGCAAGCTGTTGCTGGCCCTCACCTTCCCTTGGCAGCCCTTCCACAGCCCCACAGACACTGCCGCTCTGAGCTTGCCAGCCACCTCAGGGTGCCGACGTCTTGCCCTTGCTCGCTCTCAGGCCTGCGAAAGCCCAGCTCCCAAATGGAAAACGTCCAGCGCCTGCTCCCACACCAAAGGGGCCAGGACTGCAAGCTGTTGCTGGCCCTCACCTTCCCTTGGCAGCCCTTCCACAGCCCCACAGACACTGCCGCTCTGAGCTTGCCAGCCACCTCAGGGTGCCGACGTTGTTGCCTTGCTCGCTCTCAGCACTGCCAGAGCCCAGCTCCCAAATGGAAAACGTCCAGCGCCTGCTCCCACACCAAAGGGGCCAGGACTGCAAGCTCTTGCTGGCCCTCACCTTCCCTTGGCAGCCCTTCCACAGCCCCACAGACACTGCCGCTCTGAGCTTGCCAGCCACCTCAGGGTGCCGACGTTGTTGCCTTGCTCGCTCTCAGCACTGCCAGAGCCCAGCTCCCAAATGGAAAACGTCCAGCGCCTGCTCCCACACCAAAGGGGCCAGGACTGCAAGCTGTTGCTGGCCCTCACCTTCCCTTGGCAGCCCTTCCACAGCCCCACAGACACTGCCGCGCTGAGCTTGCCAGCCACCGCAGGGTGCCGACGTTGTTGCCTTGCTCGCTCTCAGCACTGCCAGAGCCCAGCTCCCAAATGGAAAACGTCCAGCGCCTGCTCCCACACCAAAGGGGCCAGGACTGCAAGCTGTTGCTGGCCCTCACCTTCCCTTGGCAGCCCTTCCACAGCCCCACAGACACTGCCGCTCTGAGCTTGCCAGCCACCTCAGGGTGCCGACGTTGTTGCCTTGCTCGCTCTCAGCACTGCCAGAGCCCAGCTCCCAAATGGAAAACGTCCAGCGCCTGCTCCCACACCAAAGGGGCCAGGACTGCAAGCTGTTGCTGGCCCTCACCTTCCCTTGGCAGCCCTTCCACAGCCCCACAGACACTGCCGCTCTGAGCTTGCCAGCCACCTCAGGGTGCCGACGTTGTTGCCTTGCTCGCTCTCAGCACTGCCAGAGCCCAGCTCCCAAATGGAAAACGTCCAGCGCCTGCTCCCACACCAAAGGGGCCAGGACTGCAAGCTGTTGCTGGCACTCACCTTCCCTTGGCAGCCCTTCCACAGCCCCACAGACACTGCCGCTCTGAGCTTGCCAGCCACATCAGGGTGCCGACGTCTTGCCCTTGCTCGCTCTCAGCACTGCCAGAGCCCAGCTCCCAAATGGAAAACGTCCAGCGCCTGCTCCCACACCAAAGGGGCCAGGACTGCAAGCTCTTGCTGGCCCTCACCTTCCCTTGGCAGCCCTTCCACAGCCCCACAGACACTGCCGCTCTGAGCTTGCCAGCCACCTCAGGGTGCCGACGTCTTGCCCTTGCTCGCTCTCAGGCCTGCGAAAGCCCAGCTCCCAAATGGAAAACGTCCAGCGCCTGCTCCCACACCAAAGGGGCCAGGACTGCAAGCTGTTGCTGGCCCTCACCTTCCCTTGGCAGCCCTTCCACAGCCCCACAGACACTGCCGCTCTCAGCTTGCCAGCCACCTCAGGGTGCCGACGTCTTGCCCTTTCTCGCTCTCAAGCCTGCGAAAGCCCAGCTCCCAAATGTAAAACGTCCAGCGCCTGCTCCCACACCAAAGGGGCCAGGACTGCAAGCTGTTGCTGGCCCTCCCCTTCCCTTGGCAGCCCTTCCACAGCCCCACAGACACTGCCGCTCTGAGCTTGCCAGCCACCTCAGGGTGCCGACGTTGTTGCCTTGCTCGCTCTCAGCACTGCCAGAGCCCAGCTCCCAAATGGAAAACGTCCAGCGCCTGCTCCCACACCAAAGGGGCCAGGACTGCAAGCTGTTGCTGGCCCTCACCTTCCCTTGGCAGCCCTTCCACAGCCCCACAGACACTGCCGCTCTGAGCTTGCCAGCCACCTCAGGGTGCCGACGTTGTTGCCTTGCTCGCTCTCAGCACTGCCAGAGCCCAGCTCCCAAATGGAAAACGTCCAGCGCCTGCTCCCACACCAAAGGGGCCAGGACTGCAAGCTGTTGCTGGCCCTCCCCTTCCCTTGGCAGCCCTTCCACAGCCCCACAGACACTGCCGCTCTGAGCTTGCCAGCCACCTCAGGGTGCCGACGTTGTTGCCTTGCTCGCTCTCAGCACTGCCAGAGCCCAGCTCCCAAATGGAAAACGTCCAGCGCCTGCTCCCACACCAAAGGGGCCAGGACTGCAAGCTGTTGCTGGCCCTCACCTTCCCTTGGCAGCCCTTCCACAGCCCCACAGACACTGCCGCTCTCAGCTTGCCAGCCACCTCAGGGTGCCGACGTTGTTGCCTTGCTCGCTCTCAGCACTGCCAGAGCCCAGCTCCCAAATGGAAAACGTCCAGCGCCTGCTCCCACACCAAAGGGGCCAGGACTGCAAGCTGTTGCTGGCACTCACCTTCCCTTGGCAGCCCTTCCACAGCCCCACAGACACTGCCGCTCTGAGCTTGCCAGCCACCTCAGGGTGCCGACGTCTTGCCCTTGCTCGCTCTCAGCACTGCCAGAGCCCAGCTCCCAAATGGAAAACGTCCAGCGCCTGCTCCCACACCAAAGGGGCCAGGACTGCAAGCTGTTGCTGGCCCTCACCTTCCCTTGGCAGCCCTTCCACAGCCCCACAGACACTGCCGCTCTCAGCTTGCCAGCCACCTCAGGGTGCCGACGTCTTTCCCGTGCTCGCTCTCAGGCCTGCGAAAGCCCAGGTCCCAAATGGAAAACGTCCAGCGCCTGCTCCCACACCAAAGGGGCCAGGACTGCAAGCTGTTGCTGGCCCTCACCTTCCCTTGGCAGCCCTTCCACAGCCCCACAGACACTGCCGCTCTGAGCTTGCCAGCCACCTCAGGGTGCCGACGTCTTGCCCTTTCTCGCTCTCAAGCCTGCGAAAGCCCAGCTCCCAAATGGAAAACGTCCAGCGCCTGCTCCCACACCAAAGGGGCCAGGACTGCAAGCTGTTGCTGGCCCTCACCTTCCCTTGGCAGCCCTTCCACAGCCCCACAGACACTGCCGCTCTGAGCTTGCCAGCCACCTCAGGGTGCCGACGTTGTTGCCTTGCTCGCTCTCAGCACTGCCAGAGCCCAGCTCCCAAATGGAAAACGTCCAGCGCCTGCTCCCACACCAAAGGGGCCAGGACTGCAAGCTCTTGCTGGCCCTCACCTTCCCTTGGCAGCCCTTCCACAGCCCCACAGACACTGCCGCTCTGAGCTTGCCAGCCACCTCAGGGTGCCGACGTTGTTGCCTTGCTCGCTCTCAGCACTGCCAGAGCCCAGCTCCCAAATGGAAAACGTCCAGCGCCTGCTCCCACACCAAAGGGGCCAGGACTGCAAGCTGTTGCTGGCCCTCACCTTCCCTTGGCAGCCCTTCCACAGCCCCACAGACACTGCCGCTCTCAGCTTGCCAGCCACCTCAGGGTGCCGACGTTGTTGCCTTGCTCGCTCTCAGCACTGCCAGAGCCCAGCTCCCAAATGGAAAACGTCCAGCGCCTGCTCCCACACCAAAGGGGCCAGGACTGCAAGCTCTTGCTGGCCCTCACCTTCCCTTGGCAGCCCTTCCACAGCCCCACAGACACTGCCGCTCTGAGCTTGCCAGCCACCTCAGGGTGCCGACGTTGTTGCCTTGCTCGCTCTCAGCACTGCCAGAGCCCAGCTCCCAAATGGAAAACGTCCAGCGCCTGCTCCCACACCAAAGGGGCCAGGACTGCAAGCTGTTGCTGGCCCTCACCTTCCCTTGGCAGCCCTTCCACAGCCCCACAGACACTGCCGCTCTCAGCTTGCCAGCCACCTCAGGGTGCCGACGTCTTTCCCTTGCTCGCTCTCAGTCCGGCGAAAGCCCAGCTCCCAAGTGGAAAACGTCCAGCGCCTGCTCCCACACCAAAGGGGCCAGGACTGCAAGCTGTTGCTGGCCCTCACCTTCCCTTGGCAGCCCTTCCACAGCCCCACAGACACTGCCGCTCTCAGCTTGCCAGCCACCTCAGGGTGCCGACGTTGTTGCCTTGCTCGCTCTCAGCACTGCCAGAGCCCAGCTCCCAAATGGAAAACGTCCAGCGCCTGCTCCCACACCAAAGGGGCCAGGACTGCAAGCTCTTGCTGGCCCTCCCCTTCCCTTGGCAGCCCTTCCACAGCCCCACAGACACTGCCGCTCTGAGCTTGCCAGCCACCTCAGGGTGCCGACGTCTTGCCCTTGCTCGCTCTCAGGCCTGCGAAAGCCGAGCTCCCAAATGGAAAACGTCCAGCGCCTGCTCCCACACCAAAGGGGCCAGGACTGCAAGCTGTTGCTGGCCCTCACCTTCCCTTGGCAGCCCTTCCACAGCCCCACAGACACTGCCGCTCTCAGCTTGCCAGCCACCTCACGGTGCCGATGTTGTTGCCTTGCTCGCTCTCAGCACTGCCAGAGCCCAGCTCCCAAATGGAAAACGTCCAGCGCCTGCTCCCACACCAAAGGGGCCAGGACTGCAAGCTCTTGCTGGCCCTCACCTTCCCTTGGCAGCCCTTCCACAGCCCCACAGACACTGCCGCTCTGAGCTTGCCAGCCACCTCAGGGTGCCGACGTTGTTGCCTTGCTCGCTCTCAGTCCTGCGAAAGCCCAGCTCCCAAATGGAAAACGTCCAGCGCCTGCTCCCACACCAAAGGGGCCAGGACTGCAAGCTGTTGCTGGCCCTCACCTTCCCTTGGCAGCCCTTCCACAGCCCCACAGACACTGCCGCTCTGAGCTTGCCAGCCACCTCAGGGTGCCGACGTTGTTGCCTTGCTCGCTCTCAGCACTGCCAGAGCCCAGCTCCCAAATGGAAAACGTCCAGCGCCTGCTCCCACACCAAAGGGGACAGGACTGCAAGCTGTTGCTGGCCCTCACCTTCCCTTGGCAGCCCTTCCACAGCCCCACAGACACTGCCGCTCTGAGCTTGCCAGCCACCTCAGGGTGCCGACGTTGTTGCCTTGCTCGCTCTCAGCACTGCCACAGCCCAGCTCCCAAATGGAAAACGTCCAGCGCCTGCTCCCACACCAAAGGGGCCAGGACTGCAAGCTGTTGCTGGCCCTCACCTTCCCTTGGCAGCCCTTCCACAGCCCCACAGACACTGCCGCTCTGAGCTTGCCAGCCACCTCAGGGTGCCGACGTCTTTCCCGTGCTCGCTCTCAGGCCTGCGAAAGCCCAGCTCCCAAATGGAAAACGTCCAGCGCCTGCTCCCACACCAAAGGGGCCAGGACTGCAAGCTCTTGCTGGCCCTCACCTTCCCTTGGCAGCCCTTCCACAGCCCCACAGACACTGCCGCTCTGAGCTTGCCAGCCACCTCAGGGTGCCGACGTTGTTGCCTGGCTCGCTCTCAGCACTGCCAGAGCCCATCTCCCAAGTGGAAAACGTCCAGCACCTGCTCCCACACCAAAGGGGCCAGGACTGCAAGCTGTTGCTGGCCCTCACCTTCCCTTGGCAGCCCTTCCACAGCCCCACAGACACTGCCGCTCTGAGCTTGCCAGCCACCTCAGGGTGCCGACGTTGTTGCCTTGCTCGCTCTCAGCACTGCCAGAGCCCAGCTCCCAAATGGAAAACGTCCAGCGCCTGCTCCCACACCAAAGGGGCCAGGACTGCAAGCTGTTGCTGGCCCTCACCTTCCCTTGGCAGCCCTTCCACAGCCCCACAGACACTGCCGCTCTGAGCTTGCCAGCCACCTCAGGGTGCCGACGTTGTTGCCTTGCTCGCTCTCAGCACTGCCAGAGCCCAGCTCCCAAATGGAAAACGTCCAGCGCCTGCTCCCACACCAAAGGGGCCAGGACTGCAAGCTGTTGCTGGCCCTCACCTTCCCTTGGCAGCCCTTCCACAGCCCCACAGACACTGCCGCTCTGAGCTTGCCAGCCACCTCAGGGTGCCGACGTTGTTGCCTTGCTCGCTCTCAGCACTGCCAGAGCCCAGCTCCCAAATGGAAAACGTCCAGCGCCTGCTCCCACACCAAAGGGGCCAGGACTGCAAGCTGTTGCTGGCCCTCCCCTTCCCTTGGCAGCCCTTCCACAGCCCCACAGACACTGCCGCTCTCAGCTTGCCAGCCACCTCAGGGTGCCGACGTTGTTGCCTTGCTCGCTCTCAGCACTGCCAGAGCCCAGCTCCCAAATGGAAAACGTCCAGCGCCTGCTCCCACACCAAAGGGGCCAGGACTGCAAGCTGTTGCTGGCCCTCACCTTCCCTTGGCAGCCCTTCCACAGCCCCACAGACACTGCCGCTCTGAGCTTGCCAGCCACCTCAGGGTGCCGACGTTGTTGCCTTGCTCGCTCTCAGCACTGCCAGAGCCCAGCTCCCAAATGGAAAACGTCCAGCGCCTGCTCCCACACCAAAGGGGCCAGGACTGCAAGCTGTTGCTGGCCCTCACCTTCCCTTGGCAGCCCTTCCACAGCCCCACAGACACTGCCGCTCTGAGCTTGCCAGCCACCTCAGGGTGCCGACGTTGTTGCCTTGCTCGCTCTCAGCACTGCCAGAGCCCAGCTCCCAAATGGAAAACGTCCAGCGCCTGCTCCCACACCAAAGGGGCCAGGACTGCAAGCTGTTGCTGGCCCTCACCTTCCCTTGGCAGCCCTTCCACAGCCCCACAGACACTGCCGCTCTGAGCTTGCCAGCCACCTCAGGGTGCCGACGTTGTTGCCTTGCTCGCTCTCAGCACTGCCAGAGCCCAGCTCCCAAATGGAAAACGTCCAGCGCCTGCTCCCACACCAAAGGGGCCAGGACTGCAAGCTGTTGCTGGCCCTCACCTTCCCTTGGCAGCCCTTCCACAGCCCCACAGACACTGCCGCTCTCAGCTTGCCAGCCACCTCAGGGTGCCGACGTTGTTGCCTTGCTCGCTCTCAGCACTGCCAGAGCCCAGCTCCCAAATGGAAAACGTCCAGCGCCTGCTCCCACACCAAAGGGGCCAGGACTGCAAGCTGTTGCTGGCCCTCACCTTCCCTTGGCAGCCCTTCCACAGCCCCACAGACACTGCCGCTCTGAGCTTGCCAGCCACCTCAGGGTGCCGACGTTGTTGCCTTGCTCGCTCTCAGCACTGCCAGAGCCCAGCTCCCAAATGGAAAACGTCCAGCGCCTGCTCCCACACCAAAGGGGCCAGGACTGCAAGCTCTTGCTGGCCCTCACCTTCCCTTGGCAGCCCTTCCACAGCCCCACAGACACTGCCGCTCTGAGCTTGCCAGCCACCTCAGGGTGCCGACGTTGTTGCCTTGCTCGCTCTCAGCACTGCCAGAGCCCAGCTCCCAAATGGAAAACGTCCAGCGCCTGCTCCCACACCAAAGGGGCCAGGACTGCAAGCTCTTGCTGGCCCTCACCTTCCCTTGGCAGCCCTTCCACAGCCCCACAGACACTGCCGCTCTGAGCTTGCCAGCCACATCAGGGTGCCGACGTTGTTGCCTTGCTCGCTCTCAGCACTGCCAGAGCCCAGCTCCCAAATGGAAAACGTCCAGCGCCTGCTCCCACACCAAAGGGGCCAGGACTGCAAGCTGTTGCTGGCCCTCACCTTCCCTTGGCAGCCCTTCCACAGCCCCACAGACACTGCCGCTCTGAGCTTGCCAGCCACCTCAGGGTGCCGACGTTGTTGCCTTGCTCGCTCTCAGCACTGCCAGAGCCCAGCTCCCAAATGGAAAACGTCCAGCGCCTGCTCCCACACCAAAGGGGCCAGGACTGCAAGCTGTTGCTGGCCCTCACCTTCCCTTGGCAGCCCTTCCACAGCCCCACAGACACTGCCGCTCTGAGCTTGCCAGCCACCTCAGGGTGCCGACGTTGTTGCCTTGCTCGCTCTCAGCACTGCCAGAGCCCAGCTCCCAAATGGAAAACGTCCAGCGCCTGCTCCCACACCAAAGGGGCCAGGACTGCAAGCTGTTGCTGGCCCTCACCTTCCCTTGGCAGCCCTTCCACAGCCCCACAGACACTGCCGCTCTGAGCTTGCCAGCCACCTCAGGGTGCCGACGTTGTTGCCTTGCTCGCTCTCAGCACTGCCAGAGCCCAGCTCCCAAATGGAAAACGTCCAGCGCCTGCTCCCACACCAAAGGGGCCAGGACTGCAAGCTGTTGCTGGCCCTCACCTTCCCTTGGCAGCCCTTCCACAGCCCCACAGACACTGCCGCTCTGAGCTTGCCAGCCACCTCAGGGTGCCGACGTCTAGCCCTTGCTCGCTCTCAGGCCTGCGAAAGCCCAGCTCCCAAATGGAAAACGTCCAGCGCCTGCTCCCACACCAAAGGGGCCAGGACTGCAAGCTGTTGCTGGCCCTCACCTTCCCTTGGCAGCCCTTCCACAGCCCCACAGACACTGCCGCTCTGAGCTTGCCAGCCACCTCAGGGTGCCGACGTTGTTGCCTTGCTCGCTCTCAGCACTGCCAGAGCCCAGCTCCCAAATGGAAAACGTCCAGCGCCTGCTCCCACACCAAAGGGGCCAGGACTGCAAGCTGTTGCTGGCCCTCCCCTTCCCTTGGCAGCCCTTCCACAGCCCCACAGACACTGCCGCTCTGAGCTTGCCAGCCACCTCAGGGTGCCGACGTTGTTGCCTTGCTCGCTCTCAGCACTGCCACAGCCCAGCTCCCAAATGGAAAACGTCCAGCGCCTGCTCCCACACCAAAGGGGCCAGGACTGCAAGCTGTTGCTGGCCCTCACCTTCCCTTGGCAGCCCTTCCACAGCCCCACAGACACTGCCGCTCTGAGCTTGCCAGCCACCTCAGGGTGCCGACGTTGTTGCCTTGCTCGCTCTCAGCACTGCCAGAGCCCAGCTCCCAAGTGGAAAACGTCCAGCGCCTGCTCCCACACCAAAGGGGCCAGGACTGCAAGCTGTTGCTGGCCCTCACCTTCCCTTGGCAGCCCTTCCACAGCCCCACAGACACTGCCGCGCTGAGCTTGCCAGCCACCTCAGGGTGCCGACGTCTTTCCCTTGCTCGCTCTCAGGCCTGCGAAAGCCCAGCTCCCAAATGGAAAACGTCCAGCGCCTGCTCCCACACCAAAGGGGCCAGGACTGCAAGCTCTTGCTGGCCCTCCCCTTCCCTTGGCAGCCCTTCCACAGCCCCACAGACACTGCCGCTCTGAGCTTGCCAGCCACCTCAGGGTGCCGACGTTGTTGCCTTGCTCGCTCTCAGGCCTGCGAAAGCCCAGCTCCCAAATGGAAAACGTCCAGCGCCTGCTCCCACACCAAAGGGGCCAGGACTGCAAGCTGTTGCTGGCCCTCACCTTCCCTTGGCAGCCCTTCCACAGCCCCACAGACACTGCCGCTCTGAGCTTGCCAGCCACCTCACGGTGCCGATGTTGTTGCCTTGCTCGCTCTCAGCACTGCCAGAGCCCAGCTCCCAAATGGAAAACGTCCAGCGCCTGCTCCCACACCAAAGGGGCCAGGACTGCAAGCTCTTGCTGGCCCTCCCCTTCCCTTGGCAGCCCTTCCACAGCCCCACAGACACTGCCGCTCTGAGCTTGCCAGCCACCTCAGGGTGCCGACGTTGTTGCCTTGCTCGCTCTCAGCACTGCCAGAGCCCAGCTCCCAAATGGAAAACGTCCAGCGCCTGCTCCCACACCAAAGGGGCCAGGACTGCAAGCTGTTGCTGGCCCTCACCTTCCCTTGGCAGCCCTTCCACAGCCCCACAGACACTGCCGCTCTGAGCTTGCCAGCCACCTCAGGGTGCCGACGTTGTTGCCTTGCTCGCTCTCAGCACTGCCAGAGCCCAGCTCCCAAATGGAAAACGTCCAGCGCCTGCTCCCACACCAAAGGGGCCAGGACTGCAAGCTCTTGCTGGCCCTCACCTTCCCTTGGCAGCCCTTCCACAGCCCCACAGACACTGCCGCTCTGAGCTTGCCAGCCACCTCAGGGTGCCGACGTCTTGCCCTTGCTCGCTCTCAGGCCTGCGAAAGCCCAGCTCCCAAATGGAAAACGTCCAGCGCCTGCTCCCACACCAAAGGGGCCAGGACTGCAAGCTGTTGCTGGCCCTCACCTTCCCTTGGCAGCCCTTCCACAGCCCCACAGACACTGCCGCTCTGAGCTTGCCAGCCACTTCACGGTGCCGATGTTGTTGCCTTGCTCGCTCTCAGCACTGCCAGAGCCCAGCTCCCAAATGGAAAACGTCCAGCGCCTGCTCCCACACCAAAGGGGCCAGGACTGCAAGCTCTTGCTGGCCCTCCCCTTCCCTTGGCAGCCCTTCCACAGCCCCACAGACACTGCCGCTCTGAGCTTGCCAGCCACCTCAGGGTGCCGACGTTGTTGCCTTGCTCGCTCTCAGTCCGGCGAAAGCCCAGCTCCCAAATGGAAAACGTCCAGCGCCTGCTCCCACACCAAAGGGGCCAGGACTGCAAGCTGTTGCTGGCCCTCACCTTCCCTTGGCAGCCCTTCCACAGCCCCACAGACACTGCCGCTCTGAGCTTGCCAGCCACCTCAGGGTGCCGACGTTGTTGCCTTGCTCGCTCTCAGTCCGGCGAAAGCCCAGCTCCCAAATGGAAAACGTCCAGCGCCTGCTCCCACACCAAAGGGGCCAGGACTGCAAGCTGTTGCTGGCCCTCACCTTCCCTTGGCAGCCCTTCCACAGCCCCACAGACACTGCCGCTCTCAGCTTGCCAGCCACCTCAGGGTGCCGACGTTGTTGCCTTGCTCGCTCTCAGCACTGCCAGAGCCCAGCTCCCAAATGGAAAACGTCCAGCGCCTGCTCCCACACCAAAGGGGCCAGGACTGCAAGCTCTTGCTGGCCCTCCCCTTCCCTTGGCAGCCCTTCCACAGCCCCACAGACACTGCCGCTCTCAGCTTGCCAGCCACCTCAGGGTGCCGACGTCTTGCCCTTGCTCGCTCTCAGGCCTGCGAAAGCCCAGCTCCCAAATGGAAAACGTCCAGCGCCTGCTCCCACACCAAAGGGGCCAGGACTGCAAGCTCTTGCTGGCCCTCACCTTCCCTTGGCAGCCCTTCCACAGCCCCACAGACACTGCCGCTCTGAGCTTGCCAGCCACCTCAGGGTGCCGACGTTGTTGCCTTGCTCGCTCTCAGTCCTGCGAAAGCCCAGCTCCCAAATGGAAAACATCCAGCGCCTGCTCCCACACCAAAGGGGCCAGGACTGCAAGCTGTTGCTGGCCCTCACCTTCCCTTGGCAGCCCTTCCACAGCCCCACAGACACTGCCGCTCTGAGCTTGCCAGCCACCTCAGGGTGCCGACGTTGTTGCCTTGCTCGCTCTCAGCACTGCCAGAGCCCAGCTCCCAAATGGAAAACGTCCAGCGCCTGCTCCCACACCAAAGGGGCCAGGACTGCAAGCTCTTGCTGGCCCTCCCCTTCCCTTGGCAGCCCTTCCACAGCCCCACAGACACTGCCGCTCTCAGCTTGCCAGCCACCTCAGGGTGCCGACGTCTTTCCCTTGCTCGCTCTCAGGCCTGCGAAAGCCCAGCTCCCAAATGGAAAACGTCCAGCGCCTGCTCCCACACCAAAGGGGCCAGGACTGCAAGCTCTTGCTGGCCCTCACCTTCCCTTGGCAGCCCTTCCACAGCCCCACAGACACTGCCGCTCTGAGCTTGCCAGCCACCTCAGGGTGCCGACGTTGTTGCCTTGCTCGCTCTCAGGCCTGCGAAAGCCCAGCTCCCAAATGGAAAACGTCCAGCGCCTGCTCCCACACCAAAGGGGCCAGGACTGCAAGCTGTTGCTGGCCCTCACCTTCCCTTGGCAGCCCTTCCACAGCCCCACAGACACTGCCGCTCTGAGCTTGCCAGCCACCTCACGGTGCCGATGTTGTTGCCTTGCTCGCTCTCAGCACTGCCAGAGCCCAGCTCCCAAATGGAAAACGTCCAGCGCCTGCTCCCACACCAAAGGGGCCAGGACTGCAAGCTCTTGCTGGCCCTCCCCTTCCCTTGGCAGCCCTTCCACAGCCCCACAGACACTGCCGCTCTGAGCTTGCCAGCCACCTCAGGGTGCCGACGTTGTTGCCTTGCTCGCTCTCAGCACTGCCAGAGCCCAGCTCCCAAATGGAAAACGTCCAGCGCCTGCTCCCACACCAAAGGGGCCAGGACTGCAAGCTGTTGCTGGCCCTCACCTTCCCTTGGCAGCCCTTCCACAGCCCCACAGACACTGCCGCTCTGAGCTTGCCAGCCACCTCAGGGTGCCGACGTTGTTGCCTTGCTCGCTCTCAGCACTGCCAGAGCCCAGCTCCCAAATGGAAAACGTCCAGCGCCTGCTCCCACACCAAAGGGGCCAGGACTGCAAGCTCTTGCTGGCCCTCACCTTCCCTTGGCAGCCCTTCCACAGCCCCACAGACACTGCCGCTCTGAGCTTGCCAGCCACCTCAGGGTGCCGACGTCTTGCCCTTGCTCGCTCTCAGGCCTGCGAAAGCCCAGCTCCCAAATGGAAAACGTCCAGCGCCTGCTCCCACACCAAAGGGGCCAGGACTGCAAGCTGTTGCTGGCCCTCACCTTCCCTTGGCAGCCCTTCCACAGCCCCACAGACACTGCCGCTCTGAGCTTGCCAGCCACTTCACGGTGCCGATGTTGTTGCCTTGCTCGCTCTCAGCACTGCCAGAGCCCAGCTCCCAAATGGAAAACGTCCAGCGCCTGCTCCCACACCAAAGGGGCCAGGACTGCAAGCTCTTGCTGGCCCTCCCCTTCCCTTGGCAGCCCTTCCACAGCCCCACAGACACTGCCGCTCTGAGCTTGCCAGCCACCTCAGGGTGCCGACGTTGTTGCCTTGCTCGCTCTCAGCACTGCCAGAGCCCAGCTCCCAAATGGAAAACGTCCAGCGCCTGCTCCCACACCAAAGGGGCCAGGACTGCAAGCTGTTGCTGGCCCTCACCTTCCCTTGGCAGCCCTTCCACAGCCCCACAGACACTGCCGCTCTGAGCTTGCCAGCCACCTCAGGGTGCCGACGTTGTTGCCTTGCTCGCTCTCAGTCCGGCGAAAGCCCAGCTCCCAAATGGAAAACGTCCAGCGCCTGCTCCCACACCAAAGGGGCCAGGACTGCAAGCTGTTGCTGGCCCTCACCTTCCCTTGGCAGCCCTTCCACAGCCCCACAGACACTGCCGCTCTGAGCTTGCCAGCCACCTCAGGGTGCCGACGTTGTTGCCTTGCTCGCTCTCAGCACTGCCAGAGCCCAGCTCCCAAATGGAAAACGTCCAGCGCCTGCTCCCACACCAAAGGGGCCAGGACTGCAAGCTCTTGCTGGCCCTCCCCTTCCCTTGGCAGCCCTTCCACAGCCCCACAGACACTGCCGCTCTCAGCTTGCCAGCCACCTCAGGGTGCCGACGTCTTGCCCTTGCTCGCTCTCAGGCCTGCGAAAGCCCAGCTCCCAAATGGAAAACGTCCAGCGCCTGCTCCCACACCAAAGGGGCCAGGACTGCAAGCTCTTGCTGGCCCTCACCTTCCCTTGGCAGCCCTTCCACAGCCCCACAGACACTGCCGCTCTGAGCTTGCCAGCCACCTCAGGGTGCCGACGTTGTTGCCTTGCTCGCTCTCAGTCCTGCGAAAGCCCAGCTCCCAAATGGAAAACATCCAGCGCCTGCTCCCACACCAAAGGGGCCAGGACTGCAAGCTGTTGCTGGCCCTCACCTTCCCTTGGCAGCCCTTCCACAGCCCCACAGACACTGCCGCTCTGAGCTTGCCAGCCACCTCAGGGTGCCGACGTTGTTGCCTTGCTCGCTCTCAGCACTGCCACAGCCCAGCTCCCAAATGGAAAACGTCCAGCGCCTGCTCCCACACCAAAGGGGCCAGGACTGCAAGCTCTTGCTGGCCCTCCCCTTCCCTTGGCAGCCCTTCCACAGCCCCACAGACACTGCCGCTCTCAGCTTGCCAGCCACCTCAGGGTGCCGACGTCTTGCCCTTGCTCGCTCTCAGGCCTGCGAAAGCCCAGCTCCCAAATGGAAAACGTCCAGCGCCTGCTCCCACACCAAAGGGGCCAGGACTGCAAGCTCTTGCTGGCCCTCACCTTCCCTTGGCAGCCCTTCCACAGCCCCACAGACACTGCCGCTCTGAGCTTGCCAGCCACCTCAGGGTGCCGACGTTGTTGCCTTGCTCGCTCTCAGTCCTGCGAAAGCCCAGCTCCCAAATGGAAAACATCCAGCGCCTGCTCCCACACCAAAGGGGCCAGGACTGCAAGCTGTTGCTGGCCCTCACCTTCCCTTGGCAGCCCTTCCACAGCCCCACAGACACTGCCGCTCTGAGCTTGCCAGCCACCTCAGGGTGCCGACGTTGTTGCCTTGCTCGCTCTCAGCACTGCCAGAGCCCAGCTCCCAAATGGAAAACGTCCAGCGCCTGCTCCCACACCAAAGGGGCCAGGACTGCAAGCTCTTGCTGGCCCTCCCCTTCCCTTGGCAGCCCTTCCACAGCCCCACAGACACTGCCGCTCTCAGCTTGCCAGCCACCTCAGGGTGCCGACGTCTTGCCCTTGCTCGCTCTCAGGCCTGCGAAAGCCCAGCTCCCAAATGGAAAACGTCCAGCGCCTGCTCCCACACCAAAGGGGCCAGGACTGCAAGCTGTTGCTGGCCCTCACCTTCCCTTGGCAGCCCTTCCACAGCCCCACAGACACTGCCGCTCTGAGCTTGCCAGCCACCTCAGGGTGCCGACGTTGTTGCCTTGCTCGCTCTCAGCACTGCCAGAGCCCAGCTCCCAAATGGAAAACGTCCAGCGCCTGCTCCCACACCAAAGGGGCCAGGACTGCAAGCTCTTGCTGGCCCTCACCTTCCCTTGGCAGCCCTTCCACAGCCCCACAGACACTGCCGCTCTGAGCTTGCCAGCCACCTCAGGGTGCCGACGTTGTTGCCTTGCTCGCTCTCAGTCCTGCGAAAGCCCAGCTCCCAAATGGAAAACGTCCAGCGCCTGCTCCCACACCAAAGGGGCCAGGACTGCAAGCTGTTGCTGGCCCTCACCTTCCCTTGGCAGCCCTTCCACAGCCCCACAGACACTGCCGCTCTGAGCTTGCCAGCCACCTCAGGGTGCCGACGTTGTTGCCTTGCTCGCTCTCAGCACTGCCAGAGCCCAGCTCCCAAGTGGAAAACGTCCAGCGCCTGCTCCCACACCAAAGGGGCCAGGACTGCAAGCTCTTGCTGGCCCTCCCCTTCCCTTGGCAGCCCTTCCACAGCCCCACAGACACTGCCGCTCTCAGCTTGCCAGCCACCTCAGGGTGCCGACGTCTTGCCCTTGCTCGCTCTCAGGCCTGCAAAAGCCCAGCTCCCAAATGGAAAACGTCCAGCGCCTGCTCCCACACCAAAGGGGCCAGGACTGCAAGCTCTTGCTGGCCCTCACCTTCCCTTGGCAGCCCTTCCACAGCCCCACAGACACTGCCGCTCTGAGCTTGCCAGCCACCTCAGGGTGCCGACGTTGTTGCCTTGCTCGCTCTCAGTCCTGCGAAAGCCCAGCTCCCAAATGGAAAACGTCCAGCGCCTGCTCCCACACCAAAGGGGCCAGGACTGCAAGCTGTTGCTGGCCCTCACCTTCCCTTGGCAGCCCTTCCACAGCCCCACAGACACTGCCGCTCTGAGCTTGCCAGCCACCTCAGGGTGCCGACGTTGTTGCCTTGCTCGCTCTCAGCACTGCCACAGCCCAGCTCCCAAATGGAAAACGTCCAGCGCCTGCTCCCACACCAAAGGGGCCAGGACTGCAAGCTGTTGCTGGCCCTCACCTTCCCTTGGCAGCCCTTCCACAGCCCCACAGACACTGCCGCTCTGAGCTTGCCAGCCACCTCAGGGTGCCGACGTTGTTGCCTTGCTCGCTCTCAGCACTGCCAGAGCCCAGCTCCCAAATGGAAAACGTCCAGCGCCTGCTCCCACACCAAAGGGGCCAGGACTGCAAGCTGTTGCTGGCCCTCACCTTCCCTTGGCAGCCCTTCCACAGCCCCACAGACACTGCCGCTCTGAGCTTGCCAGCCACCTCAGGGTGCCGACGTTGTTGCCTTGCTCGCTCTCAGCACTGCCAGAGCCCAGCTCCCAAATGGAAAACGTCCAGCGCCTGCTCCCACACCAAAGGGGCCAGGACTGCAAGCTGTTGCTGGCCCTCACCTTCCCTTGGCAGCCCTTCCACAGCCCCACAGACACTGCCGCTCTCAGCTTGCCAGCCACATCAGGGTGCCGACGTCTTTCCCGTGCTCGCTCTCAGGCCTGCGAAAGCCCAGCTCCCAAATGGAAAACGTCCAGCGCCTGCTCCCACACCAAAGGGGCCAGGACTGCAAGCTGTTGCTGGCCCTCACCTTCCCTTGGCAGCCCTTCCACAGCCCCACAGACACTGCCGTTCTCAGCTTGCCAGCCACCTCAGGGTGCCGACGTTGTTGCCTTGCTCGCTCTCAGCACTGCCAGAGCCCAGCTCCCAAATGGAAAACGTCCAGCGCCTGCTCCCACACCAAAGGGGCCAGGACTGCAAGCTGTTGCTGGCCCTCACCTTCCCTTGGCAGCCCTTCCACAGCCCCACAGACACTGCCGCTCTGAGCTTGCCAGCCACCTCAGGGTGCCGACGTCTTTCCCGTGCTCGCTCTCAGGCCTGCGAAAGACCAGCTCCCAAATGGAAAACGTCCAGCGCCTGCTCCCACACCAAAGGGGCCAGGACTGCAAGCTGTTGCTGGCCCTCACCTTCCCTTGGCAGCCCTTCCACAGCCCCACAGACACTGCCGCTCTCAGCTTGCCAGCCACCTCAGGGTGCCGACGTCTTGCCCTTGCTCGCTCTCAGGCCTGCGAAAGCCCAGCTCCCAAATGGAAAACGTCCAGCGCCTGCTCCCACACCAAAGGGGCCAGGACTGCAAGCTGTTGCTGGCCCTCACCTTCCCTTGGCAGCCCTTCCACAGCCCCACAGACACTGCCGCTCTGAGCTTGCCAGCCACCTCAGGGTGCCGACGTTGTTGCCTTGCTCGCTCTCAGCACTGCCAGAGCCCAGCTCCCAAGTGGAAAACGTCCAGCGCCTGCTCCCACACCAAAGGGGCCAGGACTGCAAGCTCTTGCTGGCCCTCACCTTCCCTTGGCAGCCCTTCCACAGCCCCACAGACACTGCCGCTCTGAGCTTGACAGCCACCTCAGGGTGCCGACGTTGTTGCCTTGCTCGCTCTCAGTCCTGCGAAAGCCCAGCTCCCAAATGGAAAACGTCCAGCGCCTGCTCCCACACCAAAGGGGCCAGGACTGCAAGCTGTTGCTGGCCCTCACCTTCCCTTGGCAGCCCTTCCACAGCCCCACAGACACTGCCGCTCTGAGCTTGCCAGCCACCTCAGGGTGCCGACGTTGTTGCCTTGCTCGCTCTCAGCACTGCCAGAGCCCAGCTCCCAAGTGGAAAACGTCCAGCGCCTGCTCCCACACCAAAGGGGCCAGGACTGCAAGCTGTTGCTGGCCCTCCCCTTCCCTTGGCAGCCCTTCCACAGCCCCACAGACACTGCCGCTCTGAGCTTGCCAGCCACCTCAGGGTGCCGACGTCTTGCCCTTGCTCGCTCTCAGGCCTGCAAAAGCCCAGCTCCCAAATGGAAAACGTCCAGCGCCTGCTCCCACACCAAAGGGGCCAGGACTGCAAGCTGTTGCTGGCCCTCACCTTCCCTTGGCAGCCCTTCCACAGCCCCACAGACACTGCCGCTCTGAGCTTGCCAGCCACCTCACGGTGCCGATGCTGTTGCCTTGCTCGCTCTCAGCACTGCCAGAGCCCAGCTCCCAAATGGAAAACATCCAGCGCCTGCTCCCACACCAAAGGGGCCAGGACTGCAAGCTCTTGCTGGCCCTCCCCTTCCCTTGGCAGCCCTTCCACAGCCCCACAGACACTGCCGCTCTCAGCTTGCCAGCCACCTCAGGGTGCCGACGTTGTTGCCTTGCTCGCTCTCAGTCCTGCGAAAGCCCAGCTCCCAAATGGAAAACGTCCAGCGCCTGCTCCCACACCAAAGGGGCCAGGACTGCAAGCTGTTGCTGGCCCTCACCTTCCCTTGGCAGCCCTTCCACAGCCCCACAGACACTGCCGCTCTGAGCTTGCCAGCCACCTCAGGGTGCCGACGTTGTTGCCTTGCTCGCTCTCAGCACTGCCAGAGCCCAGCTCCCAAATGGAAAACGTCCAGCGCCTGCTCCCACACCAAAGGGGCCAGGACTGCAAGCTGTTGCTGGCCCTCACCTTCCCTTGGCAGCCCTTCCACAGCCCCACAGACACTGCCGCTCTGAGCTTGCCAGCCACCTCAGGGTGCCGACGTTGTTGCCTTGCTCGCTCTCAGCACTGCCAGAGCCCAGCTCCCAAATGGAAAACGTCCAGCGCCTGCTCCCACACCAAAGGGGCCAGGACTGCAAGCTGTTGCTGGCCCTCACCTTCCCTTGGCAGCCCTTCCACAGCCCCACAGACACTGCCGCTCTGAGCTTGCCAGCCACCTCAGGGTGCCGACGTTGTTGCCTTGCTCGCTCTCAGCACTGCCAGAGCCCAGCTCCCAAATGGAAAACGTCCAGCGCCTGCTCCCACACCAAAGGGGCCAGGACTGCAAGCTGTTGCTGGCCCTCACCTTCCCTTGGCAGCCCTTCCACAGCCCCACAGACACTGCCGCTCTCAGCTTGCCAGCCACATCAGGGTGCCGACGTCTTTCCCGTGCTCGCTCTCAGGCCTGCGAAAGCCCAGCTCCCAAATGGAAAACGTCCAGCGCCTGCTCCCACACCAAAGGGGCCAGGACTGCAAGCTGTTGCTGGCCCTCACCTTCCCTTGGCAGCCCTTCCACAGCCCCACAGACACTGCCGCTCTCAGCTTGCCAGCCACCTCAGGGTGCCGACGTTGTTGCCTTGCTCGCTCTCAGCACTGCCAGAGCCCAGCTCCCAAATGGAAAACGTCCAGCGCCTGCTCCCACACCAAAGGGGCCAGGACTGCAAGCTGTTGCTGGCCCTCACCTTCCCTTGGCAGCCCTTCCACAGCCCCACAGACACTGCCGCTCTGAGCTTGCCAGCCACCTCAGGGTGCCGACGTCTTTCCCGTGCTCGCTCTCAGGCCTGCGAAAGACCAGCTCCCAAATGGAAAACGTCCAGCGCCTGCTCCCACACCAAAGGGGCCAGGACTGCAAGCTGTTGCTGGCCCTCACCTTCCCTTGGCAGCCCTTCCACAGCCCCACAGACACTGCCGCTCTGAGCTTGCCAGCCACCTCAGGGTGCCGACGTTGTTGCCTTGCTCGCTCTCAGCACTGCCACAGCCCAGCTCCCAAATGGAAAACGTCCAGCGCCTGCTCCCACACCAAAGGGGCCAGGACTGCAAGCTGTTGCTGGCCCTCACCTTCCCTTGGCAGCCCTTCCACAGCCCCACAGACACTGCCGCTCTGAGCTTGCCAGCCACCTCAGGGTGCCGACGTTGTTGCCTTGCTCGCTCTCAGCACTGCCAGAACCCAGCTCCCAAATGGAAAACGTCCAGCGCCTGCTCCCACACCAAAGGGGCCAGGACTGCAAGCTCTTGCTGGCCCTCACCTTCCCTTGGCAGCCCTTCCACAGCCCCACAGACACTGCCGCTCTGAGCTTGCCAGCCACCTCAGGGTGCCGACGTCGTTCCCTTGCTCGCTCTGAGGCCTGCGAAAGCCCAGCTCCCAAATGGAAAACGTCCAGCGCCTGCTCCCACACCAAAGGGGCCAGGACTGCAAGCTCTTGCTGGCCCTCACCTTCCCTTGGCAGCCCTTCCACAGCCCCACAGACACTGCCGCTCTGAGCTTGCCAGCCACCTCAGGGTGCCGACGTTGTTGCCTTGCTCGCTCTCAGCACTGCCAGAGCCCAGCTCCCAAATGGAAAACGTCCAGCGCCTGCTCCCACACCAAAGGGGCCAGGACTGCAAGCTGTTGCTGGCCCTCACCTTCCCTTGGCAGCCCTTCCACAGCCCCACAGACACTGCCGCTCTGAGCTTGCCAGCCACCTCAGGGTGCCGACGTTGTTGCCTTGCTCGCTCTCAGCACTGCCAGAGCCCAGCTCCCAAATGGAAAACGTCCAGTGCCTGCTCCCACACCAAAGGGGCCAGGACTGCAAGCTCTTGCTGGCCCTCACCTTCCCTTGGCAGCCCTTCCACAGTCCCACAGACACTGCCGCTCTGAGCTTGCCAGCCACCTCAGGGTGCCGACGTTGTTGCCTTGCTCGCTCTCAGCACTGCCAGAGCCCAGCTCCCAAATGGAAAACGTCCAGCGCCTGCTCCCACACCAAAGGGGCCAGGACTGCAAGCTGTTGCTGGCCCTCACCTTCCCTTGGCAGCCCTTCCACAGCCCCACAGACACTGCCGCTCTGAGCTTGCCAGCCACCTCAGGGTGCCGACGTTGTTGCCTTGCTCGCTCTCAGCACTGCCAGAGCCCAGCTCCCAAATGGAAAACGTCCAGCGCCTGCTCCCACACCAAAGGGGCCAGGACTGCAAGCTGTTGCTGGCCCTCACCTTCCCTTGGCAGCCCTTCCACAGCCCCACAGACACTGCCGCTCTGAGCTTGCCAGCCACCTCAGGGTGCCGACGTTGTTGCCTTGCTCGCTCTCAGCACTGCCAGAGCCCAGCTCCCAAATGGAAAACGTCCAGTGCCTGCTCCCACACCAAAGGGGCCAGGACTGCAAGCTCTTGCTGGCCCTCACCTTCCCTTGGCAGCCCTTCCACAGCCCCACAGACACTGCCGCTCTGAGCTTGCCAGCCACCTCAGGGTGCCGACGTTGTTGCCTTGCTCGCTCTCAGCACTGCCAGAGCCCAGCTCCCAAATGGAAAACGTCCAGCGCCTGCTCCCACACCAAAGGGGCCAGGACTGCAAGCTGTTGCTGGCCCTCACCTTCCCTTGGCAGCCCTTCCACAGCCCCACAGACACTGCCGCTCTGAGCTTGCCAGCCACCTCAGGGTGCCGACGTTGTTGCCTTGCTCGCTCTCAGCACTGCCAGAGCCCAGCTCCCAAATGGAAAACGTCCAGCGCCTGCTCCCACACCAAAGGGGACAGGACTGCAAGCTGTTGCTGGCCCTCACCTTCCCTTGGCAGCCCTTCCACAGCCCCACAGACACTGCCGCTCTGAGCTTGCCAGCCACCTCAGGGTGCCGACGTTGTTGCCTTGCTCGCTCTCAGCACTGCCAGAGCCCAGCTCCCAAATGGAAAACGTCCAGTGCCTGCTCCCACACCAAAGGGGCCAGGACTGCAAGCTGTTGCTGGCCCTCACCTTCCCTTGGCAGCCCTTCCACAGCCCCACAGACACTGCCGCTCTGAGCTTGCCAGCCACCTCAGGGTGCCGACGTTGTTGCCTTGCTCGCTCTCAGCACTGCCAGAGCCCAGCTCCCAAGTGGAAAACGTCCAGCGCCTGCTCCCACACCAAAGGGGCCAGGACTGCAAGCTGTTGCTGGCCCTCACCTTCCCTTGGCAGCCCTTCCACAGCCCCACAGACACTGCCGCTCTGAGCTTGCCAGCCACCTCAGGGTGCCGACGTTGTTGCCTTGCTCGCTCTCAGCACTGCCAGAGCCCAGCTCCCAAATGGAAAACGTCCAGCGCCTGCTCCCACACCAAAGGGGCCAGGACTGCAAGCTGTTGCTGGCCCTCACCTTCCCTTGGCAGCCCTTCCACAGCCCCACAGACACTGCCGCTCTGAGCTTGCCAGCCACCTCAGGGTGCCGACGTTGTTGCCTTGCTCGCTCTCAGCACTGCCAGAGCCCAGCTCCCAAGTGGAAAACGTCCAGCGCCTGCTCCCACACCAAAGGGGACAGGACTGCAAGCTGTTGCTGGCCCTCACCTTCCCTTGGCAGCCCTTCCACAGCCCCACAGACACTGCCGCTCTGAGCTTGCCAGCCACCTCAGGGTGCCGACGTTGTTGCCTTGCTCGCTCTCAGCACTGCCAGAGCCCAGCTCCCAAATGGAAAACGTCCAGCGCCTGCTCCCACACCAAAGGGGCCAGGACTGCAAGCTGTTGCTGGCCCTCACCTTCCCTTGGCAGCCCTTCCACAGCCCCACAGACACTGCCGCTCTCAGCTTGCCAGCCACCTCAGGGTGCCGACGTTGTTGCCTTGCTCGCTCTCAGCACTGCCAGAGCCCAGCTCCCAAATGGAAAACGTCCAGTGCCTGCTCCCACACCAAAGGGGCCAGGACTGCAAGCTCTTGCTGGCCCTCACCTTCCCTTGGCAGCCCTTCCACAGCCCCACAGACACTGCCGCTCTGAGCTTGCCAGCCACCTCAGGGTGCCGACGTTGTTGCCTTGCTCGCTCTCAGCACTGCCAGAGCCCAGCTCCCAAGTGGAAAACGTCCAGCGCCTGCTCCCACACCAAAGGGGCCAGGACTGCAAGCTGTTGCTGGCCCTCACCTTCCCTTGGCAGCCCTTCCACAGCCCCACAGACACTGCCGCTCTGAGCTTGCCAGCCACCTCAGGGTGCCGACGTTGTTGCCTTGCTCGCTCTCAGCACTGCCAGAGCCCAGCTCCCAAATGGAAAACGTCCAGCGCCTGCTCCCACACCAAAGGGGCCAGGACTGCAAGCTCTTGCTGGCCCTCACCTTCCCTTGGCAGCCCTTCCACAGCCCCACAGACACTGCTGCTCTGAGCTTGCCAGCCACCTCAGGGTGCCGACGTTGTTGCCTTGCTCGCTCTCAGGCCTGCGAAAGCCCAGCTCCCAAATGGAAAACGTCCAGCGCCTGCTCCCACACCAAAGGGGCCAGGACTGCAAGCTGTTGCTGGCCCTCACCTTCCCTTGGCAGCCCTTCCACAGCCCCACAGACACTGCCGCTCTGAGCTTGCCAGCCACCTCAGGGTGCCGACGTTGTTGCCTTGCTCGCTCTCAGCACTGCCAGAGCCCAGCTCCCAAATGGAAAACGTCCAGCGCCTGCTCCCACACCAAAGGGGCCAGGACTGCAAGCTGTTGCTGGCCCTCACCTTCCCTTGGCAGCCCTTCCACAGCCCCACAGACACTGCCGCTCTGAGCTTGCCAGCCACCTCAGGGTGCCGACGTTGTTGCCTTGCTCGCTCTCAGCACTGCCAGAGCCCAGCTCCCAAATGGAAAACGTCCAGCGCCTGCTCCCACACCAAAGGGGCCAGGACTGCAAGCTGTTGCTGGCCCTCACCTTCCCTTGGCAGCCCTTCCACAGCCCCACAGACACTGCCGCTCTGAGCTTGCCAGCCACCTCAGGGTGCCGACGTTGTTGCCTTGCTCGCTCTCAGCACTGCCAGAGCCCAGCTCCCAAATGGAAAACGTCCAGCGCCTGCTCCCACACCAAAGGGGCCAGGACTGCAAGCTGTTGCTGGCCCTCACCTTCCCTTGGCAGCCCTTCCACAGCCCCACAGACACTGCCGCTCTCAGCTTGCCAGCCACCTCAGGGTGCCGACGTTGTTGCCTTGCTCGCTCTCAGCACTGCCAGAGCCCAGCTCCCAAGTGGAAAACGTCCAGCGCCTGCTCCCACACCAAAGGGGCCAGGACTGCAAGCTGTTGCTGGCCCTCACCTTCCCTTGGCAGCCCTTCCACAGCCCCACAGACACTGCCGCTCTGAGCTTGCCAGCCACCTCAGGGTGCCGACGTTGTTGCCTTGCTCGCTCTCAGCACTGCCAGAGCCCAGCTCCCAAATGGAAAACGTCCAGCGCCTGCTCCCACACCAAAGGGGCCAGGACTGCAAGCTGTTGCTGGCCCTCCCCTTCCCTTGGCAGCCCTTCCACAGCCCCACAGACACTGCCGCTCTGAGCTTGCCAGCCACCTCAGGGTGCCGACGTTGTTGCCTTGCTCGCTCTCAGCACTGCCAGAGCCCAGCTCCCAAATGGAAAACGTCCAGCGCCTGCTCCCACACCAAAGGGGCCAGGACTGCAAGCTCTTGCTGGCCCTCACCTTCCCTTGGCAGCCCTTCCACAGCCCCACAGACACTGCCGCTCTGAGCTTGCCAGCCACCTCAGGGTGCCGACGTTGTTGCCTTGCTCGCTCTCAGCACTGCCACAGCCCAGCTCCCAAATGGAAAACGTCCAGCGCCTGCTCCCACACCAAAGGGGCCAGGACTGCAAGCTGTTGCTGGCCCTCACCTTCCCTTGGCAGCCCTTCCACAGCCCCACAGACACTGCCGCTCTGAGCTTGCCAGCCACCTCAGGGTGCCGACGTCGTTCCCTTGCTCGCTCTGAGGCCTGCGAAAGCCCAGCTCCCAAATGGAAAACGTCCAGCGCCTGCTCCCACACCAAAGGGGCCAGGACTGCAAGCTGTTGCTGGCCCTCCCCTTCCCTTGGCAGCCCTTCCACAGCCCCACAGACACTGCCGCTCTGAGCTTGCCAGCCACCTCAGGGTGCCGACGTTGTTGCCTTGCTCGCTCTCAGGCCTGCGAAAGCCCAGCTCCCAAATGGAAAACGTCCAGCGCCTGCTCCCACACCAAAGGGGCCAGGACTGCAAGCTGTTGCTGGCCCTCACCTTCCCTTGGCAGCCCTTCCACAGCCCCACAGACACTGCCGCTCTGAGCTTGCCAGCCACCTCAGGGTGCCGACGTTGTTGCCTTGCTCGCTCTCAGCACTGCCAGAGCCCAGCTCCCAAATGGAAAACGTCCAGCGCCTGCTCCCACACCAAAGGGGCCAGGACTGCAAGCTGTTGCTGGCCCTCACCTTCCCTTGGCAGCCCTTCCACAGCCCCACAGACACTGCCGCTCTGAGCTTGCCAGCCACCTCAGGGTACCGACGTCGTTCCCTTGCTCGCTCTGAGGCCTGCGAAAGCCCAGCTCCCAAATGGAAAACGTCCAGCGCCTGCTCCCACACCAAAGGGGCCAGGACTGCAAGCTGTTGCTGGCCCTCACCTTCCCTTGGCAGCCCTTCCACACCCCACAGACACTGCCGCTCTCAGCTTGCCAGCCACCTCAGGGTGCCGACGTTGTTGCCTTGCTCGCTCTCAGCACTGCCAGAGCCCAGCTCCCAAATGGAAAACGTCCAGCGCCTGCTCCCACACCAAAGGGGCCAGGACTGCAAGCTGTTGCTGGCCCTCACCTTCCCTTGGCAGCCCTTCCACAGCCCCACAGACACTGCCGCTCTGAGCTTGCCAGCCACCTCAGGGTGCCGACGTCGTTCCCTTGCTCGCTCTCAGCACTGCCAGAGCCCAGCTCCCAAATGGAAAACGTCCAGCGCCTGCTCCCACACCAAAGGGGCCAGGACTGCAAGCTGTTGCTGGCCCTCCCCTTCCCTTGGCAGCCCTTCCACAGCCCCACAGACACTGCCGCTCTGAGCTTGCCAGCCACCTCAGGGTGCCGACGTTGTTGCCTTGCTCGCTCTCAGCACTGCCAGAGCCCAGCTCCCAAATGGAAAACGTCCAGCGCCTGCTCCCACACCAAAGGGGCCAGGACTGCAAGCTGTTGCTGGCCCTCACCTTCCCTTGGCAGCCCTTCCACAGCCCCACAGACACTGTCGCTCTGAGCTTGCCAGCCACCTCAGGGTGCCGACGTCTTTCCCGTGCTCGCTCTCAGCACTGCCAGAGCCCAGCTCCCAAATGGAAAATGTCCAGCGCCTGCTCCCACACCAAAGGGGCCAGGACTGCAAGCTGTTGCTGGCCCTCACCTTCCCTTGGCAGCCCTTCCACAGCCCCACAGACACTGCCGCTCTGAGCTTGCCAGCCACCTCAGGGTGCCGACGTTGTTGCCTTGCTCGCTCTCAGCACTGCCAGAGCCCAGCTCCCAAATGGAAAACGTCCAGCGCCTGCTCCCACACCAAAGGGGCCAGGACTGCAAGCTGTTGCTGGCCCTCACCTTCCCTTGGCAGCCCTTCCACAGCCCCACAGACACTGCCGCTCTCAGCTTGCCAGCCACCTCAGGGTGCCGACGTTGTTGCCTTGCTCGCTCTCAGCACTGCCAGAGCCCAGCTCCCAAATGGAAAATGTCCAGCGCCTGCTCCCACACCAAAGGGGCCAGGACTGCAAGCTCTTGCTGGCCCTCACCTTCCCTTGGCAGCCCTTCCACAGCCCCACAGACACTGCCGCTCTGAGCTTGCCAGCCACCTCAGGGTGCCGACGTTGTTGCCTTGCTCGCTCTCAGCACTGCCAGAGCCCAGCTCCCAAGTGGAAAACGTCCAGCGCCTGCTCCCACACCAAAGGGGCCAGGACTGCAAGCTGTTGCTGGCCCTCACCTTCCCTTGGCAGCCCTTCCACAGCCCCACAGACACTGCCGCTCTGAGCTTGCCAGCCACCTCAGGGTGCCGACGTTGTTGCCTTGCTCGCTCTCAGCACTGCCAGAGCCCAGCTCCCAAATGGAAAACGTCCAGCGCCTGCTCCCACACCAAAGGGGCCAGGACTGCAAGCTGTTGCTGGCCCTCACCTTCCCTTGGCAGCCCTTCCACAGCCCCACAGACACTGCCGCTCTGAGCTTGCCAGCCACCTCAGGGTGCCGACGTTGTTGCCTTGCTCGCTCTCAGCACTGCCAGAGCCCAGCTCCCAAATGGAAAACGTCCAGCGCCTGCTCCCACACCAAAGGGGCCAGGACTGCAAGCTGTTGCTGGCCCTCACCTTCCCTTGGCAGCCCTTCCACAGCCCCACAGACACTGCCGCTCTGAGCTTGCCAGCCACCTCAGGGTGCCGACGTTGTTGCCTTGCTCGCTCTCAGCACTGCCAGAGCCCAGCTCCCAAATGGAAAATGTCGAGCGCCTGCTCCCACACCAAAGGGGCCAGGACTGCAAGCTGTTGCTGGCCCTCCCCTTCCCTTGGCAGCCCTTCCACAGCCCCACAGACACTGCCGCTCTGAGCTTGCCAGCCACCTCAGGGTGCCGACGTTGTTGCCTTGCTCGCTCTCAGCACTGCCAGAGCCCAGCTCCCAAATGGAAAACGTCCAGCGCCTGCTCCCACACCAAAGGGGCCAGGACTGCAAGCTGTTGCTGGCCCTCACCTTCCCTTGGCAGCCCTTCCACAGCCCCACAGACACTGCCGCTCTGAGCTTGCCAGCCACCTCAGGGTGCGACGTCGTTCCCTTGCTCGCTCTCAGCACTGCCAGAGCCCAGCTCCCAAATGGAAAACGTCCAGCGCCTGCTCCCACACCAAAGGGGCCAGGACTGCAAGCTGTTGCTGGCCCTCACCTTCCCTTGGCAGCCCTTCCACAGCCCCACAGACACTGCCGCTCTGAGCTTGCCAGCCACCTCAGGGTGCCGATGTTGTTGCCTTGCTCGCTCTCAGCACTGCCAGAGCCCAGCTCCCAAATGGAAAACGTCCAGCACCTGCTCCCACACCAAAGGGGCCAGGACTGCAAGCTCTTGCTGGCCCTCACCTTCCCTTGGCAGCCCTTCCACAGCCCCACAGACACTGCCGCTCTGAGCTTGCCAGCCACCTCAGGGTGCCGACGTCGTTCCCTTGCTCGCTCTCAGCACTGCCACAGCCCAGCTCCCAAATGGAAAACGTCCAGCACCTGCTCCCACACCAAAGGGGCCAGGACTGCAAGCTGTTGCTGGCCCTCACCTTCCCTTGGCAGCCCTTCCACAGCCCCACAGACACTACCGCTCTGAGCTTGCCAGCCACCTCAGGGTGCCGACGTTGTTGCCTTGCTCGCTCTCAGCACTGCCAGAGCCCAGCTCCCAAATGGAAAACGTCCAGCGCCTGCTCCCACACCAAAGGGGCCAGGACTGCAAGCTGTTGCTGGCCCTCACCTTCCCTTGGCAGCCCTTCCACAGCCCCACAGACACTGCCGCTCTGAGCTTGCCAGCCACCTCAGGGTGCCGACGTTGTTGCCTTGCTCGCTCTCAGCACTGCCAGAGCCCAGCTCCCAAATGGAAAACGTCCAGCGCCTGCTCCCACACCAAAGGGGCCAGGACTGCAAGCTGTTGCTGGCCCTCACCTTCCCTTGGCAGCCCTTCCACAGCCCCACAGACACTGCCGCTCTGAGCTTGCCAGCCACCTCAGGGTGCCGACGTTGTTGCCTTGCTCGCTCTCAGCACTGCCAGAGCCCAGCTCCCAAATGGAAAATGTCGAGCGCCTGCTCCCACACCAAAGGGGCCAGGACTGCAAGCTGTTGCTGGCCCTCCCCTTCCCTTGGCAGCCCTTCCACAGCCCCACAGACACTGCCGCTCTGAGCTTGCCAGCCACCTCAGGGTGCCGACGTTGTTGCCTTGCTCGCTCTCAGCACTGCCAGAGCCCAGCTCCCAAATGGAAAACGTCCAGCGCCTGCTCCCACACCAAAGGGGCCAGGACTGCAAGCTGTTGCTGGCCCTCACCTTCCCTTGGCAGCCCTTCCACAGCCCCACAGACACTGCCGCTCTGAGCTTGCCAGCCACCTCAGGGTGCGACGTCGTTCCCTTGCTCGCTCTCAGCACTGCCAGAGCCCAGCTCCCAAATGGAAAACGTCCAGCGCCTGCTCCCACACCAAAGGGGCCAGGACTGCAAGCTGTTGCTGGCCCTCACCTTCCCTTGGCAGCCCTTCCACAGCCCCACAGACACTGCCGCTCTGAGCTTGCCAGCCACCTCAGGGTGCCGATGTTGTTGCCTTGCTCGCTCTCAGCACTGCCAGAGCCCAGCTCCCAAATGGAAAACGTCCAGCACCTGCTCCCACACCAAAGGGGCCAGGACTGCAAGCTCTTGCTGGCCCTCACCTTCCCTTGGCAGCCCTTCCACAGCCCCACAGACACTGCCGCTCTGAGCTTGCCAGCCACCTCAGGGTGCCGACGTCGTTCCCTTGCTCGCTCTCAGCACTGCCACAGCCCAGCTCCCAAATGGAAAACGTCCAGCACCTGCTCCCACACCAAAGGGGCCAGGACTGCAAGCTGTTGCTGGCCCTCACCTTCCCTTGGCAGCCCTTCCACAGCCCCACAGACACTACCGCTCTGAGCTTGCCAGCCACCTCAGGGTGCCGACGTTGTTGCCTTGCTCGCTCTCAGCACTGCCAGAACCCAGCTCCCAAGTGGAAAACGTCCAGCGCCTGCTCCCACACCAAAGGGGCCAGGACTGCAAGCTCTTGCTGGCCCTCACCTTCCCTTGGCAGCCCTTCCACAGCCCCACAGACACTGCCGCTCTGAGCTTGCCAGCCACCTCAGGGTGCCGACGTCGTTCCCTTGCTCGCTCTCAGCACTGCCAGAGCCCAGCTCCCAAATGGAAAATGTCCAGCGCCTGCTCCCACACCAAAGGGGCCAGGACTGCAAGCTGTTGCTGGCCCTCACCTTCCCTTGGCAGCCCTTCCACAGCCCCACAGACACTGCCGCTCTGAGCTTGCCAGCCACCTCAGGGTACCGACGTCGTTCCCTTGCTCGCTCTGAGGCCTGCGAAAGCCCAGCTCCCAAATGGAAAACGTCCAGCGCCTGCTCCCACACCAAAGGGGCCAGGACTGCAAGCTGTTGCTGGCCCTCACCTTCCCTTGGCAGCCCTTCCACACCCCACAGACACTGCCGCTCTCAGCTTGCCAGCCACCTCAGGGTGCCGACGTTGTTGCCTTGCTCGCTCTCAGCACTGCCAGAGCCCAGCTCCCAAATGGAAAACGTCCAGCGCCTGCTCCCACACCAAAGGGGCCAGGACTGCAAGCTCTTGCTGGCCCTCCCCTTCCCTTGGCAGCCCTTCCACAGCCCCACAGACACTGCCGCTCTCAGCTTGCCAGCCACCTCAGGGTGCCGACGTTGTTGCCTTGCTCGCTCTCAGCACTGCCACAGCCCAGCTCCCAAATGGAAAACGTCCAGCGCCTGCTCCCACACCAAAGGGGCCAGGACTGCAAGCTCTTGCTGGCCCTCACCTTCCCTTGGCAGCCCTTCCACAGCCCCACAGACACTGCCGCTCTGAGCTTGCCAGCCACCTCAGGGTGCCGACGTTGTTGCCTTGCTCTCTCTCAGGCCTGCGAAAGCCGAGCTCCCAAATGGAAAACGTCCAGCGCCTGCTCCCACACCAAAGGGGCCAGGACTGCAAGCTGTTGCTGGCCCTCACCTTCCCTTGGCAGCCCTTCCACAGCCCCACAGACACTGCCGCTCTGAGCTTGCCAGCCACCTCAGGGTGCCGACGTTGTTGCCTTGCTCGCTCTCAGCACTGCCACAGCCCAGCTCCCAAATGGAAAACGTCCAGCGCCTGCTCCCACACCAAAGGGGCCAGGACTGCAAGCTCTTGCTGGCCCTCACCTTCCCTTGGCAGCCCTTCCACAGCCCCACAGACACTGCCGCTCTGAGCTTGCCAGCCACCTCAGGGTGCCGACGTCGTTCCCTTGCTCGCTCTGAGGCCTGCGAAAGCCCAGCTCCCAAATGGAAAACGTCCAGCGCCTGCTCCCACACCAAAGGGGCCAGGACTGCAAGCTGTTGCTGGCCCTCACCTTCCCTTGGCAGCCCTTCCACAGCCCCACAGACACTGCCGCTCTGAGCTTGCCAGCCACCTCAGGGTGCGACGTCGTTCCCTTGCTCGCTCTCAGCACTGCCAGAGCCCAGCTCCCAAATGGAAAACGTCCAGCGCCTGCTCCCACACCAAAGGGGCCAGGACTGCAAGCTGTTGCTGGCCCTCACCTTCCCTTGGCAGCCCTTCCACAGCCCCACAGACACTGCCGCTCTGAGCTTGCCAGCCACCTCAGGGTGCCGATGTTGTTGCCTTGCTCGCTCTCAGCACTGCCAGAGCCCAGCTCCCAAATGGAAAACGTCCAGCGCCTGCTCCCACACCAAAGGGGCCAGGACTGCAAGCTCTTGCTGGCCCTCACCTTCCCTTGGCAGCCCTTCCACAGCCCCACAGACACTGCCGCTCTGAGCTTGCCAGCCACCTCAGGGTGCCGACGTCGTTCCCTTGCTCGCTCTCAGCACTGCCACAGCCCAGCTCCCAAATGGAAAACGTCCAGCACCTGCTCCCACACCAAAGGGGCCAGGACTGCAAGCTGTTGCTGGCCCTCACCTTCCCTTGGCAGCCCTTCCACAGCCCCACAGACACTACCGCTCTGAGCTTGCCAGCCACCTCAGGGTGCCGACGTTGTTGCCTTGCTCGCTCTCAGCACTGCCAGAACCCAGCTCCCAAGTGGAAAACGTCCAGCGCCTGCTCCCACACCAAAGGGGCCAGGACTGCAAGCTCTTGCTGGCCCTCACCTTCCCTTGGCAGCCCTTCCACAGCCCCACAGACACTGCCGCTCTGAGCTTGCCAGCCACCTCAGGGTGCCGACGTCGTTCCCTTGCTCGCTCTCAGCACTGCCAGAGCCCAGCTCCCAAATGGAAAATGTCCAGCGCCTGCTCCCACACCAAAGGGGCCAGGACTGCAAGCTGTTGCTGGCCCTCACCTTCCCTTGGCAGCCCTTCCACAGCCCCACAGACACTGCCGCTCTGAGCTTGCCAGCCACCTCAGGGTACCGACGTCGTTCCCTTGCTCGCTCTGAGGCCTGCGAAAGCCCAGCTCCCAAATGGAAAACGTCCAGCGCCTGCTCCCACACCAAAGGGGCCAGGACTGCAAGCTGTTGCTGGCCCTCACCTTCCCTTGGCAGCCCTTCCACACCCCACAGACACTGCCGCTCTCAGCTTGCCAGCCACCTCAGGGTGCCGACGTTGTTGCCTTGCTCGCTCTCAGCACTGCCAGAGCCCAGCTCCCAAATGGAAAACGTCCAGCGCCTGCTCCCACACCAAAGGGGCCAGGACTGCAAGCTGTTGCTGGCCCTCACCTTCCCTTGGCAGCCCTTCCACAGCCCCACAGACACTGCCGCTCTGAGCTTGCCAGCCACCTCAGGGTGCCGACGTCGTTCCCTTGCTCGCTCTCAGCACTGCCACAGCCCAGCTCCCAAATGGAAAACGTCCAGCGCCTGCTCCCACACCAAAGGGGCCAGGACTGCAAGCTGTTGCTGGCCCTCACCTTCCCTTGGCAGCCCTTCCACAGCCCCACAGACACTGCCGCTCTGAGCTTGCCAGCCACCTCAGGGTGCCGACGTTGTTGCCTTGCTCGCTCTCAGCACTGCCAGAGCCCAGCTCCCAAATGGAAAACGTCCAGCGCCTGCTCCCACACCAAAGGGGCCAGGACTGCAAGCTGTTGCTGGCCCTCACCTTCCCTTGGCAGCCCTTCCACAGCCCCACAGACACTGCCGCTCTGAGCTTGCCAGCCACCTCAGGGTGCCGACGTTGTTGCCTTGCTCGCTCTCAGCACTGCCAGAGCCCAGCTCCCAAATGGAAAACGTCCAGCGCCTGCTCCCACACCAAAGGGGCCAGGACTGCAAGCTGTTGCTGGCCCTCACCTTCCCTTGGCAGCCCTTCCACAGCCCCACAGACACTGTCGCTCTGAGCTTGCCAGCCACCTCAGGGTGCCGACGTCTTTCCCGTGCTCGCTCTCAGCACTGCCAGAGCCCAGCTCCCAAATGGAAAACGTCCAGCGCCTGCTCCCACACCAAAGGGGCCAGGACTGCAAGCTGTTGCTGGCCCTCACCTTCCCTTGGCAGCCCTTCCACAGCCCCACAGACACTGCCGCTCTGAGCTTGCCAGCCACCTCAGGGTGCCGACGTTGTTGCCTTGCTCGCTCTCAGCACTGCCAGAGCCCAGCTCCCAAATGGAAAACGTCCAGCGCCTGCTCCCACACCAAAGGGGCCAGGACTGCAAGCTGTTGCTGGCCCTCACCTTCCCTTGGCAGCCCTTCCACAGCCCCACAGACACTGCCGCTCTCAGCTTGCCAGCCACCTCAGGGTGCCGACGTTGTTGCCTTGCTCGCTCTCAGCACTGCCAGAGCCCAGCTCCCAAATGGAAAACGTCCAGCGCCTGCTCCCACACCAAAGGGGCCAGGACTGCAAGCTCTTGCTGGCCCTCCCCTTCCCTTGGCAGCCCTTCCACAGCCCCACAGACACTGCCGCTCTCAGCTTGCCAGCCACCTCAGGGTGCCGACGTTGTTGCCTTGCTCGCTCTCAGCACTGCCACAGCCCAGCTCCCAAATGGAAAACGTCCAGCGCCTGCTCCCACACCAAAGGGGCCAGGACTGCAAGCTCTTGCTGGCCCTCACCTTCCCTTGGCAGCCCTTCCACAGCCCCACAGACACTGCCGCTCTGAGCTTGCCAGCCACCTCAGGGTGCCGACGTTGTTGCCTTGCTCGCTCTCAGCACTGCCAGAGCCCAGCTCCCAAATGGAAAACGTCCAGCGCCTGCTCCCACACCAAAGGGGCCAGGACTGCAAGCTGTTGCTGGCCCTCACCTTCCCTTGGCAGCCCTTCCACAGCCCCACAGACACTGCCGCTCTGAGCTTGCCAGCCACCTCAGGGTGCCGACGTTGTTGCCTTGCTCGCTCTCAGCACTGCCACAGCCCAGCTCCCAAATGGAAAACGTCCAGCGCCTGCTCCCACACCAAAGGGGCCAGGACTGCAAGCTCTTGCTGGCCCTCACCTTCCCTTGGCAGCCCTTCCACAGCCCCACAGACACTGCCGCTCTGAGCTTGCCAGCCACCTCAGGGTGCCGACGTCGTTCCCTTGCTCGCTCTGAGGCCTGCGAAAGCCCAGCTCCCAAATGGAAAACGTCCAGCGCCTGCTCCCACACCAAAGGGGCCAGGACTGCAAGCTGTTGCTGGCCCTCACCTTCCCTTGGCAGCCCTTCCACAGCCCCACAGACACTGCCGCTCTGAGCTTGCCAGCCACCTCAGGGTGCCGACGTTGTTGCCTTGCTCGCTCTCAGCACTGCCACAGCCCAGCTCCCAAATGGAAAACGTCCAGCGCCTGCTCCCACACCAAAGGGGCCAGGACTGCAAGCTGTTGCTGGCCCTCACCTTCCCTTGGCAGCCCTTCCACAGCCCCACAGACACTGCCGCTCTGAGCTTGCCAGCCACCTCAGGGTGCGACGTCGTTCCCTTGCTCGCTCTCAGCACTGCCACAGCCCAGCTCCCAAATGGAAAACGTCCAGCGCCTGCTCCCACACCAAAGGGGCCAGGACTGCAAGCTGTTGCTGGCCCTCACCTTCCCTTGGCAGCCCTTCCACAGCCCCACAGACACTGCCGCTCTGAGCTTGCCAGCCACCTCAGGGTGCCGATGTTGTTGCCTTGCTCGCTCTCAGCACTGCCAGAGCCCAGCTCCCAAATGGAAAACGTCCAGCGCCTGCTCCCACACCAAAGGGGCCAGGACTGCAAGCTCTTGCTGGCCCTCACCTTCCCTTGGCAGCCCTTCCACAGCCCCACAGACACTGCCGCTCTCAGCTTGCCAGCCACCTCAGGGTGCCGACGTCGTTCCCTTGCTCGCTCTCAGCACTGCCACAGCCCAGCTCCCAAATGGAAAACGTCCAGCACCTGCTCCCACACCAAAGGGGCCAGGACTGCAAGCTGTTGCTGGCCCTCACCTTCCCTTGGCAGCCCTTCCACAGCCCCACAGACACTGCCGCTCTGAGCTTGCCAGCCACCTCAGGGTGCCGACGTTGTTGCCTTGCTCGCTCTCAGCACTGCCAGAGCCCAGCTCCCAAATGGAAAACGTCCAGCGCCTGCTCCCACACCAAAGGGGCCAGGACTGCAAGCTGTTGCTGGCCCTCACCTTCCCTTGGCAGCCCTTCCACAGCCCCACAGACACTGCCGCTCTGAGCTTGCCAGCCACCTCAGGGTGCCGACGTTGTTGCCTTGCTCGCTCTCAGCACTGCCAGAGCCCAGCTCCCAAATGGAAAACGTCCAGCGCCTGCTCCCACACCAAAGGGGCCAGGACTGCAAGCTGTTGCTGGCCCTCACCTTCCCTTGGCAGCCCTTCCACAGCCCCACAGACACTGTCGCTCTGAGCTTGCCAGCCACCTCAGGGTGCCGACGTCTTTCCCGTGCTCGCTCTCAGCACTGCCAGAGCCCAGCTCCCAAATGGAAAACGTCCAGCGCCTGCTCCCACACCAAAGGGGCCAGGACTGCAAGCTGTTGCTGGCCCTCACCTTCCCTTGGCAGCCCTTCCACAGCCCCACAGACACTGCCGCTCTGAGCTTGCCAGCCACCTCAGGGTGCCGACGTTGTTGCCTTGCTCGCTCTCAGCACTGCCAGAGCCCAGCTCCCAAATGGAAAACGTCCAGCGCCTGCTCCCACACCAAAGGGGCCAGGACTGCAAGCTGTTGCTGGCCCTCACCTTCCCTTGGCAGCCCTTCCACAGCCCCACAGACACTGCCGCTCTGAGCTTGCCAGCCACCTCAGGGTGCCGACGTTGTTGCCTTGCTCGCTCTCAGCACTGCCAGAGCCCAGCTCCCAAGTGGAAAACGTCCAGCGCCTGCTCCCACACCAAAGGGGCCAGGACTGCAAGCTGTTGCTGGCCCTCACCTTCCCTTGGCAGCCCTTCCACAGCCCCACAGACACTGCCGCTCTGAGCTTGCCAGCCACCTCAGGGTGCCGACGTTGTTGCCTTGCTCGCTCTCAGCACTGCCAGAGCCCAGCTCCCAAATGGAAAACGTCCAGCGCCTGCTCCCACACCAAAGGGGCCAGGACTGCAAGCTGTTGCTGGCCCTCACCTTCCCTTGGCAGCCCTTCCACAGCCCCACAGACACTGCCGCTCTGAGCTTGCCAGCCACCTCAGGGTGCCGACGTCGTTCCCTTGCTCGCTCTGAGGCCTGCGAAAGCCCAGCTCCCAAATGGAAAACGTCCAGCGCCTGCTCCCACACCAAAGGGGCCAGGACTGCAAGCTGTTGCTGGCCCTCACCTTCCCTTGGCAGCCCTTCCACAGCCCCACAGACACTGCCGCTCTGAGCTTGCCAGCCACCTCAGGGTGCCGACGTCTTTCCCGTGCTCGCTCTCAGCACTGCCAGAGCCCAGCTCCCAAATGGAAAACGTCCAGCGCCTGCTCCCACACCAAAGGGGCCAGGACTGCAAGCTGTTGCTGGCCCTCACCTTCCCTTGGCAGCCCTTCCACAGCCCCACAGACACTGCCGCTCTCAGCTTGCCAGCCACCTCAGGGTGCCGACGTCTTTCCCTTGCTCGCTCTCAGCACTGCCAGAGCCCAGCTCCCAAATGGAAAACGTCCAGCGCCTGCTCCCACACCAAAGGGGCCAGGACTGCAAGCTGTTGCTGGCCCTCACCTTCCCTTGGCAGCCCTTCCACAGCCCCACAGACACTGCCGCTCTCAGCTTGCCAGCCACCTCAGGGTGCCGACGTTGTTGCCTTGCTCGCTCTCAGCACTGCCAGAGCCCAGCTCCCAAATGGAAAACGTCCAGCGCCTGCTCCCACACCAAAGGGGCCAGGACTGCAAGCTCTTGCTGGCCCTCCCCTTCCCTTGGCAGCCCTTCCACAGCCCCACAGACACTGCCGCTCTGAGCTTGCCAGCCACCTCAGGGTGCCGACGTTGTTGCCTTGCTCGCTCTCAGCACTGCCACAGCCCAGCTCCCAAATGGAAAACGTCCAGCGCCTGCTCCCACACCAAAGGGGCCAGGACTGCAAGCTGTTGCTGGCCCTCACCTTCCCTTGGCAGCCCTTCCACAGCCCCACAGACACTGCCGCTCTGAGCTTGCCAGCCACCTCAGGGTGCCGACGTTGTTGCCTTGCTCGCTCTCAGCACTGCCAGAGCCCAGCTCCCAAATGGAAAACGTCCAGCGCCTGCTCCCACACCAAAGGGGCCAGGACTGCAAGCTGTTGCTGGCCCTCACCTTCCCTTGGCAGCCCTTCCACAGCCCCACAGACACTGCCGCTCTGAGCTTGCCAGCCACCTCAGGGTGCCGATGTTGTTGCCTTGCTCGCTCTCAGCACTGCCAGAGCCCAGCTCCCAAATGGAAAACGTCCAGCGCCTGCTCCCACACCAAAGGGGCCAGGACTGCAAGCTCTTGCTGGCCCTCACCTTCCCTTGGCAGCCCTTCCACAGCCCCACAGACACTGCCGCTCTGAGCTTGCCAGCCACCTCAGGGTACCGACGTCGTTCCCTTGCTCGCTCTGAGGCCTGCGAAAGCCCAGCTCCCAAATGGAAAACGTCCAGCGCCTGCTCCCACACCAAAGGGGCCAGGACTGCAAGCTGTTGCTGGCCCTCACCTTCCCTTGGCAGCCCTTCCACACCCCACAGACACTGCCGCTCTCAGCTTGCCAGCCACCTCAGGGTGCCGACGTTGTTGCCTTGCTCGCTCTCAGCACTGCCAGAGCCCAGCTCCCAAGTGGAAAATGTCCAGCGCCTGCTCCCACACCAAAGGGGCCAGGACTGCAAGCTGTTGCTGGCCCTCACCTTCCCTTGGCAGCCCTTCCACAGCCCCACAGACACTGCCGCTCTGAGCTTGCCAGCCACCTCAGGGTGCCGACGTCGTTCCCTTGCTCGCTCTCAGCACTGCCACAGCCCAGCTCCCAAATGGAAAACGTCCAGCGCCTGCTCCCACACCAAAGGGGCCAGGACTGCAAGCTGTTGCTGGCCCTCACCTTCCCTTGGCAGCCCTTCCACAGCCCCACAGACACTGCCGCTCTGAGCTTGCCAGCCACCTCAGGGTGCCGACGTTGTTGCCTTGCTCGCTCTCAGCACTGCCAGAGCCCAGCTCCCAAATGGAAAACGTCCAGCGCCTGCTCCCACACCAAAGGGGCCAGGACTGCAAGCTGTTGCTGGCCCTCACCTTCCCTTGGCAGCCCTTCCACAGCCCCACAGACACTGCCGCTCTGAGCTTGCCAGCCACCTCAGAGTGCCAACGTTGTTGCCTTGCTCGCTCTCAGCACTGCCAGAGCCCAGCTCCCAAATGGAAAACGTCCAGCGCCTGCTCCCACACCAAAGGGGCCAGGACTGCAAGCTGTTGCTGGCCCTCACCTTCCCTTGGCAGCCCTTCCACAGCCCCACAGACACTGCCGCTCTGAGCTTGCCAGCCACCTCAGGGTGCCGACGTCTTTCCCGTGCTCGCTCTCAGCACTGCCAGAGCCCAGCTCCCAAATGGAAAACGTCCAGCGCCTGCTCCCACACCAAAGGGGCCAGGACTGCAAGCTGTTGCTGGCCCTCACCTTCCCTTGGCAGCCCTTCCACAGCCCCACAGACACTGCCGCTCTGAGCTTGCCAGCCACCTCAGGGTGCCGACGTTGTTGCCTTGCTCGCTCTCAGCACTGCCAGAGCCCAGCTCCCAAGTGGAAAACGTCCAGCGCCTGCTCCCACACCAAAGGGGCCAGGACTGCAAGCTGTTGCTGGCCCTCACCTTCCCTTGGCAGCCCTTCCACAGCCCCACAGACACTGCCGCTCTGAGCTTGCCAGCCACCTCAGGGTGCCGACGTCGTTCCCTTGCTCGCTCTGAGGCCTGCGAAAGCCCAGCTCCCAAATGGAAAACGTCCAGCGCCTGCTCCCACACCAAAGGGGCCAGGACTGCAAGCTGTTGCTGGCCCTCACCTTCCCTTGGCAGCCCTTCCACAGCCCCACAGACACTGCCGCTCTGAGCTTGCCAGCCACCTCAGGGTGCGACGTCATTCCCTTGCTCGCTCTCAGCACTGCCAGAGCCCAGCTCCCAAATGGAAAACGTCCAGCGCCTGCTCCCACACCAAAGGGGCCAGGACTGCAAGCTGTTGCTGGCCCTCACCTTCCCTTGGCAGCCCTTCCACAGCCCCACAGACACTGCCGCTCTGAGCTTGCCAGCCACCTCAGGGTGCCGACGTTGTTGCCTTGCTCGCTCTCAGCACTGCCACAGCCCAGCTCCCAAATGGAAAACGTCCAGCGCCTGCTCCCACACCAAAGGGGCCAGGACTGCAAGCTGTTGCTGGCCCTCACCTTCCCTTGGCAGCCCTTCCACAGCCCCACAGACACTGCCGCTCTGAGCTTGCCAGCCACCTCAGGGTGCCGACGTTGTTGCCTTGCTCGCTCTCAGCACTGCCAGAGCCCAGCTCCCAAATGGAAAACGTCCAGCGCCTGCTCCCACACCAAAGGGGCCAGGACTGCAAGCTGTTGCTGGCCCTCCCCTTCCCTTGGCAGCCCTTCCACAGCCCCACAGACACTGCCGCTCTGAGCTTGCCAGCCACCTCAGGGTGCCGACGTTGTTGCCTTGCTCGCTCTCAGCACTGCCAGAGCCCAGCTCCCAAATGGAAAACGTCCAGCGCCTGCTCCCACACCAAAGGGGCCAGGACTGAAAGCTGTTGCTGGCCCTCACCTTCCCTTGGCAGCCCTTCCACAGCCCCACAGACACTGCCGCTCTCAGCTTGCCAGCCACCTCAGGGTGCCGACGTCGTTCCCTTGCTCGCTCTGAGGCCTGCGAAAGCCCAGCTCCCAAATGGAAAACGTCCAGCGCCTGCTCCCACACCAAAGGGGCCAGGACTGCAAGCTGTTGCTGGCCCTCACCTTCCCTTGGCAGCCCTTCCACACCCCACAGACACTGCCGCTCTCAGCTTCCCAGCCACCTCAGGGTGCCGACGTTGTTGCCTTGCTCGCTCTCAGCACTGCCAGAGCCCAGCTCCCAAGTGGAAAATGTCCAGCGCCTGCTCCCACACCAAAGGGGCCAGGACTGCAAGCTGTTGCTGGCCCTCACCTTCCCTTGGCAGCCCTTCCACAGCCCCACAGACACTGCCGCTCTGAGCTTGCCAGCCACCTCAGGGTGCCGACGTTGTTGCCTTGCTCGCTCTCAGCACTGCCAGAGCCCAGCTCCCAAGTGGAAAACGTCCAGCGCCTGCTCCCACACCAAAGGGGCCAGGACTGCAAGCTGTTGCTGGCCCTCACCTTCCCTTGGCAGCCCTTCCACAGCCCCACAGACACTGCCGCTCTGAGCTTGCCAGCCACCTCAGGGTGCCGACGTTGTTGCCTTGCTCGCTCTCAGCACTGCCAGAGCCCAGCTCCCAAATGGAAAACGTCCAGCGCCTGCTCCCACACCAAAGGGGCCAGGACTGCAAGCTGTTGCTGGCCCTCACCTTCCCTTGGCAGCCCTTCCACAGCCCCACAGACACTGCCGCTCTCAGCTTGCCAGCCACCTCAGGGTGCCGACGTTGTTGCCTTGCTCGCTCTCAGCACTGCCAGAGCCCAGCTCCCAAATGGAAAACGTCCAGCGCCTGCTCCCACACCAAAGGGGCCAGGACTGCAAGCTGTTGCTGGCCCTCACCTTCCCTTGGCAGCCCTTCCACAGCCCCACAGACACTGCCGCTCTGAGCTTGACAGCCACCTCAGGGTGCCGACGTCTTTCCCGTGCTCGCTCTCAGGCCTGCGAAAGACCAGCTCCCAAATGGAAAACGTCCAGCGCCTGCTCCCACACCAAAGGGGCCAGGACTGCAAGCTCTTGCTGGCCCTCCCCTTCCCTTGGCAGCCCTTCCACAGCCCCACAGACACTGCCGCTCTGAGCTTGCCAGCCACCTCAGGGTGCCGACGTTGTTGCCTTGCTCGCTCTCAGCACTGCCAGAGCCCAGCTCCCAAATGGAAAACGTCCAGCGCCTGCTCCCACACCAAAGGGGCCAGGACTGCAAGCTGTTGCTGGCCCTCACCTTCCCTTGGCAGCCCTTCCACAGCCCCACAGACACTGCCGCTCTGAGCTTGCCAGCCACCTCAGGGTGCCCACGTTGTTGCCTTGCTCGCTCTCAGCACTGCCAGAGCCCAGCTCCCAAGTGGAAAACGTCCAGCGCCTGCTCCCACACCAAAGGGGCCAGGACTGCAAGCTGTTGCTGGCCCTCACCTTCCCTTGGCAGCCCTTCCACAGCCCCACAGACACTGCCGCTCTGAGCTTGCCAGCCACCTCAGGGTGCCGATGTTGTTGCCTTGCTCGCTCTCAGCACTGCCACAGCCCAGCTCCCAAATGGAAAACGTCCAGCGCCTGCTCCCACACCAAAGGGGCCAGGACTGCAAGCTGTTGCTGGCCCTCACCTTCCCTTGGCAGCCCTTCCACAGCCCCACAGACACTGCCGCTCTGAGCTTGACAGCCACCTCAGGGTGCCGACGTCTTTCCCGTGCTCGCTCTCAGGCCTGCGAAAGCCCAGCTCCCAAATGGAAAACGTCCAGCGCCTGCTCCCACACCAAAGGGGCCAGGACTGCAAGCTGTTGCTGGCCCTCACCTTCCCCTGGCAGCCCTTCCACAGCCCCACAGACACTGCCGCTCTGAGCTTGCCAGCCACCTCAGGGTGCCGATGTTGTTGCCTTGCTCGCTCTCAGCACTGCCAGAGCCCAGCTCCCAAATGGAAAACGTCCAGCGCCTGCTCCCACACCAAAGGGGCCAGGACTGCAAGCTGTTGCTGGCCCTCACCTTCCCTTGGCAGCCCTTCCACAGCCCCACAGACACTACCGCTCTGAGCTTGCCAGCCACCTCAGGGTGCCGACGTTGTTGCCTTGCTCGCTCTCAGCACTGCCAGAACCCAGCTCCCAAGTGGAAAACGTCCAGCGCCTGCTCCCACACCAAAGGGGCCAGGACTGCAAGCTCTTGCTGGCCCTCACCTTCCCTTGGCAGCCCTTCCACAGCCCCACAGACACTGCCGCTCTGAGCTTGCCAGCCACCTCAGGGTGCCGACGTCGTTCCCTTGCTCGCTCTCAGCACTGCCAGAGCCCAGCTCCCAAATGGAAAATGTCCAGCGCCTGCTCCCACACCAAAGGGGCCAGGACTGCAAGCTGTTGCTGGCCCTCACCTTCCCTTGGCAGCCCTTCCACAGCCCCACAGACACTGCCGCTCTGAGCTTGCCAGCCACCTCAGGGTGCCGACGTTGTTGCCTTGCTCGCTCTCAGCACTGCCACAGCCCAGCTCCCAAATGGAAAACGTCCAGCGCCTGCTCCCACACCAAAGGGGCCAGGACTGCAAGCTGTTGCTGGCCCTCACCTTCCCTTGGCAGCCCTTCCACAGCCCCACAGACACTGCCGCTCTGAGCTTGCCAGCCACCTCAGGGTGCGACGTCGTTCCCTTGCTCGCTCTCAGCACTGCCAGAGCCCAGCTCCCAAATGGAAAACGTCCAGCGCCTGCTCCCACACCAAAGGGGCCAGGACTGCAAGCTGTTGCTGGCCCTCACCTTCCCTTGGCAGCCCTTCCACAGCCCCACAGACACTGCCGCTCTGAGCTTGCCAGCCACCTCAGGGTGCCGACGTCGTTCCCTTGCTCGCTCTCAGCACTGCCAGAGCCCAGCTCCCAAATGGAAAACGTCCAGCGCCTGCTCCCACACCAAAGGGGCCAGGACTGCAAGCTGTTGCTGGCCCTCCCCTTCCCTTGGCAGCCCTTCCACAGCCCCACAGACACTGCCGCTCTGAGCTTGCCAGCCACCTCAGGGTGCCGACGTTGTTGCCTTGCTCGCTCTCAGTCCGGCGAAAGCCCAGCTCCCAAATGGAAAACGTCCAGCGCCTGCTCCCACACCAAAGGGGCCAGGACTGCAAGCTGTTGCTGGCCCTCACCTTCCCTTGGCAGCCCTTCCACAGCCCCACAGACACTGCCGCTCTGAGCTTGCCAGCCACCTCAGGGTGCCGACGTTGTTCCCTTGCTCGCTCTCAGCACTGCCAGAGCCCAGCTCCCAAATGGAAAACGTCCAGCGCCTGCTCCCACACCAAAGGGGCCAGGACTGCAAGCTGTTGCTGGCCCTCACCTTCCCTTGGCAGCCCTTCCACAGCCCCACAGACACTGCCGCTCTGAGCTTGCCAGCCACCTCAGGGTGCCGACGTCTTGCCCTTGCTCGCTCTCAGGCCTGCGAAAGCCCAGCTCCCAAATGGAAAACGTCCAGCGCCTGCTCCCACACCAAAGGGGACAGGACTGCAAGCTGTTGCTGGCCCTCACCTTCCCTTGGCAGCCCTTCCACAGCCCCACAGACACTGCCGCTCTGAGCTTGCCAGCCACCTCAGGGTGCCGACGTTGTTGCCTTGCTCGCTCTCAGCACTGCCACAGCCCAGCTCCCAAATGGAAAACGTCCAGCGCCTGCTCCCACACCAAAGGGGCCAGGACTGCAAGCTGTTGCTGGCCCTCACCTTCCCTTGGCAGCCCTTCCACAGCCCCACAGACACTGCCGCTCTGAGCTTGCCAGCCACCTAAGGGTGCCGACGTTGTTGCCTTGCTCGCTCTCAGCACTGCCAGAACCCAGCTCCCAAGTGGAAAACGTCCAGCGCCTGCTCCCACACCAAAGGGGCCAGGACTGCAAGCTCTTGCTGGCCCTCACCTTCCCTTGGCAGCCCTTCCACAGCCCCACAGACACTGCCGCTCTGAGCTTGCCAGCCACCTCAGGGTGCCGACGTCGTTCCCTTGCTCGCTCTCAGCACTGCCAGAGCCCAGCTCCCAAATGGAAAACGTCCAGCGCCTGCTCCCACACCAAAGGGGCCAGGACTGCAAGCTGTTGCTGGCCCTCACCTTCCCTTGGCAGCCCTTCCACAGCCCCACAGACACTGCCACTCTGAGCTTGCCAGCCACCTCAGGGTGCCGACGTTGTTGCCTTGCTCGCTCTCAGCACTGCCACAGCCCAGCTCCCAAATGGAAAACGTCCAGCGCCTGCTCCCACACCAAAGGGGCCAGGACTGCAAGCTGTTGCTGGCCCTCACCTTCCCTTGGCAGCCCTTCCACAGCCCCACAGACACTGCCGCTCTGAGCTTGCCAGCCACCTCAGGGTGCCGACGTTGTTGCCTTGCTCGCTCTCAGCACTGCCAGAGCCCAGCTCCCAAGTGGAAAACGTCCAGCGCCTGCTCCCACACCAAAGGGGCCAGGACTGCAAGCTCTTGCTGGCCCTCACCTTCCCTTGGCAGCCCTTCCACAGCCCCACAGACACTGCCGCTCTCAGCTTGCCAGCCACCTCAGGGTGCCGACGTCGTTCCCTTGCTCGCTCTCAGCACTGCCAGAGCCCAGCTCCCAAATGGAAAACGTCCAGCGCCTGCTCCCACACCAAAGGGGCCAGGACTGCAAGCTGTTGCTGGCCCTCACCTTCCCTTGGCAGCCCTTCCACAGCCCCACAGACACTGCCGCTCTGAGCTTGCCAGCCACCTCAGGGTGCCGACGTCGTTCCCTTGCTCGCTCTGAGGCCTGCGAAAGCCCAGCTCCCAAATGGAAAACGTCCAGCGCCTGCTCCCACACCAAAGGGGCCAGGACTGCAAGCTGTTGCTGGCCCTCACCTTCCCTTGGCAGCCCTTCCACAGCCCCACAGACACTGCCGCGCTGAGCTTGCCAGCCACCTCAGGGTGCCGACGTTGTTGCCTTGCTCGCTCTCAGCACTGCCAAAGCCCAGCTCCCAAATGGAAAACGTCCAGCGCCTGCTCCCACACCAAAGGGGCCAGGACTGCAAGCTGTTGCTGGCCCTCACCTTCCCTTGGCAGCCCTTCCACAGCCCCACAGACACTGCCGCTCTGAGCTTGCCAGCCACCTCAGGGTGCCGACGTTGTTGCCTTGCTCGCTCTCAGCACTGCCAGAGCCCAGCTCCCAAATGGAAAACGTCCAGCGCCTGCTCCCACACCAAAGGGGCCAGGACTGCAAGCTGTTGCTGGCCCTCACCTTCCCTTGGCAGCCCTTCCACAGCCCCACAGACACTGCCGCTCTGAGCTTGCCAGCCACCTCAGGGTGCCGACGTTGTTGCCTTGCTCGCTCTCAGCACTGCCAGAGCCCAGCTCCCAAATGGAAAACGTCCAGCGCCTGCTCCCACACCAAAGGGGCCAGGACTGCAAGCTGTTGCTGGCCCTCACCTTCCCTTGGCAGCCCTTCCACAGCCCCACAGACACTGCCGCTCTCAGCTTGCCAGCCACCTCAGGGTGCGACGTCGTTGCCTTGCTCGCTCTCAGCACTGCCAGAGCCCAGCTCCCAAATGGAAAACGTCCAGCGCCTGCTCCCACACCAAAGGGGCCAGGACTGCAAGCTGTTGCTGGCCCTCACCTTCCCTTGGCAGCCCTTCCACAGCCCCACAGACACTGCCGCTCTCAGCTTGCCAGCCACATCAGGGTGCCAACGTTGTTGCCTTGCTCGCTCTCAGCACTGCCAGAGCCCAGCTCCCAAGTGGAAAACGTCCAGCGCCTGCTCCCACACCAAAGGGGCCAGGACTGCAAGCTGTTGCTGGCCCTCACCTTCCCTTGGCAGCCCTTCCACAGCCCCACAGACACTGCCGCTCTGAGCTTGCCAGCCACCTCAGGGTGCCGACGTCGTTCCCTTGCTCGCTCTCAGCACTGCCAGAGCCCAGCTCCCAAATGGAAAACGTCCAGCGCCTGCTCCCACACCAAAGGGGCCAGGACTGCAAGCTGTTGCTGGCCCTCACCTTCCCTTGGCAGCCCTTCCACAGCCCCACAGACACTGCCGCTCTGAGCTTGCCAGCCACCTCAGGGTGCCGACGTCGTTCCCTTGCTCGCTCTGAGGCCTGCGAAAGCCCAGCTCCCAAATGGAAAACGTCCAGCGCCTGCTCCCACACCAAAGGGGCCAGGACTGCAAGCTGTTGCTGGCCCTCACCTTCCCTTGGCAGCCCTTCCACAGCCCCACAGACACTGCCGCTCTGAGCTTGCCAGCCACCTCAGGGTGCCGACGTTGTTGCCTTGCTCGCTCTCAGCACTGCCAAAGCCCAGCTCCCAAATGGAAAACGTCCAGCGCCTGCTCCCACACCAAAGGGGCCAGGACTGCAAGCTGTTGCTGGCCCTCCCCTTCCCTTGGCAGCCCTTCCACAGCCCCACAGACACTGCCGCTCTGAGCTTGCCAGCCACCTCAGGGTGCCGACGTTGTTGCCTTGCTCGCTCTCAGCACTGCCAGAGCCCAGCTCCCAAATGGAAAACGTCCAGCGCCTGCTCCCACACCAAAGGGGCCAGGACTGCAAGCTGTTGCTGGCCCTCACCTTCCCTTGGCAGCCCTTCCACAGCCCCACAGACACTGCCGCTCTGAGTTTGCCAGCCACCTCAGGGTGCCGACGTTGTTGCCTTGCTCGCTCTCAGCACTGCCAGAGCCCAGCTCCCAAATGGAAAACGTCCAGCGCCTGCTCCCACACCAAAGGGGCCAGGACTGCAAGCTGTTGCTGGCCCTCACCTTCCCTTGGCAGCCCTTCCACAGCCCCACAGACACTGCCGCTCTGAGCTTGCCAGCCACCTCAGGGTGCCGACGTTGTTGCCTTGCTCGCTCTCAGCACTGCCAGAGCCCAGCTCCCAAGTGGAAAACGTCCAGCGCCTGCTCCCACACCAAAGGGGCCAGGACTGCAAGCTGTTGCTGGCCCTCCCCTTCCCTTGGCAGCCCTTCCACAGCCCCACAGACACTGCCGCTCTGAGCTTGCCAGCCACCTCAGGGTGCCGACGTCGTTCCCTTGCTCGCTCTCAGCACTGCCAGAGCCCAGCTCCCAAATGGAAAACGTCCAGCGCCTGCTCCCACACCAAAGGGGCCAGGACTGCAAGCTGTTGCTGGCCCTCACCTTCCCTTGGCAGCCCTTCCACAGCCCCACAGACACTGCCGCTCTGAGCTTGCCAGCCACCTCAGGGTGCCGACGTCGTTCCCTTGCTCGCTCTGAGGCCTGCGAAAGCCCAGCTCCCAAATGGAAAACGTCCAGCGCCTGCTCCCACACCAAAGGGGCCAGGACTGCAAGCTGTTGCTGGCCCTCACCTTCCCTTGGCAGCCCTTCCACAGCCCCACAGACACTGCCGCTCTGAGCTTGCCAGCCACCTCAGGGTGCCGACGTTGTTGCCTTGCTCGCTCTCAGCACTGCCAAAGCCCAGCTCCCAAATGGAAAACGTCCAGCGCCTGCTCCCACACCAAAGGGGCCAGGACTGCAAGCTGTTGCTGGCCCTCCCCTTCCCTTGGCAGCCCTTCCACAGCCCCACAGACACTGCCGCTCTGAGCTTGCCAGCCACCTCAGGGTGCCGACGTTGTTGCCTTGCTCGCTCTCAGCACTGCCAGAGCCCAGCTCCCAAATGGAAAACGTCCAGCGCCTGCTCCCACACCAAAGGGGCCAGGACTGCAAGCTGTTGCTGGCCCTCACCTTCCCTTGGCAGCCCTTCCACAGCCCCACAGACACTGCCGCTCTGAGCTTGCCAGCCACCTCAGGGTGCCGACGTTGTTGCCTTGCTCGCTCTCAGCACTGCCAGAGCCCAGCTCCCAAGTGGAAAACGTCCAGCGCCTGCTCCCACACCAAAGGGGCCAGGACTGCAAGCTGTTGCTGGCCCTCACCTTCCCTTGGCAGCCCTTCCACAGCCCCACAGACACTGCCGCTCTGAGCTTGCCAGCCACCTCAGGGTGCCGACGTTGTTGCCTTGCTCGCTCTCAGCACTGCCAGAGCCCAGCTCCCAAATGGAAAACGTCCAGCGCCTGCTCCCACACCAAAGGGGCCAGGACTGCAAGCTCTTGCTGGCCCTCACCTTCCCTTGGCAGCCCTTCCACAGCCCCACAGACACTGCCGCTCTGAGCTTGCCAGCCACCTCAGGGTGCCGACGTCGTTCCCTTGCTCGCTCTGAGGCCTGCGAAAGCCCAGCTCCCAAATGGAAAACGTCCAGCGCCTGCTCCCACACCAAAGGGGCCAGGACTGCAAGCTCTTGCTGGCCCTCCCCTTCCCTTGGCAGCCCTTCCACAGCCCCACAGACACTGCCGCTCTGAGCTTGCCAGCCACCTCAGGGTGCCGACGTTGTTGCCTTGCTCGCTCTCAGCACTGCCAGAGCCCAGGTCCCAAATGGAAAACGTCCAGCGCCTGCTCCCACACCAAAGGGGCCAGGACTGCAAGCTGTTGCTGGCCCTCACCTTCCCTTGGCAGCCCTTCCACAGCCCCACAGACACTGCCGCTCTGAGTTTGCCAGCCACCTCAGGGTGCCGACGTTGTTGCCTTGCTCGCTCTCAGCACTGCCAGAGCCCAGCTCCCAAATGGAAAACGTCCAGCGCCTGCTCCCACACCAAAGGGGCCAGGACTGCAAGCTGTTGCTGGCCCTCACCTTCCCTTGGCAGCCCTTCCACAGCCCCACAGACACTGCCGCTCTGAGCTTGCCAGCCACCTCAGGGTGCCAACGTTGTTGCCTTGCTCGCTCTCAGCACTGCCAGAGCCCAGCTCCCAAGTGGAAAACGTCCAGCGCCTGCTCCCACACCAAAGGGGCCAGGACTGCAAGCTGTTGCTGGCCCTCACCTTCCCTTGGCAGCCCTTCCACAGCCCCACAGACACTGCCGCTCTGAGCTTGCCAGCCACCTCAGGGTGCCGACGTCGTTCCCTTGCTCGCTCTCAGCACTGCCAGAGCCCAGCTCCCAAATGGAAAACGTCCAGCGCCTGCTCCCACACCAAAGGGGCCAGGACTGCAAGCTGTTGCTGGCCCTCACCTTCCCTTGGCAGCCCTTCCACAGCCCCACAGACACTGCCGCTCTGAGCTTGCCAGCCACCTCAGGGTGCCGACGTCGTTCCCTTGCTCGCTCTGAGGCCTGCGAAAGCCCAGCTCCCAAATGGAAAACGTCCAGCGCCTGCTCCCACACCAAAGGGGCCAGGACTGCAAGCTGTTGCTGGCCCTCACCTTCCCTTGGCAGCCCTTCCACAGCCCCACAGACACTGCCGCTCTGAGCTTGCCAGCCACCTCAGGGTGCCGACGTTGTTGCCTTGCTCGCTCTCAGCACTGCCAAAGCCCAGCTCCCAAATGGAAAACGTCCAGCGCCTGCTCCCACACCAAAGGGGCCAGGACTGCAAGCTGTTGCTGGCCCTCACCTTCCCTTGGCAGCCCTTCCACAGCCCCACAGACACTGCCGCTCTGAGCTTGCCAGCCACCTCAGGGTGCCGACGTTGTTGCCTTGCTCGCTCTCAGCACTGCCAGAGCCCAGCTCCCAAATGGAAAACGTCCAGCGCCTGCTCCCACACCAAAGGGGCCAGGACTGCAAGCTGTTGCTGGCCCTCACCTTCCCTTGGCAGCCCTTCCACAGCCCCACAGACACTGCCGCTCTGAGTTTGCCAGCCACCTCAGGGTGCCGACGTTGTTGCCTTGCTCGCTCTCAGCACTGCCAGAGCCCAGCTCCGAAATGGAAAACGTCCAGCGCCTGCTCCCACACCAAAGGGGCCAGGACTGCAAGCTGTTGCTGGCCCTCACCTTCCCTTGGCAGCCCTTCCACAGCCCCACAGACACTGCCGCTCTGAGCTTGCCAGCCACCTCAGGGTGCCGACGTTGTTGCCTTGCTCGCTCTCAGCACTGCCAGAGCCCAGCTCCCAAGTGGAAAACGTCCAGCGCCTGCTCCCACACCAAAGGGGCCAGGACTGCAAGCTGTTGCTGGCCCTCACCTTCCCTTGGCAGCCCTTCCACAGCCCCACAGACACTGCCGCTCTGAGCTTGCCAGCCACCTCAGGGTGCCGACGTTGTTGCCTTGCTCGCTCTCAGCACTGCCAGAGCCCAGCTCCCAAATGGAAAACGTCCAGCGCCTGCTCCCACACCAAAGGGGCCAGGACTGCAAGCTCTTGCTGGCCCTCACCTTCCCTTGGCAGCCCTTCCACAGCCCCACAGACACTGCCGCTCTGAGCTTGCCAGCCACCTCAGGGTGCCGACGTCGTTCCCTTGCTCGCTCTGAGGCCTGCGAAAGCCCAGCTCCCAAATGGAAAACGTCCAGCGCCTGCTCCCACACCAAAGGGGCCAGGACTGCAAGCTGTTGCTGGCCCTCACCTTCCCTTGGCAGCCCTTCCACAGCCCCACAGACACTGCCGCTCTGAGCTTGCCAGCCACCTCAGGGTGCCGACGTTGTTGCCTTGCTCGCTCTCAGCACTGCCAAAGCCCAGCTCCCAAATGGAAAACGTCCAGCGCCTGCTCCCACACCAAAGGGGCCAGGACTGCAAGCTGTTGCTGGCCCTCACCTTCCCTTGGCAGCCCTTCCACAGCCCCACAGACACTGCCGCTCTGAGTTTGCCAGCCACCTCAGGGTGCCGACGTTGTTGCCTTGCTCGCTCTCAGCACTGCCAGAGCCCAGCTCCCAAATGGAAAACGTCCAGCGCCTGCTCCCACACCAAAGGGGCCAGGACTGCAAGCTGTTGCTGGCCCTCACCTTCCCTTGGCAGCCCTTCCACAGCCCCACAGACACTGCCGCTCTGAGCTTGCCAGCCACCTCAGGGTGCCGACGTTGTTGCCTTGCTCGCTCTCAGCACTGCCAGAGCCCAGCTCCCAAGTGGAAAACGTCCAGCGCCTGCTCCCACACCAAAGGGGCCAGGACTGCAAGCTGTTGCTGGCCCTCACCTTCCCTTGGCAGCCCTTCCACAGCCCCACAGACACTGCCGCTCTGAGCTTGCCAGCCACCTCAGGGTGCCGACGTTGTTGCCTTGCTCGCTCTCAGCACTGCCAGAGCCCAGTTCCCAAATGGAAAACGTCCAGCGCCTGCTCCCACACCAAAGGGGCCAGGACTGCAAGCTCTTGCTGGCCCTCACCTTCCCTTGGCAGCCCTTCCACAGCCCCACAGACACTGCCGCTCTGAGCTTGCCAGCCACCTCAGGGTGCCGACGTCTTTCCCTTGCTCGCTCTCAGGCCTGCGAAAGCCCAGCTCCCAAATGGAAAACGTCCAGCGCCTGCTCCCACACCAAAGGGGCCAGGACTGCAAGCTGTTGCTGGCCCTCACCTTCCCTTGGCAGCCCTTCCACAGCCCCACAGACACTGCCGCTCTGAGCTTGCCAGCCACCTCAGGGTGCCGACGTCGTTCCCTTGCTCGCTCTCAGCACTGCCAGAGCCCAGCTCCCAAATGGAAAACGTCCAGCGCCTGCTCCCACACCAAAGGGGCCAGGACTGCAAGCTGTTGCTGGCCCTCACCTTCCCTTGGCAGCCCTTCCACAGCCCCACAGACACTGCCGCTCTGAGCTTGCCAGCCACCTCAGGGTGCCGACGTCTTGCCCTTGCTCGCTCTCAGGCCTGCGAAAGCCCAGCTCCCAAATGGAAAACGTCCAGCGCCTGCTCCCACACCAAAGGGGCCAGGACTGCAAGCTGTTGCTGGCCCTCACCTTCCCTTGGCAGCCCTTCCACAGCCCCACAGACACTGCGCTCTGAGCTTGCCAGCCACCTCAGGGTGCCGACGTTGTTGCCTTGCTCGCTCTCAGCACTGCCAGAGCCCAGCTCCCAAATGGAAAACGTCCAGCGCCTGCTCCCACACCAAAGGGGCCAGGACTGCAAGCTGTTGCTGGCCCTCCCCTTCCCTTGGCAGCCCTTCCACAGCCCCACAGACACTGCCGCTCTCAGCTTGCCAGCCACCTCAGGGTGCCGACGCTGTTGCCTTGCTCGCTCTCAGCACTGCCAGAGCCCAGCTCCCAAATGGAAAACGTCCAGCGCCTGCTCCCACACCAAAGGGGCCAGGACTGCAAGCTCTTGCTGGCCCTCACCTTCCCTTGGCAGCCCTTCCACAGCCCCACAGACACTGCCGCTCTGAGCTTGCCAGCCACCTCAGGGTGCCGACGTCGTTCCCTTGCTCGCTCTCAGCACTGCCAGAGCCCAGCTCCCAAATGGAAAACGTCCAGCGCCTGCTCCCACACCAAAGGGGCCAGGACTGCAAGCTGTTGCTGGCCCTCACCTTCCCTTGGCAGCCCTTCCACAGCCCCACAGACACTGCCGCTCTGAGCTTGCCAGCCACCTCAGGGTGCCGACATCGTTCCCTTGCTCGCTCTCAGCACTGCCAGAGCCCAGCTCCCAAATGGAAAACGTCCAGCGCCTGCTCCCACACCAAAGGGGCCAGGACTGCAAGCTCTTGCTGGCCCTCACCTTCCCTTGGCAGCCCTTCCACAGCCCCACAGACACTGCCGCTCTGAGCTTGCCAGCCACCTCAGGGTGCCGACGTTGTTGCCTTGCTCGCTCTCAGCACTGCCAGAGCCCAGCTCCCAAGTGGAAAACGTCCAGCGCCTGCTCCCACACCAAAGGGGCCAGGACTGCAAGCTGTTGCTGGCCCTCACCTTCCCTTGGCAGCCCTTCCACAGCCCCACAGACACTGCCGCTCTGAGCTTGCCAGCCACCTCAGGGTGCCGACGTTGTTGCCTTGCTCGCTCTCAGCACTGCCAGAGCCCAGCTCCCAAGTGGAAAATGTCCAGCGCCTGCTCCCACACCAAAGGGGCCAGGACTGCAAGCTGTTGCTGGCCCTCACCTTCCCTTGGCAGCCCTTCCACAGCCCCACAGACACTGCCGCTCTGAGCTTGCCAGCCACCTCAGGGTGCCGACGTCATTCCCTTGCTCGCTCTCAGCACTGCCAGAGCCCAGCTCCCAAATGGAAAACGTCCAGCGCCTGCTCCCACACCAAAGGGGCCAGGACTGCAAGCTGTTGCTGGCCCTCACCTTCCCTTGGCAGCCCTTCCACAGCCCCACAGACACTGCCGCTCTCAGCTTGCCAGCCACCTCAGGGTGCCGACGTTGTTGCCTTGCTCGCTCTCAGCACTGCCAGAGCCCAGCTCCCAAATGGAAAACGTCCAGCGCCTGCTCCCACACCAAAGGGGCCAGGACTGCAAGCTGTTGCTGGCCCTCACCTTCCCTTGGCAGCCCTTCCACAGCCCCACAGACACTGCCGCGCTGAGCTTGCCAGCCACCTCAGGGTGCCAACGTTGTTGCCTTGCTCGCTCTCAGCACTGCCAGAGCCCAGCTCCCAAATGGAAAACGTCCAGCGCCTGCTCCCACACCAAAGGGGCCAGGACTGCAAGCTGTTGCTGGCCCTCCCCTTCCCTTGGCAGCCCTTCCACAGCCCCACAGACACTGCCGCTCTGAGCTTGCCAGCCACCTCAGGGTGCCGACGTCTTGCCCTTGCTCGCTCTCAGCACTGCCAGAGCCCAGCTCCCAAATGGAAAACGTCCAGCGCCTGCTCCCACACCAAAGGGGCCAGGACTGCAAGCTGTTGCTGGCCCTCACCTTCCCTTGGCAGCCCTTCCACAGCCCCACAGACACTGCCGCTCTGAGCTTGCCAGCCACCTCAGGGTGCCGACGTTGTTGCCTTGCTCGCTCTCAGCACTGCCAGAGCCCAGCTCCCAAATGGAAATCGTCCAGCGCCTGCTCCCACACCAAAGGGGCCAGGACTGCAAGCTCTTGCTGGCCCTCACCTTCCCTTGGCAGCCCTTCCACAGCCCCACAGACACTGCCGCTCTCAGCTTGCCAGCCACCTCAGGGTGCCGACGTTGTTGCCTTGCTCGCTCTCAGCACTGCCAGAGCCCAGCTCCCAAATGGAAAACGTCCAGCGCCTGCTCCCACACCAAAGGGGCCAGGACTGCAAGCTGTTGCTGGCCCTCACCTTCCCTTGGCAGCCCTTCCACAGCCCCACAGACACTGCCGCGCTGAGCTTGCCAGCCACCTCAGGGTGCCAACGTTGTTGCCTTGCTCGCTCTCAGCACTGCCAGAGCCCAGCTCCCAAATGGAAAACGTCCAGCGCCTGCTCCCACACCAAAGGGGCCAGGACTGCAAGCTGTTGCTGGCCCTCACCTTCCCTTGGCAGCCCTTCCACAGCCCCACAGACACTGCCGCTCTCAGCTTGCCAGCCACCTCAGGGTGCCGACGTTGTTGCCTTGCTCGCTCTCAGCACTGCCAGAGCCCAGCTCCCAAATGGAAAACGTCCAGCGCCTGCTCCCACACCAAAGGGGCCAGGACTGCAAGCTGTTGCTGGCCCTCACCTTCCCTTGGCAGCCCTTCCACAGCCCCACAGACACTGCCGCTCTGAGCTTGCCAGCCACCTCAGGGTGCCGACGTTGTTGCCTTGCTCGCTCTCAGCACTGCCAGAGCCCAGCTCCCAAATGGAAAACGTCCAGCGCCTGCTCCCACACCAAAGGGGCCAGGACTGCAAGCTCTTGCTGGCCCTCACCTTCCCTTGGCAGCCCTTCCACAGCCCCACAGACACTGCCGCTCTCAGCTTGCCAGCCACCTCAGGGTGCCGACGTTGTTGCCTTGCTCGCTCTCAGCACTGCCAGAGCCCAGCTCCCAAATGGAAAACGTCCAGCGCCTGCTCCCACACCAAAGGGGCCAGGACTGCAAGCTGTTGCTGGCCCTCACCTTCCCTTGGCAGCCCTTCCACAGCCCCACAGACACTGCCGCTCTGAGCTTGCCAGCCATCTCAGGGTGCCGACGTCGTTCCCTTGCTCGCTCTCAGCACTGCCAGAGCCCAGCTCCCAAGTGGAAAACGTCCAGCGCCTGCTCCCACACCAAAGGGGCCAGGACTGCAAGCTGTTGCTGGCCCTCACCTTCCCTTGGCAGCCCTTCCACAGCCCCACAGACACTGCCGCTCTGAGCTTGCCAGCCACCTCAGGGTGCCGACGTTGTTGCCTTGCTCGCTCTCAGCACCGCCAGAGCCCAGCTCCCAAATGGAAAACGTCCAGCGCCTGCTCCCACACCAAAGGGGCCAGGACTGCAAGCTGTTGCTGGCCCTCACCTTCCCTTGGCAGCCCTTCCACAGCCCCACAGACACTGCCGCTCTGAGCTTGCCAGCCACCTCAGGGTGCCGACGTTGTTGCCTTGCTCGCTCTCAGCACTGCCAGAGCCCAGCTCCCAAGTGGAAAACGTCCAGCGCCTGCTCCCACACCAAAGGGGCCAGGACTGCAAGCTGTTGCTGGCCCTCACCTTCCCTTGGCAGCCCTTCCACAGCCCCACAGACACTGCCGCTCTCAGCTTGCCAGCCAACTCAGGGTGCCGACGTCATTCCCTTGCTCGCTCTCAGCACTGCCAGAGCCCAGCTCCCAAATGGAAAACGTCCAGCGCCTGCTCCCACACCAAAGGGGCCAGGACTGCAAGCTGTTGCTGGCCCTCACCTTCCCTTGGCAGCCCTTCCACAGCCCCACAGACACTGCCGCTCTGAGCTTGCCAGCCACCTCAGGGTGCCGACGTTGTTGCCTTGCTCGCTCTCAGCACTGCCAGAGCCCAGCTCCCAAGTGGAAAACGTCCAGCGCCTGCTCCCACACCAAAGGGGCCAGGACTGCAAGCTCTTGCTGGCCCTCACCTTCCCTTGGCAGCCCTTCCACAGCCCCACAGACACTGCCGCTCTGAGCTTGCCAGCCACCTCAGGGTGCCAACGTTGTTGCCTTGCTCGCTCTCAGCACTGCCAGAGCCCAGCTCCCAAATGGAAAACGTCCAGCGCCTGCTCCCACACCAAAGGGGCCAGGACTGCAAGCTCTTGCTGGCCCTCACCTTCCCTTGGCAGCCCTTCCACAGCCCCACAGATACTGCCGCTCTGAGCTTGCCAGCCACCTCAGGGTGCCGACGTTGTTGCCTTGCTCGCTCTCAGCACTGCCAGAGCCCAGCTCCCAAATGGAAAACGTCCAGCGCCTGCTCCCACACCAAAGGGGCCAGGACTGCAAGCTCTTGCTGGCCCTCACCTTCCCTTGGCAGCCCTTCCACAGCCCCACAGACACTGCCGCTCTCAGCTTGCCAGCCACCTCAGGGTGCCGACGTTGTTGCCTTGCTCGCTCTCAGCACTGCCACAGCCCAGCTCCCAAATGGAAAACGTCCAGCGCCTGCTCCCACACCAAAGGGGCCAGGACTGCAAGCTGTTGCTGGCCCTCACCTTCCCTTGGCAGCCCTTCCACAGCCCCACAGACACTGCCGCGCTGAGCTTGCCAGCCACCTCAGGGTGCCAACGTTGTTGCCTTGCTCGCTCTCAGCACTGCCAGAGCCCAGCTCCCAAATGGAAAACGTCCAGCGCCTGCTCCCACACCAAAGGGGCCAGGACTGCAAGCTCTTGCTGGCCCTCCCCTTCCCTTGGCAGCCCTTCCACAGCCCCACAGACACTGCCGCTCTGAGCTTGCCAGCCACCTCAGGGTGCCGACGCTGTTGCCTTGCTCGCTCTCAGCACTGCCAGAGCCCAGCTCCCAAATGGAAAACGTCCAGCGCCTGCTCCCACACCAAAGGGGCCAGGACTGCAAGCTGTTGCTGGCCCTCACCTTCCCTTGGCAGCCCTTCCACAGCCCCACAGACACTGCCGCTCTGAGCTTGCCAGCCACCTCAGGGTGCCGACGTTGTTGCCTTGCTCGCTCTCAGCACTGCCAGAGCCCAGCTCCCAAATGGAAAACGTCCAGCGCCTGCTCCCACACCAAAGGGGCCAGGACTGCAAGCTCTTGCTGGCCCTCACCTTCCCTTGGCAGCCCTTCCACAGCCCCACAGACACTGCCGCTCTCAGCTTGCCAGCCACCTCAGGGTGCCGACGTTGTTGCCTTGCTCGCTCTCAGCACTGCCAGAGCCCAGCTCCCAAATGGAAAACGTCCAGCGCCTGCTCCCACACCAAAGGGGCCAGGACTGCAAGCTGTTGCTGGCCCTCACCTTCCCTTGGCAGCCCTTCCACAGCCCCACAGACACTGCCGCTCTGAGCTTGCCAGCCACCTCAGGGTGCCGACGTTGTTGCCTTGCTCGCTCTCAGCACTGCCAGAGCCCAGCTCCCAAATGGAAAACGTCCAGCGCCTGCTCCCACACCAAAGGGGCCAGGACTGCAAGCTGTTGCTGGCCCTCACCTTCCCTTGGCAGCCCTTCCACAGCCCCACAGACACTGCCGCTCTGAGCTTGCCAGCCATCTCAGGGTGCCGACGTCGTTCCCTTGCTCGCTCTCAGCACTGCCAGAGCCCAGCTCCCAAATGGAAAACGTCCAGCGCCTGCTCCCACACCAAAGGGGCCAGGACTGCAAGCTGTTGCTGGCCCTCACCTTCCCTTGGCAGCCCTTCCACAGCCCCACAGACACTGCCGCGCTGAGCTTGCCAGCCACCTCAGGGTGCCGACGTTGTTGCCTTGCTCGCTCTCAGCACTGCCAGAGCCCAGCTCCCAAATGGAAAACGTCCAGCGCCTGCTCCCACACCAAAGGGGCCAGGACTGCAAGCTGTTGCTGGCCCTCACCTTCCCTTGGCAGCCCTTCCACAGCCCCACAGACACTGCCGCTCTGAGCTTGCCAGCCACCTCAGGGTGCCAACGTTGTTGCCTTGCTCGCTCTCAGCACTGCCAGAGCCCAGCTCCCAAATGGAAAACGTCCAGCGCCTGCTCCCACACCAAAGGGGCCAGGACTGCAAGCTGTTGCTGGCCCTCACCTTCCCTTGGCAGCCCTTCCACAGCCCCACAGACACTGCCGCTCTGAGCTTGCCAGCCACCTAAGGGTGCCGACGTTGTTGCCTTGCTCGCTCTCAGCACTGCCAGAGCCCAGCTCCCAAATGGAAAACGTCCAGCGCCTGCTCCCACACCAAAGGGGCCAGGACTGCAAGCTGTTGCTGGCCCTCACCTTCCCTTGGCAGCCCTTCCACAGCCCCACAGACACTGCCGCTCTGAGCTTGCCAGCCACCTCAGGGTGCCGACGTTGTTGCCTTGCTCGCTCTCAGCACTGCCAGAGCCCAGCTCCCAAGTGGAAAACGTCCAGTGCCTACTCCCACACCAAAGGGGCCAGGACTGCAAGCTGTTGCTGGCCCTCACCTTCCCTTGGCAGCCCTTCCACAGCCCCACAGACACTGCCGCTCTGAGCTTGCCAGCCACCTCAGGGTGCCGACGTTGTTGCCTTGCTCGCTCTCAGCACTGCCAGAGCCCAGCTCCCAAATGGAAAACGTCCAGCGCCTGCTCCCACACCAAAGGGGCCAGGACTGCAAGCTGTTGCTGGCCCTCACCTTCCCTTGGCAGCCCTTCCACAGCCCCACAGACACTGCCGCTCTGAGCTTGCCAGCCACCTCAGGGTGCCGACGTTGTTGCCTTGCTCGCTCTCAGCACTGCCAGAGCCCAGCTCCCAAATGGAAAACGTCCAGCGCCTGCTCCCACACCAAAGGGGCCAGGACTGCAAGCTGTTGCTGGCCCTCACCTTCCCTTGGCAGCCCTTCCACAGCCCCACAGACACTGCCGCTCTGAGCTTGCCAGCCACCTCAGGGTGCCGACGTTGTTGCCTTGCTCGCTCTCAGCACTGCCAGAGCCCAGCTCCCAAATGGAAAACGTCCAGCGCCTGCTCCCACACCAAAGGGGCCAGGACTGCAAGCTCTTGCTGGCCCTCACCTTCCCTTGGCAGCCCTTCCACAGCCCCACAGACACTGCCGCTCTCAGCTTGCCAGCCACCTCAGGGTGCCGACGTCGTTCCCTTGCTCGCTCTGAGGCTTGCGAAAGCCCAGCTCCCAAATGGAAAACGTCCAGCGCCTGCTCCCACACCAAAGGGGCCAGGACTGCAAGCTGTTGCTGGCCCTCACCTTCCCTTGGCAGCCCTTCCACAGCCCCACAGACACTGCCGCTCTCAGCTTGCCAGCCACCTCAGGGTGCCGACGTTGTTGCCTTGCTCGCTCTCAGCACTGCCAGAGCCCAGCTCCCAAATGGAAAACGTCCAGCGCCTGCTCCCACACCAAAGGGGCCAGGACTGCAAGCTCTTGCTGGCCCTCACCTTCCCTTGGCAGCCCTTCCACAGCCCCACAGACACTGCCGCTCTCAGCTTGCCAGCCACCTCAGGGTGCCGACGTTGTTGCCTTGCTCGCTCTCAGCACTGCCAGAGCCCAGCTCCCAAATGGAAAACGTCCAGCGCCTGCTCCCACACCAAAGGGGCCAGGACTGCAAGCTGTTGCTGGCCCTCACCTTCCCTTGGCAGCCCTTCCACAGCCCCACAGACACTGCCGCTCTGAGCTTGCCAGCCATCTCAGGGTGCCGACGTCTTTCCCTTGCTCGCTCTCAGCACTGCCAGAGCCCAGCTCCCAAATGGAAAACGTCCAGCGCCTGCTCCCACACCAAAGGGGCCAGGACTGCAAGCTGTTGCTGGCCCTCACCTTCCCTTGGCAGCCCTTCCACAGCCCCACAGACACTGCCGCTCTGAGCTTGCCAGCCACCTCAGGGTGCCGACGTTGTTGCCTTGCTCGCTCTCAGCACTGCCACAGCCCAGCTCCCAAATGGAAAACGTCCAGCGCCTGCTCCCACACCAAAGGGGCCAGGACTGCAAGCTGTTGCTGGCCCTCACCTTCCCTTGGCAGCCCTTCCACAGCCCCACAGACACTGCCGCTCTGAGCTTGCCAGCCATCTCAGGGTGCCGACGTCGTTCCCTTGCTCGCTCTCAGCACTGCCAGAGCCCAGCTCCCAAGTGGAAAACGTCCAGCGCCTGCTCCCACACCAAAGGGGCCAGGACTGCAAGCTGTTGCTGGCCCTCACCTTCCCTTGGCAGCCCTTCCACAGCCCCACAGACACTGCCGCTCTGAGCTTGCCAGCCACCTCAGGGTGCCGACGTCATTCCCTTGCTCGCTCTCAGCACTGCCAGAGCCCAGCTCCCAAGTGGAAAACGTCCAGCGCCTGCTCCCACACCAAAGGGGCCAGGACTGCAAGCTGTTGCTGGCCCTCACCTTCCCTTGGCAGCCCTTCCACAGCCCCACAGACACTGCCGCGCTGAGCTTGCCAGCCACCTCAGGGTGCCGACGTTGTTGCCTTGCTCGCTCTCAGCACTGCCAGAGCCCAGCTCCCAAATGGAAAACGTCCAGCGCCTGCTCCCACACCAAAGGGGCCAGGACTGCAAGCTGTTGCTGGCCCTCACCTTCCCTTGGCAGCCCTTCCACAGCCCCACAGACACTGCCGCTCTGAGCTTGCCAGCCACCTCAGGGTGCCAACGTTGTTGCCTTGCTCGCTCTCAGCACTGCCAGAGCCCAGCTCCCAAATGGAAAACGTCCAGCGCCTGCTCCCACACCAAAGGGGCCAGGACTGCAAGCTGTTGCTGGCCCTCACCTTCCCTTGGCAGCCCTTCCACAGCCCCACAGACACTGCCGCTCTGAGCTTGCCAGCCACCTCAGGGTGCCGACGTTGTTGCCTTGCTCGCTCTCAGCACTGCCAGAGCCCAGCTCCCAAATGGAAAACGTCCAGCGCCTGCTCCCACACCAAAGGGGCCAGGACTGCAAGCTGTTGCTGGCCCTCACCTTCCCTTGGCAGCCCTTCCACAGCCCCACAGACACTGCCGCTCTGAGCTTGCCAGCCACCTCAGGGTGCCGACGTTGTTGCCTTGCTCGCTCTCAGCACTGCCAGAGCCCAGCTCCCAAATGGAAAACGTCCAGTGCCTACTCCCACACCAAAGGGGCCAGGACTGCAAGCTGTTGCTGGCCCTCACCTTCCCTTGGCAGCCCTTCCACAGCCCCACAGACACTGCCGCTCTCAGCTTGCCAGCCACCTCAGGGTGCCGACGTTGTTGCCTTGCTCGCTCTCAGCACTGCCAGAGCCCAGCTCCCAAATGGAAAACGTCCAGCGCCTGCTCCCACACCAAAGGGGCCAGGACTGCAAGCTGTTGCTGGCCCTCACCTTCCCTTGGCAGCCCTTCCACAGCCCCACAGACACTGCCGCTCTGAGCTTGCCAGCCACCTCAGGGTGCCGACGTTGTTGCCTTGCTCGCTCTCAGCACTGCCAGAGCCCAGCTCCCAAATGGAAAACGTCCAGCGCCTGCTCCCACACCAAAGGGGCCAGGACTGCAAGCTGTTGCTGGCCCTCACCTTCCCTTGGCAGCCCTTCCACAGCCCCACAGACACTGCCGCTCTGAGCTTGCCAGCCACCTCAGGGTGCCGACGTTGTTGCCTTGCTCGCTCTCAGCACTGCCAGAGCCCAGGTCCCAAATGGAAAACGTCCAGCGCCTGCTCCCACACCAAAGGGGCCAGGACTGCAAGCTCTTGCTGGCCCTCACCTTCCCTTGGCAGCCCTTCCACAGCCCCACAGACACTGCCGCTCTCAGCTTGCCAGCCACCTCAGGGTGCCGACGTCGTTCCCTTGCTCGCTCTGAGGCTTGCGAAAGCCCAGCTCCCAAATGGAAAACGTCCAGCGCCTGCTCCCACACCAAAGGGGCCAGGACTGCAAGCTGTTGCTGGCCCTCACCTTCCCTTGGCAGCCCTTCCACAGCCCCACAGACACTGCCGCTCTGAGCTTGCCAGCCACCTCAGGGTGCCGACGTTGTTGCCTTGCTCGCTCTCAGCACTGCCAGAGCCCAGCTCCCAAATGGAAAACGTCCAGCGCCTGCTCCCACACCAAAGGGGCCAGGACTGCAAGCTGTTGCTGGCCCTCACCTTCCCTTGGCAGCCCTTCCACAGCCCCACAGACACTGCCGCTCTGAGCTTGCCAGCCACCTCAGGGTGCCGACGTTGTTGCCTTGCTCGCTCTCAGCACTGCCACAGCCCAGCTCCCAAATGGAAAACGTCCAGCGCCTGCTCCCACACCAAAGGGGCCAGGACTGCAAGCTGTTGCTGGCCCTCACCTTCCCTTGGCAGCCCTTCCACAGCCCCACAGACACTGCCGCTCTGAGCTTGCCAGCCACCTCAGGGTGCCGACGTTGTTGCCTTGCTCGCTCTCAGCACTGCCAGAGCCCAGCTCCCAAGTGGAAAACGTCCAGCGCCTGCTCCCACACCAAAGGGGCCAGGACTGCAAGCTGTTGCTGGCCCTCACCTTCCCTTGGCAGCCCTTCCACAGCCCCACAGACACTGCCGCTCTGAGCTTGCCAGCCACCTCAGGGTGCCGACGTCGTTCCCTTGCTCGCTCTGAGGCTTGCGAAAGCCCAGCTCCCAAATGGAAAACGTCCAGCGCCTGCTCCCACACCAAAGGGGCCAGGACTGCAAGCTGTTGCTGGCCCTCACCTTCCCTTGGCAGCCCTTCCACAGCCCCACAGATACTGCCGCTCTCAGCTTGCCAGCCACCTCAGGGTGCCGACGTTGTTGCCTTGCTCGCTCTCAGCACTGCCAGAGCCCAGCTCCCAAATGGAAAACGTCCAGCGCCTGCTCCCACACCAAAGGGGCCAGGACTGCAAGCTGTTGCTGGCCCTCACCTTCCCTTGGCAGCCCTTCCACAGCCCCACAGACACTGCCGCTCTGAGCTTGCCAGCCACCTCAGGGTGCCGACGTTGTTGCCTTGCTCGCTCTCAGCACTGCCAGAGCCCAGCTCCCAAATGGAAAACGTCCAGCGCCTGCTCCCACACCAAAGGGGCCAGGACTGCAAGCTGTTGCTGGCCCTCACCTTCCCTTGGCAGCCCTTCCACAGCCCCACAGACACTGCCGCTCTGAGCTTGCCAGCCACCTCAGGGTGCCGACGTTGTTGCCTTGCTCGCTCTCAGCACTGCCAGAGCCCAGCTCCCAAGTGGAAAACGTCCAGCGCCTGCTCCCACACCAAAGGGGCCAGGACTGCAAGCTCTTGCTGGCCCTCACCTTCCCTTGGCAGCCCTTCCACAGCCCCACAGACACTGCCGCTCTGAGCTTGCCAGCCACCTCAGGGTGCCGACGTCGTTCCCTTGCTCGCTCTGAGGCCTGCGAAAGCCCAGCTCCCAAATGGAAAACGTCCAGCGCCTGCTCCCACACCAAAGGGGCCAGGACTGCAAGCTGTTGCTGGCCCTCACCTTCCCTTGGCAGCCCTTCCACAGCCCCACAGACACTGCCGCTCTGAGCTTGCCAGCCACCTCAGGGTGCCGACGTTGTTGCCTTGCTCGCTCTCAGCACTGCCAGAGCCCAGCTCCCAAGTGGAAAACGTCCAGCGCCTGCTCCCACACCAAAGGGGCCAGGACTGCAAGCTGTTGCTGGCCCTCACCTTCCCTTGGCAGCCCTTCCACAGCCCCACAGACACTGCCGCTCTCAGCTTGCCAGCCACCTCAGGGTGCCGACGTCGTTCCCTTGCTCGCTCTCAGCACTGCCAGAGCCCAGCTCCCAAATGGAAAACGTCCAGCGCCTGCTCCCACACCAAAGGGGCCAGGACTGCAAGCTGTTGCTGGCCCTCACCTTCCCTTGGCAGCCCTTCCACAGCCCCACAGACACTGCCGCTCTGAGCTTGCCAGCCACCTCAGGGTGCCGACGTCGTTCCCTTGCTCGCTCTGAGGCCTGCGAAAGCCCAGCTCCCAAATGGAAAACGTCCAGCGCCTGCTCCCACACCAAAGGGGCCAGGACTGCAAGCTGTTGCTGGCCCTCACCTTCCCTTGGCAGCCCTTCCACAGCCCCACAGACACTGCCGCTCTGAGCTTGCCAGCCACCTCAGGGTGCCGACGTTGTTGCCTTGCTCGCTCTCAGCACTGCCAGAGCCCAGCTCCCAAGTGGAAAATGTCCAGTGCCTGCTCCCACACCAAAGGGGCCAGGACTGCAAGCTGTTGCTGGCCCTCACCTTCCCTTGGCAGCCCTTCCACAGCCCCACAGACACTGCCGCTCTCAGCTTGCCAGCCACCTCAGGGTGCCGACGTTGTTGCCTTGCTCGCTCTCAGCACTGCCAGAGCCCAGCTCCCAAGTGGAAAACGTCCAGCGCCTGCTCCCACACCAAAGGGGCCAGGACTGCAAGCTGTTGCTGGCCCTCACCTTCCCTTGGCAGCCCTTCCACAGCCCCACAGACACTGCCGCTCTGAGCTTGACAGCCACCTCAGGGTGCCGACGTCTTTCCCGTGCTCGCTCTCAGTCCGGCGAAAGCCCAGCTCCCAAATGGAAAACATCCAGCGCCTGCTCCCACACCAAAGGGGCCAGGACTGCAAGCTGTTGCTGGCCCTCACCTTCCCTTGGCAGCCCTTCCACAGCCCCACAGACACTGCCGCTCTGAGCTTGCCAGCCACCTCAGGGTGCCGACGTTGTTGCCTTGCTCGCTCTCAGCACTGCCAGAGCCCAGCTCCCAAATGGAAAACGTCCGGCGCCTGCTCCCACACCAAAGGGGCCAGGACTGCAAGCTGTTGCTGGCCCTCACCTTCCCTTGGCAGCCCTTCCACAGCCCCACAGACACTGCCGCTCTGAGCTTGCCAGCCACCTCAGGGTGCCGACGTTGTTGCCTTGCTCGCTCTCAGCACTGCCAGAGCCCAGCTCCCAATGGAAAAAGTCCAGCGCCTGCTCCCACACCAAAGGGGCCAGGACTGCAAGCTGTTGCTGGCCCTCACCTTCCCTTGGCAGCCCTTCCACAGCCCCACAGACACTGCCGCTCTGAGCTTGCCAGCCACCTCAGGGTGCCGACGTCTTTCCCTTGCTCGCTCTCAGGCCTGCGAAAGCCCAGCTCCCAAGTGGAAAACGTCCAGCGCCTGCTCCCACACCAAAGGGGCCAGGACTGCAAGCTGTTGCTGGCCCTCACCTTCCCTTGGCAGCCCTTCCACAGCCCCACAGACACTGCCGCTCTGAGCTTGCCAGCCACCTCAGGGTGCCGACGTTGTTGCCTTGCTCGCTCTCAGCACTGCCAGAGCCCAGCTCCCAAGTGGCAAACATCCAGCGCCTGCTCCCACACCAAAGGGGCCAGGACTGCAAGCTGTTGCTGGCCCTCACCTTCCCTTGGCAGCCCTTCCACAGCCCCACAGACACTGCCGCTCTGAGCTTGCCAGCCACCTCAGGGTGCCGACGTCGTTCCCTTGCTCGCTCTGAGGCCTGCGAAAGCCCAGCTCCCAAATGGAAAACGTCCAGCGCCTGCTCCCACACCAAAGGGGCCAGGACTGCAAGCTGTTGCTGGCCCTCCCCTTCCCTTGGCAGCCCTTCCACAGCCCCACAGACACTGCCGCTCTGAGCTTGCCAGCCACCTCAGGATGCCGACGTCTTTCCCTTGCTCGCTCTCAGTCCGGCGAAAGCCCAGCTCCCAAATGGAAAACGTCCAGCGCCTGCTCCCACACCAAAGGGGCCAGGACTGCAAGCTCTTGCTGGCCCTCACCTTCCCTTGGCAGCCCTTCCACAGCCCCACAGACACTGCCGCTCTGAGCTTGCCAGCCACCTCAGGGTGCCGACGTTGTTGCCTTGCTCGCTCTCAGCACTGCCAGAGCCCAGCTCCCAAATGGAAAACGTCCAGCGCCTGCTCCCACACCAAAGGGGCCAGGACTGCAAGCTCTTGCTGGCCCTCACCTTCCCTTGGCAGCCCTTCCACAGCCCCACAGACACTGCCGCTCTGAGCTTGCCAGCCACCTCAGGGTGCCGACGTTGTTGCCTTGCTCGCTCTCAGCACTGCCAGAGCCCAGCTCCCAAGTGGAAAACGTCCAGCGCCTGCTCCCACACCAAAGGGGCCAGGACTGCAAGCTCTTGCTGGCCCTCACCTTCCCTTGGCAGCCCTTCCACAGCCCCACAGACACTGCCGCTCTCAGCTTGCCAGCCACCTCAGGGTGCCGACGTCGTTCCCTTGCTCGCTCTGAGGCCTGCGAAAGCCCAGCTCCCAAATGGAAAACGTCCAGCGCCTGCTCCCACACCAAAGGGGCCAGGACTGCAAGCTGTTGCTGGCCCTCACCTTCCCTTGGCAGCCCTTCCACAGCCCCACAGACACTGCCGCTCTGAGCTTGCCAGCCACCTCAGGGTGCCGACGTCTTGCCCTTGCTCGCTCTCAGCACTGCCAGAGCCCAGCTCCCAAATGGAAAACGTCCAGCGCCTGCTCCCACACCAAAGGGGCCAGGACTGCAAGCTCTTGCTGGCCCTCACCTTCCCTTGGCAGCCCTTCCACAGCCCCACAGACACTGCCGCTCTGAGCTTGCCAGCCACCTCAGGGTGCCGACGTTGTTGCCTTGCTCGCTCTCAGCACTGCCAGAGCCCAGCTCCCAAGTGGAAAACGTCCAGCGCCTGCTCCCACACCAAAGGGGCCAGGACTGCAAGCTCTTGCTGGCCCTCACCTTCCCTTGGCAGCCCTTCCACAGCCCCACAGACACTGCCGCTCTGAGCTTGCCAGCCACCTCAGGGTGCCGACGTTGTTGCCTTGCTCGCTCTCAGCACTGCCAGAGCCCAGCTCCCAAATGGAAAACGTCCAGCGCCTGCTCCCACACCAAAGGGGCCAGGACTGCAAGCTGTTGCTGGCCCTCACCTTCCCTTGGCAGCCCTTCCACAGCCCCACAGACACTGCCGCTCTGAGCTTGCCAGCCACCTCAGGGTGCCGACGTCGTTCCCTTGCTCGCTCTGAGGCCTGCGAAAGCCCAGCTCCCAAATGGAAAACGTCCAGCGCCTGCTCCCACACCAAAGGGGCCAGGACTGCAAGCTGTTGCTGGCCCTCCCCTTCCCTTGGCAGCCCTTCCACAGCCCCACAGACACTGCCGCTCTGAGCTTGCCAGCCACCTCAGGATGCCGACGTCTTTCCCTTGCTCGCTCTCAGTCCGGCGAAAGCCCAGCTCCCAAATGGAAAACGTCCAGCGCCTGCTCCCACACCAAAGGGGCCAGGACTGCAAGCTCTTGCTGGCCCTCACCTTCCCTTGGCAGCCCTTCCACAGCCCCACAGACACTGCCGCTCTGAGCTTGCCAGCCACCTCAGGGTGCCGACGTTGTTGCCTTGCTCGCTCTCAGCACTGCCAGAGCCCAGCTCCCAAATGGAAAACGTCCAGCGCCTGCTCCCACACCAAAGGGGCCAGGACTGCAAGCTCTTGCTGGCCCTCACCTTCCCTTGGCAGCCCTTCCACAGCCCCACAGACACTGCCGCTCTGAGCTTGCCAGCCACCTCAGGGTGCCGACGTTGTTGCCTTGCTCGCTCTCAGCACTGCCAGAGCCCAGCTCCCAAGTGGAAAACGTCCAGCGCCTGCTCCCACACCAAAGGGGCCAGGACTGCAAGCTCTTGCTGGCCCTCACCTTCCCTTGGCAGCCCTTCCACAGCCCCACAGACACTGCCGCTCTCAGCTTGCCAGCCACCTCAGGGTGCCGACGTCGTTCCCTTGCTCGCTCTGAGGCCTGCGAAAGCCCAGCTCCCAAATGGAAAACGTCCAGCGCCTGCTCCCACACCAAAGGGGCCAGGACTGCAAGCTGTTGCTGGCCCTCACCTTCCCTTGGCAGCCCTTCCACAGCCCCACAGACACTGCCGCTCTGAGCTTGCCAGCCACCTCAGGGTGCCGACGTCTTGCCCTTGCTCGCTCTCAGCACTGCCAGAGCCCAGCTCCCAAATGGAAAACGTCCAGCGCCTGCTCCCACACCAAAGGGGCCAGGACTGCAAGCTCTTGCTGGCCCTCACCTTCCCTTGGCAGCCCTTCCACAGCCCCACAGACACTGCCGCTCTGAGCTTGCCAGCCACCTCAGGGTGCCGACGTTGTTGCCTTGCTCGCTCTCAGCACTGCCAGAGCCCAGCTCCCAAGTGGAAAACGTCCAGCGCCTGCTCCCACACCAAAGGGGCCAGGACTGCAAGCTCTTGCTGGCCCTCACCTTCCCTTGGCAGCCCTTCCACAGCCCCACAGACACTGCCGCTCTGAGCTTGCCAGCCACCTCAGGGTGCCGACGTTGTTGCCTTGCTCGCTCTCAGCACTGCCAGAGCCCAGCTCCCAAATGGAAAACGTCCAGCGCCTGCTCCCACACCAAAGGGGCCAGGACTGCAAGCTGTTGCTGGCCCTCACCTTCCCTTGGCAGCCCTTCCACAGCCCCACAGACACTGCCGCTCTGAGCTTGCCAGCCACCTCAGGGTGCCGACGTCTTGCCCTTGCTCGCTCTCAGCACTGCCAGAGCCCAGCTCCCAAATGGAAAACGTCCAGCGCCTGCTCCCACACCAAAGGGGCCAGGACTGCAAGCTCTTGCTGGCCCTCACCTTCCCTTGGCAGCCCTTCCACAGCCCCACAGACACTGCCGCTCTGAGCTTGCCAGCCACCTCAGGGTGCCGACGTTGTTGCCTTGCTCGCTCTCAGCACTGCCAGAGCCCAGCTCCCAAGTGGAAAACGTCCAGCGCCTGCTCCCACACCAAAGGGGCCAGGACTGCAAGCTCTTGCTGGCCCTCACCTTCCCTTGGCAGCCCTTCCACAGCCCCACAGACACTGCCGCTCTGAGCTTGCCAGCCACCTCAGGGTGCCGACGTTGTTGCCTTGCTCGCTCTCAGCACTGCCAGAGCCCAGCTCCCAAATGGAAAACGTCCAGCGCCTGCTCCCACACCAAAGGGGCCAGGACTGCAAGCTGTTGCTGGCCCTCACCTTCCCTTGGCAGCCCTTCCACAGCCCCACAGACACTGCCGCTCTGAGCTTGCCAGCCACCTCAGGGTGCCGATGTTGTTGCCTTGCTCGCTCTCAGCACTGCCAGAGCCCAGCTCCCAAATGGAAAACGTCCAGCGCCTGCTCCCACACCAAAGGGGCCAGGACTGCAAGCTGTTGCTGGCCCTCACCTTCCCTTGGCAGCCCTTCCACAGCCCCACAGACACTGCCGCTCTCAGCTTGCCAGCCACCTCAGGGTGCCGACGTCGTTCCCTTGCTCGCTCTGAGGCTTGCGAAAGCCCAGCTCCCAAATGGAAAACGTCCAGCGCCTGCTCCCACACCAAAGGGGCCAGGACTGCAAGCTGTTGCTGGCCCTCACCTTCCCTTGGCAGCCCTTCCACAGCCCCACAGACACTGCCGCTCTCAGCTTGCCAGCCACCTCAGGGTGCCGACGTTGTTGCCTTGCTCGCTCTCAGCACTGCCAGAGCCCAGCTCCCAAATGGAAAACGTCCAGCGCCTGCTCCCACACCAAAGGGGCCAGGACTGCAAGCTCTTGCTGGCCCTCACCTTCCCTTGGCAGCCCTTCCACAGCCCCACAGACACTGCCGCTCTCAGCTTGCCAGCCACCTCAGGGTGCCGACGTTGTTGCCTTGCTCGCTCTCAGCACTGCCAGAGCCCAGCTCCCAAATGGAAAACGTCCAGCGCCTGCTCCCACACCAAAGGGGCCAGGACTGCAAGCTGTTGCTGGCCCTCACCTTCCCTTGGCAGCCCTTCCACAGCCCCACAGACACTGCCGCTCTGAGCTTGCCAGCCATCTCAGGGTGCCGACGTCGTTCCCTTGCTCGCTCTCAGCACTGCCAGAGCCCAGCTCCCAAATGGAAAACGTCCAGCGCCTGCTCCCACACCAAAGGGGCCAGGACTGCAAGCTGTTGCTGGCCCTCACCTTCCCTTGGCAGCCCTTCCACAGCCCCACAGACACTGCCGCTCTGAGCTTGCCAGCCACCTCAGGGTGCCGACGTTGTTGCCTTGCTCGCTCTCAGCACTGCCACAGCCCAGCTCCCAAATGGAAAACGTCCAGCGCCTGCTCCCACACCAAAGGGGCCAGGACTGCAAGCTGTTGCTGGCCCTCACCTTCCCTTGGCAGCCCTTCCACAGCCCCACAGACACTGCCGCTCTGAGCTTGCCAGCCATCTCAGGGTGCCGACGTCGTTCCCTTGCTCGCTCTCAGCACTGCCAGAGCCCAGCTCCCAAGTGGAAAACGTCCAGCGCCTGCTCCCACACCAAAGGGGCCAGGACTGCAAGCTGTTGCTGGCCCTCACCTTCCCTTGGCAGCCCTTCCACAGCCCCACAGACACTGCCGCTCTGAGCTTGCCAGCCACCTCAGGGTGCCGACGTCATTCCCTTGCTCGCTCTCAGCACTGCCAGAGCCCAGCTCCCAAGTGGAAAACGTCCAGCGCCTGCTCCCACACCAAAGGGGCCAGGACTGCAAGCTGTTGCTGGCCCTCACCTTCCCTTGGCAGCCCTTCCACAGCCCCACAGACACTGCCGCGCTGAGCTTGCCAGCCACCTCAGGGTGCCGACGTTGTTGCCTTGCTCGCTCTCAGCACTGCCAGAGCCCAGCTCCCAAATGGAAAACGTCCAGCGCCTGCTCCCACACCAAAGGGGCCAGGACTGCAAGCTGTTGCTGGCCCTCACCTTCCCTTGGCAGCCCTTCCACAGCCCCACAGACACTGCCGCTCTGAGCTTGCCAGCCACCTCAGGGTGCCAACGTTGTTGCCTTGCTCGCTCTCAGCACTGCCAGAGCCCAGCTCCCAAATGGAAAACGTCCAGCGCCTGCTCCCACACCAAAGGGGCCAGGACTGCAAGCTGTTGCTGGCCCTCACCTTCCCTTGGCAGCCCTTCCACAGCCCCACAGACACTGCCGCTCTGAGCTTGCCAGCCACCTCAGGGTGCCGACGTTGTTGCCTTGCTCGCTCTCAGCACTGCCAGAGCCCAGCTCCCAAATGGAAAACGTCCAGCGCCTGCTCCCACACCAAAGGGGCCAGGACTGCAAGCTGTTGCTGGCCCTCACCTTCCCTTGGCAGCCCTTCCACAGCCCCACAGACACTGCCGCTCTGAGCTTGCCAGCCACCTCAGGGTGCCGACGTTGTTGCCTTGCTCGCTCTCAGCACTGCCAGAGCCCAGCTCCCAAATGGAAAACGTCCAGTGCCTACTCCCACACCAAAGGGGCCAGGACTGCAAGCTGTTGCTGGCCCTCACCTTCCCTTGGCAGCCCTTCCACAGCCCCACAGACACTGCCGCTCTCAGCTTGCCAGCCACCTCAGGGTGCCGACGTTGTTGCCTTGCTCGCTCTCAGCACTGCCAGAGCCCAGCTCCCAAATGGAAAACGTCCAGCGCCTGCTCCCACACCAAAGGGGCCAGGACTGCAAGCTGTTGCTGGCCCTCACCTTCCCTTGGCAGCCCTTCCACAGCCCCACAGACACTGCCGCTCTGAGCTTGCCAGCCACCTCAGGGTGCCGACGTTGTTGCCTTGCTCGCTCTCAGCACTGCCAGAGCCCAGCTCCCAAATGGAAAACGTCCAGCGCCTGCTCCCACACCAAAGGGGCCAGGACTGCAAGCTGTTGCTGGCCCTCACCTTCCCTTGGCAGCCCTTCCACAGCCCCACAGACACTGCCGCTCTGAGCTTGCCAGCCACCTCAGGGTGCCGACGTTGTTGCCTTGCTCGCTCTCAGCACTGCCAGAGCCCAGGTCCCAAATGGAAAACGTCCAGCGCCTGCTCCCACACCAAAGGGGCCAGGACTGCAAGCTCTTGCTGGCCCTCACCTTCCCTTGGCAGCCCTTCCACAGCCCCACAGACACTGCCGCTCTCAGCTTGCCAGCCACCTCAGGGTGCCGACGTCGTTCCCTTGCTCGCTCTGAGGCTTGCGAAAGCCCAGCTCCCAAATGGAAAACGTCCAGCGCCTGCTCCCACACCAAAGGGGCCAGGACTGCAAGCTGTTGCTGGCCCTCACCTTCCCTTGGCAGCCCTTCCACAGCCCCACAGACACTGCCGCTCTGAGCTTGCCAGCCACCTCAGGGTGCCGACGTTGTTGCCTTGCTCGCTCTCAGCACTGCCAGAGCCCAGCTCCCAAATGGAAAACGTCCAGCGCCTGCTCCCACACCAAAGGGGCCAGGACTGCAAGCTGTTGCTGGCCCTCCCCTTCCCTTGGCAGCCCTTCCACAGCCCCACAGACACTGCCGCTCTGAGCTTGCCAGCCACCTCAGGGTGCCGACGTTGTTGCCTTGCTCGCTCTCAGCACTGCCACAGCCCAGCTCCCAAATGGAAAACGTCCAGCGCCTGCTCCCACACCAAAGGGGCCAGGACTGCAAGCTGTTGCTGGCCCTCACCTTCCCTTGGCAGCCCTTCCACAGCCCCACAGACACTGCCGCTCTGAGCTTGCCAGCCACCTCAGGGTGCCGACGTTGTTGCCTTGCTCGCTCTCAGCACTGCCAGAGCCCAGCTCCCAAGTGGAAAACGTCCAGCGCCTGCTCCCACACCAAAGGGGCCAGGACTGCAAGCTGTTGCTGGCCCTCACCTTCCCTTGGCAGCCCTTCCACAGCCCCACAGACACTGCCGCTCTGAGCTTGCCAGCCACCTCAGGGTGCCGACGTCGTTCCCTTGCTCGCTCTGAGGCTTGCGAAAGCCCAGCTCCCAAATGGAAAACGTCCAGCGCCTGCTCCCACACCAAAGGGGCCAGGACTGCAAGCTGTTGCTGGCCCTCACCTTCCCTTGGCAGCCCTTCCACAGCCCCACAGATACTGCCGCTCTCAGCTTGCCAGCCACCTCAGGGTGCCGACGTTGTTGCCTTGCTCGCTCTCAGCACTGCCAGAGCCCAGCTCCCAAATGGAAAACGTCCAGCGCCTGCTCCCACACCAAAGGGGCCAGGACTGCAAGCTGTTGCTGGCCCTCACCTTCCCTTGGCAGCCCTTCCACAGCCCCACAGACACTGCCGCTCTGAGCTTGCCAGCCACCTCAGGGTGCCGACGTTGTTGCCTTGCTCGCTCTCAGCACTGCCAGAGCCCAGCTCCCAAATGGAAAACGTCCAGCGCCTGCTCCCACACCAAAGGGGCCAGGACTGCAAGCTGTTGCTGGCCCTCACCTTCCCTTGGCAGCCCTTCCACAGCCCCACAGACACTGCCGCTCTGAGCTTGCCAGCCACCTCAGGGTGCCGACGTTGTTGCCTTGCTCGCTCTCAGCACTGCCAGAGCCCAGCTCCCAAGTGGAAAACGTCCAGCGCCTGCTCCCACACCAAAGGGGCCAGGACTGCAAGCTCTTGCTGGCCCTCACCTTCCCTTGGCAGCCCTTCCACAGCCCCACAGACACTGCCGCTCTGAGCTTGCCAGCCACCTCAGGGTGCCGACGTCGTTCCCTTGCTCGCTCTGAGGCCTGCGAAAGCCCAGCTCCCAAATGGAAAACGTCCAGCGCCTGCTCCCACACCAAAGGGGCCAGGACTGCAAGCTGTTGCTGGCCCTCACCTTCCCTTGGCAGCCCTTCCACAGCCCCACAGACACTGCCGCTCTGAGCTTGCCAGCCACCTCAGGGTGCCGACGTTGTTGCCTTGCTCGCTCTCAGCACTGCCAGAGCCCAGCTCCCAAGTGGAAAACGTCCAGCGCCTGCTCCCACACCAAAGGGGCCAGGACTGCAAGCTGTTGCTGGCCCTCACCTTCCCTTGGCAGCCCTTCCACAGCCCCACAGACACTGCCGCTCTCAGCTTGCCAGCCACCTCAGGGTGCCGACGTCGTTCCCTTGCTCGCTCTCAGCACTGCCAGAGCCCAGCTCCCAAATGGAAAACGTCCAGCGCCTGCTCCCACACCAAAGGGGCCAGGACTGCAAGCTGTTGCTGGCCCTCACCTTCCCTTGGCAGCCCTTCCACAGCCCCACAGACACTGCCGCTCTGAGCTTGCCAGCCACCTCAGGGTGCCGACGTCGTTCCCTTGCTCGCTCTGAGGCCTGCGAAAGCCCAGCTCCCAAATGGAAAACGTCCAGCGCCTGCTCCCACACCAAAGGGGCCAGGACTGCAAGCTGTTGCTGGCCCTCACCTTCCCTTGGCAGCCCTTCCACAGCCCCACAGACACTGCCGCTCTGAGCTTGCCAGCCACCTCAGGGTGCCGACGTTGTTGCCTTGCTCGCTCTCAGCACTGCCAGAGCCCAGCTCCCAAGTGGAAAATGTCCAGTGCCTGCTCCCACACCAAAGGGGCCAGGACTGCAAGCTGTTGCTGGCCCTCACCTTCCCTTGGCAGCCCTTCCACAGCCCCACAGACACTGCCGCTCTCAGCTTGCCAGCCACCTCAGGGTGCCGACGTTGTTGCCTTGCTCGCTCTCAGCACTGCCAGAGCCCAGCTCCCAAGTGGAAAACGTCCAGCGCCTGCTCCCACACCAAAGGGGCCAGGACTGCAAGCTGTTGCTGGCCCTCACCTTCCCTTGGCAGCCCTTCCACAGCCCCACAGACACTGCCGCTCTGAGCTTGACAGCCACCTCAGGGTGCCGACGTCTTTCCCGTGCTCGCTCTCAGTCCGGCGAAAGCCCAGCTCCCAAATGGAAAACATCCAGCGCCTGCTCCCACACCAAAGGGGCCAGGACTGCAAGCTGTTGCTGGCCCTCACCTTCCCTTGGCAGCCCTTCCACAGCCCCACAGACACTGCCGCTCTGAGCTTGCCAGCCACCTCAGGGTGCCGACGTTGTTGCCTTGCTCGCTCTCAGCACTGCCAGAGCCCAGCTCCCAAATGGAAAACGTCCGGCGCCTGCTCCCACACCAAAGGGGCCAGGACTGCAAGCTGTTGCTGGCCCTCACCTTCCCTTGGCAGCCCTTCCACAGCCCCACAGACACTGCCGCTCTGAGCTTGCCAGCCACCTCAGGGTGCCGACGTTGTTGCCTTGCTCGCTCTCAGCACTGCCAGAGCCCAGCTCCCAATGGAAAACGTCCAGCGCCTGCTCCCACACCAAAGGGGCCAGGACTGCAAGCTGTTGCTGGCCCTCACCTTCCCTTGGCAGCCCTTCCACAGCCCCACAGACACTGCCGCTCTGAGCTTGCCAGCCACCTCAGGGTGCCGACGTCTTTCCCTTGCTCGCTCTCAGGCCTGCGAAAGCCCAGCTCCCAAGTGGAAAACGTCCAGCGCCTGCTCCCACACCAAAGGGGCCAGGACTGCAAGCTGTTGCTGGCCCTCACCTTCCCTTGGCAGCCCTTCCACAGCCCCACAGACACTGCCGCTCTGAGCTTGCCAGCCACCTCAGGGTGCCGACGTTGTTGCCTTGCTCGCTCTCAGCACTGCCAGAGCCCAGCTCCCAAGTGGCAAACATCCAGCGCCTGCTCCCACACCAAAGGGGCCAGGACTGCAAGCTGTTGCTGGCCCTCACCTTCCCTTGGCAGCCCTTCCACAGCCCCACAGACACTGCCGCTCTGAGCTTGCCAGCCACCTCAGGGTGCCGACGTCGTTCCCTTGCTCGCTCTGAGGCCTGCGAAAGCCCAGCTCCCAAATGGAAAACGTCCAGCGCCTGCTCCCACACCAAAGGGGCCAGGACTGCAAGCTGTTGCTGGCCCTCCCCTTCCCTTGGCAGCCCTTCCACAGCCCCACAGACACTGCCGCTCTGAGCTTGCCAGCCACCTCAGGATGCCGACGTCTTTCCCTTGCTCGCTCTCAGTCCGGCGAAAGCCCAGCTCCCAAATGGAAAACGTCCAGCGCCTGCTCCCACACCAAAGGGGCCAGGACTGCAAGCTCTTGCTGGCCCTCACCTTCCCTTGGCAGCCCTTCCACAGCCCCACAGACACTGCCGCTCTGAGCTTGCCAGCCACCTCAGGGTGCCGACGTTGTTGCCTTGCTCGCTCTCAGCACTGCCAGAGCCCAGCTCCCAAATGGAAAACGTCCAGCGCCTGCTCCCACACCAAAGGGGCCAGGACTGCAAGCTCTTGCTGGCCCTCACCTTCCCTTGGCAGCCCTTCCACAGCCCCACAGACACTGCCGCTCTGAGCTTGCCAGCCACCTCAGGGTGCCGACGTTGTTGCCTTGCTCGCTCTCAGCACTGCCAGAGCCCAGCTCCCAAGTGGAAAACGTCCAGCGCCTGCTCCCACACCAAAGGGGCCAGGACTGCAAGCTCTTGCTGGCCCTCACCTTCCCTTGGCAGCCCTTCCACAGCCCCACAGACACTGCCGCTCTCAGCTTGCCAGCCACCTCAGGGTGCCGACGTCGTTCCCTTGCTCGCTCTGAGGCCTGCGAAAGCCCAGCTCCCAAATGGAAAACGTCCAGCGCCTGCTCCCACACCAAAGGGGCCAGGACTGCAAGCTGTTGCTGGCCCTCACCTTCCCTTGGCAGCCCTTCCACAGCCCCACAGACACTGCCGCTCTGAGCTTGCCAGCCACCTCAGGGTGCCGACGTCTTGCCCTTGCTCGCTCTCAGCACTGCCAGAGCCCAGCTCCCAAATGGAAAACGTCCAGCGCCTGCTCCCACACCAAAGGGGCCAGGACTGCAAGCTCTTGCTGGCCCTCACCTTCCCTTGGCAGCCCTTCCACAGCCCCACAGACACTGCCGCTCTGAGCTTGCCAGCCACCTCAGGGTGCCGACGTTGTTGCCTTGCTCGCTCTCAGCACTGCCAGAGCCCAGCTCCCAAGTGGAAAACGTCCAGCGCCTGCTCCCACACCAAAGGGGCCAGGACTGCAAGCTCTTGCTGGCCCTCACCTTCCCTTGGCAGCCCTTCCACAGCCCCACAGACACTGCCGCTCTGAGCTTGCCAGCCACCTCAGGGTGCCGACGTTGTTGCCTTGCTCGCTCTCAGCACTGCCAGAGCCCAGCTCCCAAATGGAAAACGTCCAGCGCCTGCTCCCACACCAAAGGGGCCAGGACTGCAAGCTGTTGCTGGCCCTCACCTTCCCTTGGCAGCCCTTCCACAGCCCCACAGACACTGCCGCTCTGAGCTTGCCAGCCACCTCAGGGTGCCGATGTTGTTGCCTTGCTCGCTCTCAGCACTGCCAGAGCCCAGCTCCCAAATGGAAAACGTCCAGCGCCTGCTCCCACACCAAAGGGGCCAGGACTGCAAGCTGTTGCTGGCCCTCACCTTCCCTTGGCAGCCCTTCCACAGCCCCACAGACACTGCCACTCTGAGCTTGCCAGCCACCTCAGGGTGCCGACGTCGTTCCCTTGCTCGCTCTGAGGCCTGCGAAAGCCCAGCTCCCAAATGGAAAACGTCCAGCGCCTGCTCCCACACCAAAGGGGCCAGGACTGCAAGCTGTTGCTGGCCCTCACCTTCCCTTGGCAGCCCTTCCACAGCCCCACAGACACTGCCGCTCTGAGCTTGCCAGCCACCTCAGGGTGCCGACGTTGTTGCCTTGCTCGCTCTCAGCACTGCCAGAGCCCAGTTCCCAAGTGGAAAATGTCCAGCGCCTGCTCCCACACCAAAGGGGCCAGGACTGCAAGCTGTTGCTGGCCCTCACCTTCCCTTGGCAGCCCTTCCACAGCCCCACAGACACTGCCGCTCTCAGCTTGCCAGCCACCTCAGGGTGCCGACGTTGTTGCCTTGCTCGCTCTCAGCACTGCCAGAGCCCAGCTCCCAAATGGAAAACGTCCAGCGCCTGCTCCCACACCAAAGGGGCCAGGACTGCAAGCTGTTGCTGGCCCTCACCTTCCCTTGGCAGCCCTTCCACAGCCCCACAGACACTGCCGCTCTGAGCTTGCCAGCCACCTCAGGGTGCCGACGTCTTTCCCTTGCTCGCTCTCAGTCCGGCGAAAGCCCAGCTCCCAAATGGAAAACGTCCAGCGCCTGCTCCCACACCAAAGGGGCCAGGACTGCAAGCTGTTGCTGGCCCTCACCTTCCCTTGGCAGCCCTTCCACAGCCCCACAGACACTGCCGCTCTGAGCTTGCCAGCCACCTCAGGGTGCCGACGTTGTTGCCTTGCTCGCTCTCAGCACTGCCAGAGCCCAGCTCCCAAATGGAAAACGTCCGGCGCCTGCTCCCACACCAAAGGGGCCAGGACTGCAAGCTGTTGCTGGCCCTCACCTTCCCTTGGCAGCCCTTCCACAGCCCCACAGACACTGCCGCTCTGAGCTTGCCAGCCACCTCAGGGTGCCGACGTTGTTGCCTTGCTCGCTCTCAGCACTGCCAGAGCCCAGCTCCCAATGGAAAACGTCCAGCGCCTGCTCCCACACCAAAGGGGCCAGGACTGCAAGCTCTTGCTGGCCCTCACCTTCCCTTGGCAGCCCTTCCACAGCCCCACAGACACTGCCGCTCTGAGCTTGCCAGCCACCTCAGGGTGCCGACGTTGTTGCCTTGCTCGCTCTCAGCACTGCCACAGCCCAGCTCCCAAATGGAAAACGTCCAGCGCCTGCTCCCACACCAAAGGGGCCAGGACTGCAAGCTATTGCTGGCCCTCACCTTCCCTTGGCAGCCCTTCCACAGCCCCACAGACACTGCCGCTCTCAGCTTGCCAGCCACCTCAGGGTGCCGACGTCTTTCCCGTGCTCGCTCTCAGGCCTGCGAAAGCCCAGCTCCCAAATGGAAAATGTCCAGCGCCTGCTCCCACACCAAAGGGGCCAGGACTGCAAGCTGTTGCTGGCCCTCACCTTCCCTTGGCAGCCCTTCCACAGCCCCACAGACACTGCCGCTCTGAGCTTGCCAGCCACCTCAGGGTGCCGACGTTGCCTTGCTCGCTCTCAGCACTGCCAGAGCCCAGCTCCCAAATGGAAAACGTCCAGCGCCTGCTCCCACACCAAAGGGGCCAGGACTGCAAGCTCTTGCTGGCCCTCACCTTCCCTTGGCAGCCCTTCCACAGCCCCACAGACACTGCCGCTCTGAGCTTGCCAGCCACCTCAGGGTGCCGACGTTGTTGCCTTGCTCGCTCTCAGCACTGCCACAGCCCAGCTCCCAAATGGAAAACGTCCAGCGCCTGCTCCCACACCAAAGGGGCCAGGACTGCAAGCTCTTGCTGGCCCTCACCTTCCCTTGGCAGCCCTTCCACAGCCCCACAGACACTGCCGCTCTGAGCTTGCCAGCCACCTCAGGGTGCCGACGTTGTTGCCTTGCTCGCTCTCAGCACTGCCAGAGCCCAGCTCCCAAATGGAAAACGTCCAGCGCCTGCTCCCACACCAAAGGGGCCAGGACTGCAAGCTGTTGCTGGCCCTCACCTTCCCTTGGCAGCCCTTCCACAGCCCCACAGACACTGCCGCTCTCAGCTTGCCAGCCACCTCAGGGTGCCGACGTCTTGCCCTTGCTCGCTCTCAGGCCTGCGAAAGCCCAGCTCCCAAATGGAAAATGTCCAGCGCCTGCTCCCACACCAAAGGGGCCAGGACTGCAAGCTGTTGCTGGCCCTCCCCTTCCCTTGGCAGCCCTTCCACAGCCCCACAGACACTGCCGCTCTGAGCTTGCCAGCCACCTCAGGGTGCCGACGTTGTTGCCTTGCTCGCTCTCAGCACTGCCAGAGCCCAGCTCCCAAATGGAAAACGTCCAGCGCCTGCTCCCACACCAAAGGGGCCAGGACTGCAAGCTGTTGCTGGCCCTCACCTTCCCTTGGCAGCCCTTCCACAGCCCCACAGACACTGCCGCTCTGAGCTTGCCAGCCACCTCAGGGTGCCGACGTTGTTGCCTTGCTCGCTCTCAGCACTGCCAGAGCCCAGCCTCCAAGTGGAAAACGTCCAGCGCCTGCTCCCACACCAAAGGGGCCAGGACTGCAAGCTGTTGCTGGCCCTCACCTTCCCTTGGCAGCCCTTCCACAGCCCCACAGACACTGCCGCTCTGAGCTTGCCAGCCACCTCAGGGTGCCGACGTTGTTGCCTTGCTCGCTCTCAGCACTGCCAGAGCCCAGCTCCCAAATGGAAATCGTCCAGTGCCTGCTCCCACACCAAAGGGGCCAGGACTGCAAGCTGTTGCTGGCCCTCACCTTCCCTTGGCAGCCCTTCCACAGCCCCACAGACACTGCCGCTCTCAGCTTGCCAGCCACCTCAGGGTGCCGACGTTGTTGCCTTGCTCGCTCTCAGCACTGCCAGAGCCCAGCTCCCAAGTGGAAAAAGTCCAGCGCCTGCTCCCACACCAAAGGGGCCAGGACTGCAAGCTGTTGCTGGCCCTCACCTTCCCTTGGCAGCCCTTCCACAGCCCCACAGACACTGCCGCTCTGAGCTTGCCAGCCACCTCAGGGTGCCGACGTCTTGCCCTTGCTCGCTCTCAGCACTGCCAGAGCCCAGCTCCCAAATGGAAAACGTCCAGCGCCTGCTCCCACACCAAAGGGGCCAGGACTGCAAGCTGTTGCTGGCCCTCACCTTCCCTTGGCAGTCCTTCCACAGCCCCACAGACACTGCCGCTCTGAGCTTGCCAGCCACCTCAGGGTGCCGACGTCTTACCCTTGCTCTCTCTCAGGCCTGCGAAAGCCCAGCTCCCAAATGGAAAACGTCCAGCGCCTGCTCCAACACCAAAGGGGCCAGGACTGCAAGCTGTTGCTGGCCCTCACCTTCCCTTGGCAGCCCTTCCACAGCCCCACAGACACTGCCGCTCTGAGCTTGCCAGCCACCTCAGGGTGCCGACGTTGTTGCCTTGCTCGCTCTCAGCACTGCCAGAGCCCAGCTCCCAAGTGGCAAACATCCAGCGCCTGCTCCCACACCAAAGGGGCCAGGACTGCAAGCTGTTGCTGGCCCTCACCTTCCCTTGGCAGCCCTTCCACAGCCCCACAGACACTGCCGCTCTGAGCTTGCCAGCCACCTCAGGGTGCCGACGTTGTTCCCTTGCTCGCTCTCAGCACTGCCAGAGCCCAGCTCCCAAATGGAAAACGTCCAGCGCCTGCTCCCACACCAAAGGGGCCAGGACTGCAAGCTGTTGCTGGCCCTCACCTTCCCTTGGCAGCCCTTCCACAGCCCCACAGACACTGCCACTCTGAGCTTGCCAGCCACCTCAGGGTGCCGACGTCGTTCCCTTGCTCGCTCTGAGGCCTGCGAAAGCCCAGCTCCCAAATGGAAAACGTCCAGCGCCTGCTCCCACACCAAAGGGGCCAGGACTGCAAGCTGTTGCTGGCCCTCACCTTCCCTTGGCAGCCCTTCCACAGCCCCACAGACACTGCCGCTCTGAGCTTGCCAGCCACCTCAGGGTGCCGACGTTGTTGCCTTGCTCGCTCTCAGCACTGCCAGAGCCCAGCTCCCAAGTGGAAAATGTCCAGCGCCTGCTCCCACACCAAAGGGGCCAGGACTGCAAGCTGTTGCTGGCCCTCACCTTCCCTTGGCAGCCCTTCCACAGCCCCACAGACACTGCCGCTCTCAGCTTGCCAGCCACCTCAGGGTGCCGACGTTGTTGCCTTGCTCGCTCTCAGCACTGCCAGAGCCCAGCTCCCAAATGGAAAACGTCCAGCGCCTGCTCCCACACCAAAGGGGCCAGGACTGCAAGCTGTTGCTGGCCCTCACCTTCCCTTGGCAGCCCTTCCACAGCCCCACAGACACTGCCGCTCTGAGCTTGCCAGCCACCTCAGGGTGCCGACGTCTTTCCCTTGCTCGCTCTCAGTCCGGCGAAAGCCCAGCTCCCAAATGGAAAACGTCCAGCGCCTGCTCCCACACCAAAGGGGCCAGGACTGCAAGCTGTTGCTGGCCCTCACCTTCCCTTGGCAGCCCTTCCACAGCCCCACAGACACTGCCGCTCTGAGCTTGCCAGCCACCTCAGGGTGCCGACGTTGTTGCCTTGCTCGCTCTCAGCACTGCCAGAGCCCAGCTCCCAAATGGAAAACGTCCGGCGCCTGCTCCCACACCAAAGGGGCCAGGACTGCAAGCTGTTGCTGGCCCTCACCTTCCCTTGGCAGCCCTTCCACAGCCCCACAGACACTGCCGCTCTGAGCTTGCCAGCCACCTCAGGGTGCCGACGTTGTTGCCTTGCTCGCTCTCAGCACTGCCAGAGCCCAGCTCCCAATGGAAAACGTCCAGCGCCTGCTCCCACACCAAAGGGGCCAGGACTGCAAGCTGTTGCTGGCCCTCACCTTCCCTTGGCAGCCCTTCCACAGCCCCACAGACACTGCCGCTCTCAGCTTGCCAGCCACCTCAGGGTGCCGACGTCTTTCCCGTGCTCGCTCTCAGGCCTGCGAAAGCCCAGCTCCCAAATGGAAAATGTCCAGCGCCTGCTCCCACACCAAAGGGGCCAGGACTGCAAGCTGTTGCTGGCCCTCACCTTCCCTTGGCAGCCCTTCCACAGCCCCACAGACACTGCCGCTCTGAGCTTGCCAGCCACCTCAGGGTGCCGACGTTGCCTTGCTCGCTCTCAGCACTGCCAGAGCCCAGCTCCCAAATGGAAAACGTCCAGCGCCTGCTCCCACACCAAAGGGGCCAGGACTGCAAGCTCTTGCTGGCCCTCACCTTCCCTTGGCAGCCCTTCCACAGCCCCACAGACACTGCCGCTCTGAGCTTGCCAGCCACCTCAGGGTGCCGACGTTGTTGCCTTGCTCGCTCTCAGCACTGCCACAGCCCAGCTCCCAAATGGAAAACGTCCAGCGCCTGCTCCCACACCAAAGGGGCCAGGACTGCAAGCTGTTGCTGGCCCTCACCTTCCCTTGGCAGCCCTTCCACAGCCCCACAGACACTGCCGCTCTCAGCTTGCCAGCCACCTCAGGGTGCCGACGTCTTTCCCGTGCTCGCTCTCAGGCCTGCGAAAGCCCAGCTCCCAAATGGAAAACGTCCAGCGCCTGCTCCCACACCAAAGGGGCCAGGACTGCAAGCTGTTGCTGGCCCTCACCTTCCCTTGGCAGCCCTTCCACAGCCCCACAGACACTGCCGCTCTGAGCTTGCCAGCCACCTCAGGGTGCCGACGTTGCCTTGCTCGCTCTCAGCACTGCCAGAGCCCAGCTCCCAAATGGAAAACGTCCAGCGCCTGCTCCCACACCAAAGGGGCCAGGACTGCAAGCTCTTGCTGGCCCTCACCTTCCCTTGGCAGCCCTTCCACAGCCCCACAGACACTGCCGCTCTCAGCTTGCCAGCCACCTCAGGGTGCCGACGTTGTTGCCTTGCTCGCTCTCAGCACTGCCACAGCCCAGCTCCCAAATGGAAAACGTCCAGCGCCTGCTCCCACACCAAAGGGGCCAGGACTGCAAGCTCTTGCTGGCCCTCACCTTCCCTTGGCAGCCCTTCCACAGCCCCACAGACACTGCCGCTCTGAGCTTGCCAGCCACCTCAGGGTGCCGACGTTGTTGCCTTGCTCGCTCTCAGCACTGCCAGAGCCCAGCTCCCAAATGGAAAACGTCCAGCGCCTGCTCCCACACCAAAGGGGCCAGGACTGCAAGCTGTTGCTGGCCCTCCCCTTCCCTTGGCAGCCCTTCCACAGCCCCACAGACACTGCCGCTCTGAGCTTGCCAGCCACCTCAGGGTGCCGACGTCTTGCCCTTGCTCGCTCTCAGGCCTGCGAAAGCCCAGCTCCCAAATGGAAAACGTCCAGCGCCTGCTCCCACACCAAAGGGGCCAGGACTGCAAGCTGTTGCTGGCCCTCCCCTTCCCTTGGCAGCCCTTCCACAGCCCCACAGACACTGCCGCTCTGAGCTTGCCAGCCACCTCAGGGTGCCGACGTTGTTGCCTTGCTCGCTCTCAGCACTGCCAGAGCCCAGCTCCCAAATGGAAAACGTCCAGCGCCTGCTCCCACACCAAAGGGGCCAGGACTGCAAGCTGTTGCTGGCCCTCACCTTCCCTTGGCAGCCCTTCCACAGCCCCACAGACACTGCCGCTCTCAGCTTGCCAGCCACCTCAGGGTGCCGACGTTGTTGCCTTGCTCGCTCTCAGCACTGCCAGAGCCCAGCCTCCAAGTGGAAAACGTCCAGCGCCTGCTCCCACACCAAAGGGGCCAGGACTGCAAGCTGTTGCTGGCCCTCACCTTCCCTTGGCAGCCCTTCCACAGCCCCACAGACACTGCCGCTCTGAGCTTGCCAGCCACCTCAGGGTGCCGACGTTGTTGCCTTGCTCGCTCTCAGGCCTGCGAAAGCCCAGCTCCCAAATGGAAAACGTCCAGCGCCTGCTCCCACACCAAAGGGGCCAGGACTGCAAGCTGTTGCTGGCCCTCACCTTCCCTTGGCAGCCCTTCCACAGCCCCACAGACACTGCCGCTCTGAGCTTGCCAGCCACCTCAGGGTGCCGACGTTGTTGCCTTGCTCGCTCTCAGCACTGCCAGAGCCCAGCTCCCAATGGAAAACGTCCAGCGCCTGCTCCCACACCAAAGGGGCCAGGACTGCAAGCTGTTGCTGGCCCTCACCTTCCCTTGGCAGCCCTTCCACAGCCCCACAGACACTGCCGCTCTGAGCTTGCCAGCCACCTCAGGGTGCCGATGTTGTTGCCTTGCTCGCGCTTAGCACTGCCAGAGCCCAGCTCCCAAATGGAAAACGTCCAGCGCCTGCTCCCACACCAAAGGGGCCAGGACTGCAAGCTGTTGCTGGCCCTCACCTTCCCTTGGCAGCCCTTCCACAGCCCCACAGACACTGCCGCTCTGAGCTTGCCAGCCACCTCAGGGTGCCGACGTCTTTCCCTTGGTCGCTCTCAGCACTGCCAGAGCCCAGCTCCCAAATGGAAAACGTCCAGCGCCTGCTCCCACACCAAAGGGGCCAGGACTGCAAGCTGTTGCTGGCCCTCACCTTCCCTTGGCAGCCCTTCCACAACCCCACAGACACTGCCGCTCTGAGCTTGCCAGCCACCTCAGGGTGCCGACGTTGTTGCCTTGCTCGCTCTCAGCACTGCCAGAGCCCAGCTCCCAAATGGAAATCGTCCAGTGCCTGCTCCCACACCAAAGGGGCCAGGACTGCAAGCTGTTGCTGGCCCTCACCTTCCCTTGGCAGCCCTTCCACAGCCCCACAGACACTGCCGCTCTGAGCTTGCCAGCCACCTCAGGGTGCCGACGTCTTACCCTTGCTCTCTCTCAGGCCTGCGAAAGCCGAGCTCCCAAATGGAAAACGTCCAGCGCCTGCTCCCACACCAAAGGGGCCAGGACTGCAAGCTGTTGCTGGCCCTCACCTTCCCTTGGCAGCCCTTCCACAGCCCCACAGACACTGCCGCTCTCAGCTTGCCAGCCACCTCAGGGTGCCGACGTCGTTCCCTTGCTCGCTCTCAGGCCTGCGAAAGCCCAGCTCCCAAATGGAAAACGTCCAGCGCCTGCTCCCACACCAAAGGGGCCAGGACTGCAAGCTCTTGCTGGCCCTCACCTTCCCTTGGCAGCCCTTCCACAGCCCCACAGACACTGCCGCTCTGAGCTTGCCAGCCACCTCAGGGTGCCGACGTTGTTGCCTTGCTCGCTCTCAGCACTGCCAGAGCCCAGCTCCCAAATGGAAAACGTCCAGCGCCTGCTCCCACACCAAAGGGGCCAGGACTGCAAGCTCTTGCTGGCCCTCACCTTCCCTTGGCAGCCCTTCCACAGCCCCACAGACACTGCCGCTCTGAGCTTGCCAGCCACCTCAGGGTGCCGACGTCTTGCCCTTGCTCGCTCTCAGCACTGCCAGAGCCCAGCTCCCAAATGGAAAACGTCCAGCGCCTGCTCCCACACCAAAGGGGCCAGGACTGCAAGCTGTTGCTGGCCCTCACCTTCCCTTGGCAGCCCTTCCACAGCCCCACAGACACTGCCGCTCTCAGCTTGCCAGCCACCTCAGGGTGCCGACGTTGTTGCCTTGCTCGCTCTCAGGCCTGCGAAAGCCCAGCTCCCAAATGGAAAACGTCCAGCGCCTGCTCCCACACCAAAGGGGCCAGGACTGCAAGCTCTTGCTGGCCCTCACCTTCCCTTGGCAGCCCTTCCACAGCCCCACAGACACTGCCGCTCTGAGCTTGCCAGCCACCTCAGGGTGCCGACGTTGTTGCCTTGCTCGCTCTCAGCACTGCCAGAGCCCAGCTCCCAAATGGAAAACGTCCAGCGCCTGCTCCCACACCAAAGGGGCCAGGACTGCAAGCTGTTGCTGGCCCTCCCCTTCCCTTGGCAGCCCTTCCACAGCCCCACAGACACTGCCGCTCTGAGCTTGCCAGCCACCTCAGGGTGCCGACGTTGTTGCCTTGCTCGCTCTCAGCACTGCCAGAGCCCAGCTCCCAAATGGAAAACGTCCAGCGCCTGCTCCCACACCAAAGGGGCCAGGACTGCAAGCTGTTGCTGGCCCTCACCTTCCCTTGGCAGCCCTTCCACAGCCCCACAGACACTGCCGCTCTCAGCTTGCCAGCCACCTCAGGGTGCCGACGTTGTTGCCTTGCTCGCTCTCAGCACTGCCAGAGCCCAGCCTCCAAGTGGAAAACGTCCAGCGCCTGCTCCCACACCAAAGGGGCCAGGACTGCAAGCTGTTGCTGGCCCTCACCTTCCCTTGGCAGCCCTTCCACAGCCCCACAGACACTGCCGCTCTGAGCTTGCCAGCCACCTCAGGGTGCCGACGTTGTTGCCTTGCTCGCTCTCAGGCCTGCGAAAGCCCAGCTCCCAAATGGAAAACGTCCAGCGCCTGCTCCCACACCAAAGGGGCCAGGACTGCAAGCTGTTGCTGGCCCTCACCTTCCCTTGGCAGCCCTTCCACAGCCCCACAGACACTGCCGCTCTGAGCTTGCCAGCCACCTCAGGGTGCCGACGTTGTTGCCTTGCTCGCTCTCAGCACTGCCAGAGCCCAGCTCCCAATGGAAAACGTCCAGCGCCTGCTCCCACACCAAAGGGGCCAGGACTGCAAGCTGTTGCTGGCCCTCACCTTCCCTTGGCAGCCCTTCCACAGCCCCACAGACACTGCCGCTCTGAGCTTGCCAGCCACCTCAGGGTGCCGATGTTGTTGCCTTGCTCGCGCTTAGCACTGCCAGAGCCCAGCTCCCAAATGGAAAACGTCCAGCGCCTGCTCCCACACCAAAGGGGCCAGGACTGCAAGCTGTTGCTGGCCCTCACCTTCCCTTGGCAGCCCTTCCACAGCCCCACAGACACTGCCGCTCTGAGCTTGCCAGCCACCTCAGGGTGCCGACGTCTTTCCCTTGGTCGCTCTCAGCACTGCCAGAGCCCAGCTCCCAAATGGAAAACGTCCAGCGCCTGCTCCCACACCAAAGGGGCCAGGACTGCAAGCTGTTGCTGGCCCTCACCTTCCCTTGGCAGCCCTTCCACAACCCCACAGACACTGCCGCTCTGAGCTTGCCAGCCACCTCAGGGTGCCGACGTTGTTGCCTTGCTCGCTCTCAGCACTGCCAGAGCCCAGCTCCCAAATGGAAATCGTCCAGTGCCTGCTCCCACACCAAAGGGGCCAGGACTGCAAGCTCTTGCTGGCCCTCACCTTCCCTTGGCAGCCCTTCCACAGCCCCACAGACACTGCCGCTCTGAGCTTGCCAGCCACCTCAGGGTGCCGACGTCTTACCCTTGCTCTCTCTCAGGCCTGCGAAAGCCGAGCTCCCAAATGGAAAACGTCCAGCGCCTGCTCCCACACCAAAGGGGCCAGGACTGCAAGCTGTTGCTGGCCCTCACCTTCCCTTGGCAGCCCTTCCACAGCCCCACAGACACTGCCGCTCTCAGCTTGCCAGCCACCTCAGGGTGCCGACGTCGTTCCCTTGCTCGCTCTCAGGCCTGCGAAAGCCCAGCTCCCAAATGGAAAACGTCCAGCGCCTGCTCCCACACCAAAGGGGCCAGGACTGCAAGCTCTTGCTGGCCCTCACCTTCCCTTGGCAGCCCTTCCACAGCCCCACAGACACTGCCGCTCTGAGCTTGCCAGCCACCTCAGGGTGCCGACGTTGTTGCCTTGCTCGCTCTCAGCACTGCCAGAGCCCAGCTCCCAAATGGAAAACGTCCAGCGCCTGCTCCCACACCAAAGGGGCCAGGACTGCAAGCTCTTGCTGGCCCTCACCTTCCCTTGGCAGCCCTTCCACAGCCCCACAGACACTGCCGCTCTGAGCTTGCCAGCCACCTCAGGGTGCCGACGTCTTGCCCTTGCTCGCTCTCAGCACTGCCAGAGCCCAGCTCCCAAATGGAAAACGTCCAGCGCCTGCTCCCACACCAAAGGGGCCAGGACTGCAAGCTGTTGCTGGCCCTCACCTTCCCTTGGCAGCCCTTCCACAGCCCCACAGACACTGCCGCTCTCAGCTTGCCAGCCACCTCAGGGTGCCGACGTTGTTGCCTTGCTCGCTCTCAGGCCTGCGAAAGCCCAGCTCCCAAATGGAAAACGTCCAGCGCCTGCTCCCACACCAAAGGGGCCAGGACTGCAAGCTCTTGCTGGCCCTCACCTTCCCTTGGCAGCCCTTCCACAGCCCCACAGACACTGCCGCTCTGAGCTTGCCAGCCACCTCAGGGTGCCGACGTTGTTGCCTTGCTCGCTCTCAGCACTGCCAGAGCCCAGCTCCCAAATGGAAAACGTCCAGCGCCTGCTCCCACACCAAAGGGGCCAGGACTGCAAGCTGTTGCTGGCCCTCACCTTCCCTTGGCAGCCCTTCCACAGCCCCACAGACACTGCCGCTCTGAGCTTGCCAGCCACCTCAGGGTGCCGACGTTGTTGCCTTGCTCGCTCTCAGCACTGCCAGAGCCCAGCTCCCAAATGGAAATCGTCCAGCGCCTGCTCCCACACCAAAGGGGCCAGGACTGCAAGCTGTTGCTGGCCCTCACCTTCCCTTGGCAGCCCTTCCACAGCCCCACAGACACTGCCGCTCTCAGCTTGCCAGCCACCTCAGGGTGCCGACGTTGTTGCCTTGCTCGCTCTCAGCACTGCCACAGCCCAGCTCCCAAATGGAAAACGACCAGCGCCTGCTCCCACACCAAAGGGGCCAGGACTGCAAGCTGTTGCTGGCCCTCACCTTCCCTTGGCAGCCCTTCCACAGCCCCACAGACACTGCCGCTCTGAGCTTGCCAGCCACCTCAGGGTGCCGACGTCTTACCCTTCCTCTCTCTCAGGCCTGCGAAAGCCGAGCTCCCAAATGGAAAACGTCCAGCGCCTGCTCCCACACCAAAGGGGCCAGGACTGCAAGCTGTTGCTGGCCCTCACCTTCCCTTGGCAGCCCTTCCACAGCCCCACAGACACTGACGCTCTCAGCTTGCCAGCCACCTCAGGGTGCCGACGTTGTTGCCTTGCTCGCTCTCAGCACTGCCAGAGCCCAGCTCCCAAATGGAAAACGTCCAGCGCCTGCTCCCACACCAAAGGGGCCAGGACTGCAAGCTCTTGCTGGCCCTCACCTTCCCTTGGCAGCCCTTCCACAGCCCCACAGACACTGCCGCTCTGAGCTTGCCAGCCACCTCAGGGTGCCGACGTTGTTGCCTTGCTCGCTCTCAGCACTGCCACAGCCCAGCTCCCAAATGGAAAACGTCCAGCGCCTGCTCCCACACCAAAGGGGCCAGGACTGCAAGCTCTTGCTGGCCCTCACCTTCCCTTGGCAGCCCTTCCACAGCCCCACAGACACTGCCGCTCTGAGCTTGCCAGCCACCTCAGGGTTCCGACGTCTTACCCTTGCTCTCTCTCAGGCCTGCGAAAGCCGAGCTCCCAAATGGAAAACGTCCAGCGCCTGCTCCCACACCAAAGGGGCCAGGACTGCAAGCTGTTGCTGGCCCTCCCCTTCCCTTGGCAGCCCTTCCACAGCCCCACAGACACTGCCGCTCTGAGCTTGCCAGCCACCTCAGGGTGCCGACGTTGTTGCCTTGCTCACTCTCAGCACTGCCACAGCCCAGCTCCCAAATGGAAATCGTCCAGCGCCTGCTCCCACACCAAAGGGGCCAGGACTGCAAGCTGTTGCTGGCCCTCACCTTCCCTTGGCAGCCCTTCCACAGCCCCACAGACACTGCCGCTCTGAGCTTGCCAGCCACCTCAGGGTGCCGACGTCGTTCCCTTGCTCGCTCTCAGCACTGCCAGAGCCCAGCTCCCAAATGGAAAACGTCCAGCGCCTGCTCCCACACCAAAGGGGCCAGGACTGCAAGCTGTTGCTGGCCCTCACCTTCCCTTGGCAGCCCTTCCACAGCCCCACAGACACTGCCGCTCTGAGCTTGCCAGCCACCTCAGGGTGCCGACGTTGTTGCCTTGCTCGCTCTCAGGCCTGCGAAAGCCGAGCTCCCAAATGGAAAACGTCCAGCGCCTGCTCCCACACCAAAGGGGCCAGGACTGCAAGCTGTTGCTGGCCCTCACCTTCCCTTGGCAGCCCTTCCACAGCCCCACAGACACTGCCGCTCTGAGCTTGCCAGCCACCTCAGGGTGCCGACGTTGTTGCCTTGCTCGCTCTCAGCACTGCCAGAGCCCAGCTCCCAAATGGAAATCGTCCAGCGCCTGCTCCCACACCAAAGGGGCCAGGACTGCAAGCTGTTGCTGGCCCTCACCTTCCCTTGGCAGCCCTTCCACAGCCCCACAGACACTGCCGCTCTGAGCTTGCCAGCCACCTCAGGGTGCCGACGTCTTGCCCTTGCTCGCTCTCAGCACTGCCAGAGCCCAGCTCCCAAATGGAAAACGTCCAGCGCCTGCTCCCACACCAAAGGGGCCAGGACTGCAAGCTGTTGCTGGCCCTCACCTTCCCTTGGCAGTCCTTCCACAGCCCCACAGACACTGCCGCTCTGAGCTTGCCAGCCACCTCAGGGTGCCGACGTTGTTGCCTTGCTCGCTCTCAGGCCTGCGAAAGCCCAGCTCCCAAATGGAAAACGTCCAGCGCCTGCTCCCACACCAAAGGGGCCAGGACTGCAAGCTGTTGCTGGCCCTCACCTTCCCTTGGCAGCCCTTCCACAGCCCCACAGACACTGCCGCTCTGAGCTTGCCAGCCACCTCAGGGTGCCGACGTTGTTGCCTTGCTCGCTCTCAGCACTGCCAGAGCCCAGCTCCCAAATGGAAAACGTCCAGCGCCTGCTCCCACACCAAAGGGGCCAGGACTGCAAGCTGTTGCTGGCCCTCACCTTCCCTTGGCAGCCCTTCCACAGCCCCACAGACACTGCCGCTCTGAGCTTGCCAGCCACCTCAGGGTGCTGACGTTGTTGCCTTGCTCGCTCTCAGCACTGCCAGAGCCCAGCTCCCAAGTGGAAAACGTCCAGCGCCTGCTCCCACACCAAAGGGGCCAGGACTGCAAGCTGTTGCTGGCCCTCACCTTCCCTTGGCAGCCCTTCCACAACCCCACAGACACTGCCGCTCTGAGCTTGCCAGCCACCTCAGGGTGCCGACGTTGTTGCCTTGCTCGCT